>NC_089249.1:159348803-159667196 GCF_963930625.1 Muntiacus reevesi
GTACTGTTGGGTATGAGTCCAAGTGTGGATCTTTCTTTCCTGTCATTGATTATTGGTACAGTCTTAAGTGCCAAGAGGCCTTAGTGCAAGGATACTAAGTTGTCAAGGTTATTCTTTCTGGCTCATTATTGCTCCTATCTTTGTGTCGGGGTTTGTAATTGGGCTCTTCTAAAGCTGTGTTTTCTTCCAGGACAGAAGAATCTTTGATTTCCCTGGTGGTAAACTGCTGGGTCTGGTCTCTGATTTTATGCTGCTCTTTATTCTCAGATGCTTGTTTATACTTATGACCTGTGCTCTAACCCTTTGGTGGCACTAAAGGGAATGACTGTAAGGATCAATGGAGATTTTGTAAAGCAGCTAAGAGCTTCCATACGTTGTTCCCAGACGGCTGTTTGTAGTGTCTGACCTCTGAGGCTATGACATCCAAGGGGAGAAAAGGGCTTTGCTTCTCTCACTGGAGAAAGTGAGACTTTTGCTGCTTTGTTTCTGGACTTTGGTGACTACATGTCTCCTGCAAGACAAAACAACAGGTGAAGAGTGGAATATCAGAGATTGCTCCCCTTATCTCACTTTCCTCAGGTTTTCCCAAGGAGCATTGCTCACTCAGGATCATAGGAAAGACTGAAGGTTATACTTTTCTGCATAAAGTGTTTGAGAGATTCAAACTCAGACCTTTTGCTTACCAAGGCATAGAAGGCAATTACTTAGTTAAACAAGCAGGACCTTGTGGAGGTGTCCTGCCCCTTTGTGTTTCAGGCATTCTTGTTTGGCAGAGTTAAGGAACACTGAGAAGGCAAACTGCTGCTTTCATATCTCTGAAAAGCCAGCTGATAGAAGCAGCAGCTTAGTGTTAGGGTTTACACAGTCCTAACTTTGTCATTTTTTAGCTTGTATTTTTTTCTTGGGTTGGAGAGGTAAGTCACTTTTTCTTTTGGTCAGTTTTTACTGTGGTTATATATGATATAATTTACCATTTTAAGCGTTTAATTCAGTGGCACTAGTTACATCAGTGTTGTATATCTAGCACTATTTCTCAAACTTTTTCATCATCCCAAACAAGCAGTTGGAAAAGGCAATGGCACCCCACTCCAGTACTCTTGCCTGGAAAATCCCATGGGCAGAGGAGCCTGGTAGGCTGCATGCAGTCCATGGGGTCTCGAAGAGTCAGACACGACTGAGTGACTTCACTTTCACTTTTCACTTTCATGCATTGGAGAAGGAAATGGCAGCCCACTCCAGTGTTTTTGCCTGGAGAATTCCAGGGTCGCACAGAATCGGACACGACTGAAGCGACTTAGCAGCAGCAGCAAACAAGCAGTAGTAGTAGTAACCATGAAGAAATAACTCACCATTCCCCTTTCCCTCCAGCCTTTTGTAACATCTGTTCAACTTTCTGCATCTATGAATTTACCTATTTTTAATATTTTATATGAGTGAAATCATACAATGTTTATCCATTTGTGTCTGGTTTCTTTCACTTGGCATAATGTGGTTTTTTTTTTTTTCACTTGGCATGATGTTTTTAAGGTTCTCAAAAGTTTATCCAGGCTGTAGTATGTATAAGAACTTCATTTTTTTTTTTTTTTTCATTTATTTTTATTAGTTGGAGACTAATTACTTTAAAATATTGTAGTGGGTTTTGTCATACATTGACATGAATCAGCGATGGAATTACATGTATTCCCCATCCCGATCCCCCCTCCCACCTGCCTCTCTACCTGATCCCTCTGGGTCTTCCCAGTGCACCAGGCCCAAGCACTAATATATATATATATAATATATAATAATAATATATATGTATACTTCTTGGTAGCTGAGAGAGGAAAAAATCTGCCTGCAGTGCAGGAAATCCAGGTTCAATCCCTGGGTGGGAAAGATCCCCTGGAAAGGGCTGGAGCAACCCCCTCTAGTATTCTTGCCTGGAGAATCCCATGGACAGAGTATAGCCTGTTGGGCTACAATCCATGGAATCACAAGGAGTTGGACACAACTGAGCAATTTTCACTTTTCCTATGTATACTACATTTTGTCTGTTAACAGGTTTTTTTCCACCTTTTGGCTATTGTGAATAATGTTGCTAAAATATTAGTGAATATATATGAATCCTTGTTTCTAGTTACTTTGAATATATACATAGGAGTAGAATTTCTGGGTCCTATGGTAATTCTGTGTTTAGATTCTTGAGGAATTTTCAGACTTTCCCACGGCACCTATACCATTTTACATCCCCACTAACAATACCAAGGGTTCTTTATATCCTTCCCAGTATTTACTTTCCATCTTTTTTTTTTTTTTAAACTATAGCCATCTTAGGGAATATGAAGTGGTATCTTATTGTGGTTTTGATTTGTATTTCCCTAATGACTGGTAATAGCATATTTTCATGTGTTTATTGACCATTTGTATATCTTTGGAGATACATCTATTTTCAAGTCCTTTGCTCATTTTTGAATTGTCTTTTTGTTGTTGAGTTGTGGGAGTTTGGATTTAATTTTGGCTATTAATCCCTCATTAGATACGATTTATAAATATTTCCTCCCATTCTGTGGGTTGTCTTCAAAGAATTTATGGATTTTTGGATGAACCTAGATCCCTTTATACAAAGTGAAGTAAGTCAGAAAGAAAAATATAAATATCATATACGAACATGTATATATATGGAATCTGGAAAGATGGTACTGAAGAATTTATATAAGACATAAGAACAGACTTACGAACATGGGGAGAAGGGAGGAGAGGGTGAGATGTATGGAGAGAGTAACATGGAAACTTACATTACATATGTAAATTAGGTAGCAAATGGGAATTTGCTGTATGTCTCAGGGAACTCTGTATCAACCTAGAGGGGTGGGATGGGGAGGGAGGAGGGAGGGAGGGGACATATGTATACCTGTGGTTGATTCACGTTGAGGTTTGACAGAAAACAGTTCTGTAAAGCAATTATCCTTTAATTAAAAAAGAATTTATGGTTTTAGCTCTTAGATTTTTGATCTGTTTTTAAGTAAACTTCTTGTATATGGTATAAATAGATGTCCAGCATCATTGTTGTACATGTGGAAGTTCAGCTGTTCCAGAACCATCTTTTGAAGCTTATTTTTTAAAAGATGCATTTTTGAAGCATACATAAAATTACAGAGAGCATATGAGTACCCATTTACTTACTACCCACTGTTAACAAAATCTCAAATATCTTGCCATACATGGTTTAGATAGATTGTTTTTAGAACAGCATAAAGTTGAAGCTGTTAATTTCTTTAAATTTCAGTTACTGCATGAAAATTAAAGTATAGTAATTGGGCCTATGGTGAGGATTACTTCGTCTTGTACTAAAAGGCTGAATTGATCTGACTGGAGGGTAGGCCTCCTGGTACCTGAATGTTGAAGCCCTTTAGGGCTCAGATTTGGTTTTGAGGCATCCGTTTGTCCTTAGGAGGGTGGAGCTCACTACTGATCCGGTTATTAATCAGTTCCCTTTCTCTTGCAGTGTGCCCAGCTGGCTGGAAGCCTGGCAGTGATACCATCAAGCCTGATGTCCAGAAGAGCAAAGAATATTTCTCTAAGCAGAAGTGAGCACTGGGCCATTTTAGGGCCAGGCTGCAGTAGGCAGCCTTGAAAACAAAACCTCTTTTGTCCTATTGTCATGCTTAAAACCATGATTTTACACTCCGCCAGGATGTCTGTGGGACAGGACGGGCCTTTCCTGCAGGGGTTGGGGAGGCCAGCCTTTCTTCCTCTGGACGGCCAACTGATGTATACAGTAAGGGGTATCACTTTTGATCTTTTGTAGTTTTATTAAATTTGAAATGAGATCTTGTTGATTCTTCATTGGTTGGGGGGCGGGCGGTGGCATTAGCCTTTGATTTTAAGAGGAATTTACTCTGCTTTCCTGCTTGGGGAAAAAAAGGTGCAAGAACTGCCTCAGAATCGTGAAATGATATTGAGGGAAAATGTACATAGACAACAGGGAAAAGAGCAAGACCTGCTACAGTATCAGCCAAGGCGTTGCAGTTTATGCTGTACGCTAGGTTGCAGTGAGGTTCTTGACATTTCCAGTACTACGAGGGCTGCATGAAAACCTGGATAAATGCCTGGTACAGTGTCTATCTAAGATTACAGAGTTATGGGCTTTAGGTATCTTTGGAACTGAAAGGGGGAGGCAAACCCAGGGCTGGCTTTCTGTGTCAGAAGCACAGTGGTGAGCACCTCTTGTCTTCCCTGGGTTTCCAGCCTTGATTTAAGGGTAGTTCTTGTTCTCATGAAAGTGAAAGTCGCTCAGTCCTGTCTGACTCTTTCCAACCACATGGACTAAATGTAGTCCATGGAGTTCACCAGGCCAGAAAACTGGAGAGGGTAGCTTTTCCCCCTTCTTCAGTGTATCTTCCCAACCCAGGAATCGAACTGGGGTCTCCTGCATTGCAGGTGGATTCTTTACAAACTGAGCTATCTGGGAAGCCCTACCTTTCCTGATCCTGGGAAAGACTGAATGAGGGAGAAGGGGATGACAGGATGAGATGGTTGGATGGCATCACCAACTTGGACATGAGTTTGAGTAAGGTCTGGGAGTTGGTGATGGACAGAGAAGCCTGGCATGCTGCGATCCATGGGGTTGCAAAAATTTGGACACGACTGAACTGTTTTCATTCGTATGTGTGTTCTGAGGGAGGGTTGTCAGTGGGGGGAAGGTGGATTTCCCCTGGGCCCAAGGCTAGGGCAGATTTACAACTGAAGATCCTTCAGTAATATGTGCCCTTCCAGACACCACACCACCTCACTAGCCCAGCCTACCTGTGGGCAGGATTCCCGGCGCCTTCAACAACAGCTTACTATATGCTAAGCAATTTCACATTTATTCAGTCACCATGATAACCCTCTGAAGCAGGTACTATTATTTAGGGGATAGTTCCTCAGGCCCTGCAACAGGTAGCATTTTGAAGCACTGCAGAGAAATGGCAACAGGTAGCGATCCCATATTCCAAGGCAGGTGGGAGGTCTGGATCTACTTTGGTCTTTTTTTGTTGTTGATGGTCTTCTGTCTTAACCAAACTTTCCTGAACCTTGTTATTTTCATTTTATTTAGGATCTCTACTATAATTCTTTATCAAAAATAATCATTTTATACCCAAAATAAGTTTCTTCCCTGGCAAAATATTAATAGTAGTGTAAAAGTCTTTAACAGGTGCCACTGCCCTAAATGAGGATCCCATAGGCAGTGAAGGTATCAGGGACCAGGGGATGTAGGTGGGGAAACTGTGGGGCTGAGCCAGCCTCTCCTGGGATTCTGAGGCTTCTTGGGTAAGAGTGTAGTGAAGTGAAGCTCTTGGGATGGAGAGCTAGGCTCCTCTGAGGGCTGGGGCAAGCCCAGTAAGGCCAAGCGTTGGGCAGGAGGAGTGGAAAAGTACACCTTCTGCTCTTCTGAATAGCGCTCCTGAGGTGTCACAGCATCCCGGTAAGTCCAGTCACGCCAATGGAAATTGAAGCGTTCAAGCAGGGTGATGCGGTCAGCTCTTGTGGGTACACAGTCAAGGGGCTTTGTGGGTGGCAGATTCGGCACCTCTATTCCTCGCAGCAGCACCACCCCTCGGATGGCAAACCAGCCCCCAAACCTGGGATGTATGCATACACCTGCTATGTGCTGGGGAGAGGGTGAAAAGAAAGCAAGGTCATGGTGGTCATATGGGCACCAATAACTACCATCAGTGCAAGCTAGTTCACTTATTTCTCACTCAACAGAGTGATTCTACATGTGAGCCTGTCAGGGAATTTCCTGGTGGTCCAATGGACTCCATGCTGTCACTGCCAAGGTCTCAGGTTCTGTCTTTGGTCAGGGAACTAAGATCCCACAAGCTGTGCTGCATACACACACACATGAACTTCTGTTAGTCTTGGCTGGGCTCCCCTACTCCGTTAACTCTTCATGAAGTCACTGGCCCCAAGCAGAGTTTACTTAAACTGAACCTCAGCTTCCCAGTCTCACTGTGGGTTTAATCACAGCTCTACCTGCTCCATTCTGTCACAATAAGAGAATAGTTCTCTAACCTGATCCCTGGTGGCTCAGATGGTAAACTGCCTGCCAGTGAAGGAGACATGGGTTTAGTCCCTGGGTTGGATTGGGAAGATCCCCTGGGTATTCTTGCCCAGAGAATTCTGTGTACAGGAGCCTGGTGGGCTACTGTCCATGGGATCGCAAAGCAAAGAGCTGGACACAACTGAGCAACTAACACTTCACTTTCTCTGACCTGATGTGTCTGCAAGTAGATGAAATTGTGGAACTGGATCATTGACTATGGTGCACTCTTGTCCTGGATTGTGCCCAGCAACTCCTTTACCCAGCGAAGGGAGAAGAATGGGACTTGAAATTTTTCTTTTTTTGCGGCGCCACATGGTTAGCAGGATTTCAGTTCTCTAACCACGGACTGAACCAGGACCATGGCAGTGAAAACCTGGAATCCTAACCACTAGACCACCAGGGAATTCCTGGGACTTGAAATCTTGAGGGATTTTTATTTCATTTTCTTTCTTAGCCCCTATTTGCTCATACTTGCCCTCTGACCTGGGTCCCCCAAGGGTCAGACTCCACATCCTGTCGTTGGTAGTAGTAAGCAGCCCCTGCTACATGGGCTGCTGTCTGGGCCAGGATCTTGGGGCGACGGTTGGGGTGTACCTCGTAGTCAGCGATGACTTCTATCTGCAGCTCTGGGAAGCTCTGGGATAGAGAATAAGATGAAGACTTTTAGCACAACAGGAATCATAATCATGTTCAACAGAGCCTTCAGTTGTGTTACATGTCCCTGTCCTTAGAAGTCATGTTTAAAGGGAAAACATTACCTTAAACTTGGAGTGAGATTGGAGGCTCCAGTGTGAAGAAAATGATAATTCTGTTTAGGATTGTTCAGAAACCTCTGCTACGGCTCTGCCCTCCAGAGGCCCAGTGCAGAGAAAGACATGGTCCAGCTTTGGGGAGACCCAGTGTAGGTATATGTATTTATATATACATGTAAAGTATGTAGTGCAGGGATCCTGTTCTGTCTTCAAAAGCCCCCATAAGGCTCCCAGGTCTAGGGCAAAGACAGGTGAGAGATGCATGGAGAATTTTGGGGTTTATTCCTATTTCACTTGGAGGTCAAGGGAAGTTTGCTCATCAAGTTGCCCATCAGTGAAGGGGGAGATCAATCCACTGCAGACCTGGTTGGCTAGTGGGGGTTGGCTAAACCTGAGATAAGGCAGAATGGGGAGAGATCACAATGTCAAGGCTGACTTTAGGATATCCTGCTGGGGAAGTGGCTCCTTGCCGTAGGTCTAGCTTCTATACTGAGCTTAGAGGAACTGGAAGCAGATGCAGGTTTGGAAGCTGGGTGAGGCTATAGCCAGCCTTGCTCACCTCTCTAACTCGGCCCAGGTGGTAGGCCACACACTGGTCCACAGGGTCAGTCAGTGGCTGGAGGTGGCAGCTCTGCAGGAAGGGCTTGAGGGCCTGGTCAAACATGGCAGGTGTGCTGAGTACCAGGAAGGCCAGTGTGGGTCCTGGCAGGGGCAGGTGGAAGGCTGGAGGCAGGAGTGCATTGTACCATGCCACCTGGAACAGAGAGAAAATTCAGGCCGCACAAGAGGGTCAACTTAGGCCTTAGCCAGGCCCATACCTTGGCCTGGCATTCAAGGTTTCATGCATCTTGCCCAGCTTCCTTCTTGTTCAAACAATGAAATTCTCCTGATGCTGCGTGACATGTGTTTGTGGGAGACTCATCTGACAGAGTTATAATAGGCAAAGGATTCATAAACAACTAAGAAAGAAGAAATTGAAAAAAAATAAAAGAAGAAATTGATTGTATTGTGGTTAGTGCAATAACAGGGCCAATGAAGGTCCTCAAATTAGAAAAGGCTTCTTGGAAGCTGAGTCTTGATGGCTGGGAAGGTAACTTACAGGTTGACGTGGAGAGGGAGAATCTGGTGTGTTTTAAACAGGTCCCAGCATAAACAAAGAGGCAAAAAATGCAAAGCATACTAGGAGAATAGCAAATGGTCTAGTTTGATAGAAATGTAGCATCTGTGGAGGGGAGCAGAGGGAGAGAAGGCTGGAGAGATCAGTAAGAATGAGACTGTGACTGGCCTTGAATACCAATTGAAGGAATATGGATTTAATTTGCTGATAGTGAAGGGTTAGCCATTGAAGATTTAAGAAGCAAACTGACATGATCAGTTTTAGATCAACCTCGCTGCAGTGTGGAGGAAGGAATAGAGGCAAAGTGACAGCAAGGAGTTTATTGCAGAAATCCAAATGACTAATAGTGGGCTGAACCAGAGCATAGATTGGTTGAATGGAAGGAAATGGATCTGTGAGATTTAGGAGACAGATTCCTAAAGATTGCTGTGCATGATTGTATGTGGTGCTGGGAAGGTGAGAGAAGTAGGAACATAGGATGACTGGCAGGGTTGTAAGTGGCACTGTTCAATACCACAGCTCCTACTACCAAGGTCTTCTTGATTATATCAGATAGGTATCCCCAATCTCTCCCACACCTGCCATCCACCATTATCTCCACACCTTGACTCAAGCTATTCCTGATATTTGAGATGTACATGACCCTCCTTCCTTCCAATCTATCTTTTCATATATAGCTCAACTCCATTTTTTTCAGGGAAGCCTCTCAGGCTAGACCCAACTACCTCTTCTATAATCCTCTCCCAGCATTGCTGTATACCACTCAGTGGAAAGTGGAAAGGGTGGTCTCTTAAACACCAGGCAAAAGGCTCAGGTTGAGTTGATTTAGTCCTGCACTAAGCACAGGGATCAGTGCAGAGGGCACTGGATGTGGGGGGAGATGGACCCACATGAATAAGGGTAGGTCCTGATGCCAGACTTCTGTGTCAGGCAAGTGTACAGTTTCTAAACCCAGCCCAACATTGATGATTAGCAACATCATGAATGTAACCTTTTGCAGGTAGATCCAACAACTAAGCCAACTGTTCGCTTGTTCAACATCCAGAATGCCCTTTGCTCATGAGCCATACAAACATTCCCAGACCTTGCCCTCTCCTAAACTCTTTCGGGAAGCTTCCAAAGTGACTCTGGCTCCACAGATCCCCTTCCTCCTCTAAATTACCTAGGTGACAAAACCACTAGGTTACTGGATCACATGGTGTCCCCTACTCATCAATGCAGCATTGCATCAGAGTAAACGAGATGACTCGTTGGAAAGACTGAAGGCAAGAGGAGAAGGGAACGACAGAGGACGAGATGGTTGGATGGCAATCACCTACTCAACGGACATGAGTTTGAGCAAGCTCCAGTTGTTGATGGGCAGGGAAACCTGGCGTGCTGCAGTCCATGGGGTCACCAAGAGTCGGACACGACTGAGCGACTGAACAACAACAACAAAAGAACAAACCTGCAACGCTACTCTACCCGTTTAGCTCAAGCGCCCTGTCTCTACAATCAAACGGACACGCGGCCAGAGGAGCTCGAGAAAGATCAGAAAATTCACGGGCCTCACGTTAGTGGCACCGAAGCAATCCATACGCTTCGCCCTAGCACCGCAGCAGGGATAAACCAACCTGGAAGGGGTAAACTTCGAAGCCAAAAGGGCACAACGTGTCCTCAATCTTCTGCTTCAGCTCTGCGACTAGCGGCTCCATAGTGCACGTTACACACTGAGCCTGCTGGGGAATGGAGTCTCAAGGTTACTCGGGACTTTACGCTTTGAGACAGCTTGGACTCCATTTCCCAAGAGTTACGGGGATCAACTGCGGGACTGTGTGGTCTCCGTGCGATGCATCCTGGGACACGTAGTTCATTCAGTTCGTAGAGGTACTCACTACAGAAGCAGAAAAACTCGGTTTCCCGGCAAGCTTCACGGTGGGGGGGGGCGGGGCTGTGACTGAGCGTGTTGCTTCCAGGGAAACGTAGTTCGGTGGCCTCCATCGCCGATTGTCTCCAATAGAGGCGAACTCAATTTCCCAAGTGGCGCCGCGGAGGCCAGTCCGAAGTCGGGTTTTTCCGGCCTACCGTAAGGTTTGAACTGGGCGGCGGCAGTGGTCACTGGCACAGTTTTGGTGTTATGAGGCCAGTTGTGAGTCTGGGGACGTCTAAACCAAGATTCAGCACCTGCAGTTCCTAATTGATATTTATTCATCAGGGCATCCCGCTTTCCCCCTAGGTCCCCAAGGACGCCGCTCCCCGGACTAGTCCCAGAAGCGCAGTTTTGGTCTGATTATTGCTTCCTTACCTTTAGTATTGCATCCCCCCCACTCACCTCTTTAGAGTTTACGTTGTGGTCTTCCCTGGGCTGTGTCTTGGGTGTCCACAGTGTGGGGAGCAAGGGCACAAGACGCCAGGAAGCCAGACCCCTGCCGCAGGCCATGAGTAGGAGTTTGGGCTGGTCTGAGCAGCTCGATGCGCTTCTCAATGCTACGGACCGAAATGTGAGAAGGATTAAGGTGAGGGGGCGCCTGAGTACCCCGCCCCCCTGTTTAGGGGATGTGGGTTAATAAATTGCAAAACAGAACTCATTGGCCTGTGCATTTGTTTCTTTTGTAGCAACGGCTGTATCCACTTGGAGTCTCTACCTGGGGTGAATATTGTCCCTCAGCCTTTCTTTCCAGTGTTATCCACTGTTCCTTTCAAATTCCAACTTTTTCTTTTCCTGAAGAAACGTCTGTTCCCCCCTCCACCTAAGGGGCCTTGCACCTGTCCCTTCCTTTTTCCCTCAGCAGGAGACCTGGCTGGGACCTGGATTTCCCCTCATCACTTGCCTACCCAGTCAGGAATCCAAGCTCAAAAGGCTTGGGCTCTAGAGGCTCCCGTATTCCCAGAGAGGCTAAACTGGGCTGAGGCCCACAGTGCATCTTCTCTCTGGGACGAAGTTACTATTCTTCGATCCCAGCTTAGATCCCAGGCTCAGGTGAGGCATGGACTCCTGAGGCGTGTATATTTGGGGTTTGTGTGAGTGTGAGATGAGGTTACCAGTGGTTGGGGAGCTCATGGGGCTTTTCTGCCTGGGTAGGTGACTGAAGCACTACGGCAGGCTGTCCAGGGCCTGCTGGAAGAGCGAGAGCAGCAGAGGTACAATATCTCTGCCCTGGAAGGTATCTGATCGTTCTTTTCTTCATATACACAGCCTCAAATGTGTGTGCACATTTTGTGGCTCTTCTGTTGTCTGTGCACTTGTGTCTTGATTTGCAAGTGGAGTCTATAGGCTCTTGTGTGAAGTTCTTAGGGGGCTGATCCCCAACTTGTCTCACTGTAGCATCACTAAGATTGCTGCAGGGGGGCCCAGAGCAAAGGGTCCTTCACCTGGAGCAACGTCTGGAAGAGATGAGAAGGGAACTGCAGGGCCTTCGAAGCCAGCTGCAGGAACAGGCCCGAGCCCAAATACAGACAGGACCACAGGAGTGCAGTGCCACCAGTGGCCTTCACGAAGAGCTTCAGAATGAGTAAGTGATGGGCAAAACCTTGTCTTCTTCAGCCCTGAACTCCTGGCATTCTGGTAGCCTCCTCTGGGCTTGTTAATTGGCTTTAGAATGACACTGCTATTATCCCTGAAGGTGGCAACTGCTGGGCAAGGAGTCAGAGATTCTTCGGGAGGACCTAAAGTTGCCACGGGACCAGTTGAGTGAGTAAAAGGTTGAGGGTGGGTGTGAATCCACCTGTTCCCTTTTCTGAAAAGCCTTCTTGCTTTCCTAATAAATGACCATAACTTTGCTTGAGCTACCCAGAAACCTGGCCAAGTATTTTGTCTTTCCTCACATGGTGTGAGTGTGTCTCTCCAGTCAGGTTGGAAACTTCCCAGCAGCTGGACCAGAATGTATCTGTCCATTTTCAGTGCCAGGCTGGGCGCAAGGCAGGGACCAGGGGAAGGAAGGAAGTTGGAGATGTTCCTTCACATTTTCTCTCATCTGCAGGCCAGCACCAGGAGCTGCTGCTGAAACAGATGAATGAGAGGCGGCAAGGTCAGGCCTGCAGCTGGAAGGTAGGACCAGGATCGGACCTATCTGTTCATCTCTCCCTTTGGAGGCCCCTTCCTTTCTCTATCTATCCTGTTTTGAGGGCAGGCCAGGATACCCTCTCGTACTCCTATCTCTTTCCATCTCTTCCTTGTGCTGACTCCACCTCCCTCCAAAGCTCTTCTTCCCAAGCCCTCTGCTCCAGGACATGAGAAATTATCTTTGTCCACTTGAGGGCTCCAAGTGGGCTCAAGAGGCTAATCATGGGGAGGCAGGTGCTCCTCCTGGAGAGGTAGAAGTTTGGTCCTACCTGGCCCTATGGTATGGCAGATGTTGGATCAGCTGCAAAGTGGCCAGGACGGCAAAGGTCACACCCTGGAGGCTGTCAGAACAGAGGTCCAGGATGCCCGGCAGGAGCATGACCTGCTCAGGTCAGGAGGTGTGGGTGCTTATGGCGGTGGAAGGAATTTGTCTCACAGAGGCCAGGCATTGGGGACCACAGTTCAGCTATCTCAGATTTGACATGGGCTGGTAGGGAAGGTATAGTAGGGGGTTACAGCCCATATGGGCAGTACTGCACATTTTCTTTGCTTGACACAGTGTCTCTGAGGTATCTCTGTATTTGGAGGATAAAGGGGGAAGAGACTGGAGTCCTAGCCTCAGGAAGGAGGACAGGTCAGGTGTGTGCTGGGAGGGCCCCTTGACCCACTGTCACCTTGTCTACTTCTGATTCTTTCCCTTTTGCAGGACTTCCGTTCATGTCCTCCAATCTAAGCTGCCTCGACTGCCCACCTTCACCATGTCGCTTTCTTCATCTAGCTCTGAAGTCAGGCTTCTGGACAGTAACAGTAGCTGGGAACTTTTAACGAAGCTAAGTGAGGGTAAGGCAGGAGGCTGAATCTGAGTGGTGCCTGGACGCCAGCTGCCTAATTGTTTGACACTGGATAGAATGGGGTCTCTGCCTGTTTCTTTGGAAATCCATCAACCTCTGTTGCTCCTTATCCCATCAGGTCTGAATGTCCCTCCCCAACAGGGCCCAAGCCTAGGACTGTGTGTAACACAGTGCTTGCTGATGATTTTTTTTTTTCCCCCTATCTCTCCTCCTAGATCTCCAGAGGCATACCCTTTCTAACCCGGAGCCCAGCAGCTTTCAGCTCCAGGCCCAGAGGCTTGAGCAAGAGGACCTATTCTTTAAGGGCCCCAGGATACTCCTAAGTGACCTGTAAGGACTTGCAATGTAGTAGGATGAAGTCTTTATTTATTTATTTATTTATTTTTTTTAGGATGAAGTCTTCTTTGCTCACCTTCCCCTCCAAGGTCCTGTTTCTGAGTCGCCTGCCCCTCCCCTCTTGATCTAGTTGGTGTTTGCCCTCCCTACTGAGGCTTGTCACTGCCTGTCCATCCATGTCTACCAATTGCAATAAAATGGTTTAACCCTCCCTGATGTGTTTGTGAATCAGCACCCACATGGGATAGGCTCAGCTGTACCTTTTCTTCCTCCTGTCACTTGATTGCTTCCTGCTACCTCTCTCTCTGAAACCCAAGTTCATGGGCATTTATAATTGTATCTTCTGAGTATAGACCCTGTGCTCAGTGGAAATTGGAAGGAGATAGAAGCTCCCAGTCTGGTGGGTAGAATGAGGTAGGCCAGTGCTCAAGGCAGTACTGCTGTGGGGATGCAGAGGAGGACAAGACATTGTGGTGGGCCCTTGACCTGGGCAATAGAAGGAGTTCTCTTTTTTTTTTCATCTTCTGTCTCCTGAGGCTCTCTCTGGCCCCTTTATATCTCTTCATCCTCAGCAACCCAGGCTGTGATTCTGTAGCAGGCTCCTCTTTGGTCAGTCTTTCAGCCTCAACCTCTAATCCAGTGGCTTTCAGGATTTTTTGACAGTGACCTCTAGTAAGAAATAGTTTACATTGTATTGTAGCATAGTAAATATGCATGTCTGTATTTATTAACTGAAACAAATTTTATGATTCAGTACTTACTAGGAGTTAGACACTGATATTTCCTGTTATATTAAAAAATGCTTTTTGGCTATTGGTTCTGATCCTTCCTCCACTTGGATGCTCTCTGGAAAGTATGTCTTCCTAGGCAGGTAAGGGAAGCTTTACTTTTTCCTTACCTGGGCTTTGTATTCTGGACAGTGCATTCCAAGAAGTAGTAGCATCTCACTGAGGTCTCATGAAGTCTCTTCCTCTGCTAGACATAGCCAAAATAATGTTATTTATCCACTAAGTGGGTGTTTTCTCCTTTTTTAAAACTTTTTTGTAACTTATTTATAATTTATTTTTTATTGAAGGATAATTGCTTTACAGAATTGTTGTTTTCTGTCAAACCTCAACATGAATCAGCCATAAGTATACACATATCCCCTCCCTCTTGAACCTCCCTCCCATCTCTCTCCCCATCCTACCCCTCTAGGTTGATGCAGAGCCCCTGTTTGAGTTTTCTTAGCCATATAGCAAATTCCCATTGGCTTTACTATTAAGTTTCCATATTATTCTTTCCATACATCCCACTCCCCTTCCTCTCCCCAAGTCTATTCTCTATGTCTGTTTCTCCATTTGTGCCCTGAATGTAAATTCTTCAGTACCATTTTTCTAGATTTCGTATATATGCATTAGAATATGATATTTATCTTTCTCTTTCTGACTTACTTCACTCTGTATAATAGGTTCTAAGTTCATCTACCTAATTAGAACTGACTCAAAGGTGCTCTTTTGTTTAAATTAATTTTTAGTGGAGTATAGTTGCTTAGCACAAGTGGATGATGTTTCTTGAACTTAAAGCACACAAGTCCTGGTATGTATTTGTCCTGAGCTAAGATGTGCAGTGGACTCCCAGTTCTTAGCTCAATCTAGCTGGGAAGAGGAGACAGTTACCTGAAATAAAAGCACAATAAAAGGCTGGGGGTGAGTAGGGCAGAAACAGATGCTGAAGCTGAAGCTCCAATATCTTGGCCACCTGATGTGAAGAGCCAACTCACTGGAAAAGACCCTGATGCTGGGAAAAACTGAGGGCAGGAGGAGAAGGGGGAGACAAAGGATGAGATGGTTGGATGGCATCTCTGACTCAATGGACATGTGTTTGAGCAAACTCCAGGTGATAGTGAAGGACAGGGAAGACTGGTGTGCTGTAGTCCATGGTGTTGCAGAGTCAGACAAGACTTAGCTACTGAACAACAACAAAGGTGTTCAGTGGACTCCCAGCTCTTAACTCAATCTAGCTAGGAAGAGGAGACAGTTATCTGAAATAAAAGCATAATAAAAGACTGGGGTGAGGAGGGCAGGAACTATTTCCTGTTATGTGGTACATTCAGGTCCTGACTTAACTAGCAGACAAGTCATGAAGAGTGGGCCTCTGACATCTACATAGCTATAAGGCAATCCTCAGAGTTTCTTTCCCTTTAGCGTTGGGGAGATTGATGAGAGTGGAATGACTAGATCAGACCTGGGTCAAATATAACCTGTTCAAAAAAACTCCAAAAACTTCCCATCAAGGCTCATCTTCCTGCTGAAGCAGGTACAAGGAAACCCTATGTTTTCCATCTTTCACTGGGGAGGTGATACATCTGGCATAATGATATTATTTAATCTACTTGCTACTAGTGGTCTGCTTATTTATCAACTCTTTTGCATCAACGTCTGTGGAAGACAGGTTTGTAAGGGTGCCAGGGCTCCAATAGCAATGTGGAACGATGGTATTTGAACTGTCAGCAGGTGGCAGCACATGATTTGTTGCCAGAAGAATGAGACAGAGAAGGCTTTTTTGACCAAGGAAACTGGGCCAATGTTGATCTCTTTTATCCCTTTAGAGATCCTGTGAGCTATCCATCTTTCTATAACAGTGTCCTGTTAAGGTTACTCTCCTGCTAAAGAACCTTTGATAATTCTCACAGCATAAAAAAGAAAGGACAAGTCTGGCACTTAAACTGAACTCACATTTAACCTTTTCTTTCTCCATTCTTATCTCCTACCCCACATTGTGCAAGTGCTCAGTCATGTCTAACTCTTTGGGATTCCATGGACTGTATATGTAGCCTGCTAGGCTCCTCTGTCCACGAGAGTCTCCAGGCAAGAATATTGGAGTGGGTTGCCATTTCCTCTTCTAGGGAGGGTCTTCCTGACCCAGGGATTGAGCCTGCATCTCCTGCATTGGGAGACAAATTCTTTACCACTAAGCTAACTAGGAAGCTTAAACTTCTTTTGAAAAAAAAAATTACTTGGTTGCACGTGGGTCTTATTTGAGTCAAGTGAGATCTTTAGTTGTGGCATGGAAACTCCCTAGTTGTGGGATGCGGTATCAAGTTCTCTGATCAGGGATTGAACCCAGGCCCCCTGCATTGTGAGTTGTGGAATCTTAGCCACTGGACCACTAAGGAAGTCCCCTTTCTTTTTTTTTTTCTTTTTATTTATTTTTTTTTTAAATTTTATTTTATTAGTTGGAGGCCAATTACTTCACAACATTTCAGTGGGTTTTGTCATACATTGACACGAATCAGCCATTGAGTTACACGTATTCCCCATCCCGATCCCCCCTCCCACCTCCCTCTCCACCCGACTCCTCTGGGTCCTCCCAGTGCACCAGGCCCGAGCACTCGTCTCATGCATCCCACCTGGGCTAGTGATCTGATTCACCATAGATAATATACATGCTGTTCTTTTGAAACATCCCACCCTCACCTTCTCCCATGGAGTTCAAAAGTCTGTTCTGTACTTCTGTGTTTCTTTTTCTGTTTTGCATATAGGGTTATCGTTACCATCTTTCTAAATTCCGTATATATGTGTTAGTATGCTGTAATGTTCTTTATCTTTCTGGCTTACTTCACTCTGTATAATGGGCTCCAGTTTCGTCCATCTCATTAGAACTGATTCAAATGAATTCTTTTTAATGGCTGAGTAATATTCCATGGTGTATGTGTACCACAGCTTCCTTATCCATTCATCTGCGGATGGGCATCTAGGCTGCTTCCATGTCCTGGCTATTATAAACAGTGCTGCGATGAACATTGGGGTGCACGTGTCTCTTTCAGATCTGGTTTCCTTGGTGTGTATGCCCAGAAGTGGTATTGCTGGGTCATATGGCAGTTCTATTTCCAGTTTTTTAAGAAATCTCCACACTGTTTTCCATAGTGGCTGTACTAGTTTGCATTCCCACCAACAGTGTAAGAGGGTTCCCTTTTCTCCACACCCTCTCCAGCATTTACTGCTTGTAGGGAAGTCCCCTTTCTTAAACATTATTACCACCAAGAATGCACACCACTCCACTTATTCAAATTCCACTCATCTGTCAAGACCCAGCAGGAGGCAAGCCTAACGATGTCAGAAAGGAGGTCTCCAACCCCAGGAAGCACTGGTGCAAGAAGGTTCATACTCCTTTGTTTGTTTACCTTCTTTTTTCCCCCTGGAAGCTCTAATCCTATTCCAATCTGCTCAGGCATGAGATTATGACTGCCTGAGGTCCAGGCATAGGGAAAACAAGAGGAAATATATACCTGTTGAACAGCTGAACAGAATTCTATTCCCTGCCCTGTTTTCAAGCCAGCTCAAGGGTTCCCTCCAAGAAGCCTTCACCAAATCGAATCTCTTAATTTAGATGAGTTACTCGCTTAGCATTTCTATTCTATTTCTATTCTATTTCTATTCTATTCTCTTACTATCTCAAGTCGCTAATAATTGTTCACATCAGTTTTCTCCCCACACTATACTGAGATCCTGTCGGACTCCGCGTTCATACAGCTTTTGCCTACTCAGACAGTTCTTACTCAGCTGTTTCTTCTCCAACCCAAAAGCCGCGCCAGTCGAATCCATTTTCTGTTGGCTTTATCTATTACCAAGAGCTTATATGTTTGGCATTTTGATTGGCCCATTTTGTGTTTACTGTCCCGCCCTCTGAGAGGCTCCTGGACTTGGGTTTCCCCCAGGTGTATTCCCTCCCTCCTCCTTGGTTCCGCCCTTGGTTCCGCCTTTCCCACACACTACCTCTTCTGTTTTTACCTCCACTTTCTTCCTATTGGCTCCTTTAGTCCTCCAGAGTTGGAGCTTTGGGCTGATGATTGGCTTCTCTGAACGCCCATTGTGCCCGCCCTCATACCACGTGGTATTCCTAGCGCTAATTGGGCAATTCCACCAGCTCGTTTTTTTCAAGGATTAACGATTGATTGGCTGTCCTGAGAGAGGGCTTGAGGTGAGGGGCGGAGCTAACTAAGCCCCGCCCCAAACTCCCCTGCCCAGCGGGGCGGGCGTTTCAGTCGCTCGCGGCCAGGGAGCCTAGAGGCGCTCCCAGCTGCCCTCTTTGCCTCTCCGGCCGGATCATCCTCCTGGCCCCGCCGAACAAGCAGGGGGAGCGACCCCGCCTGCGGGGTCATGGCAGTAGCCTCCTCGACCTCCGCCGCCGCTGACCCCGCCGAGTCGCCGGCTTCTGTGAGAGGGACCCCCACCGCCTCCGCAGGCTAAGAGCCGCTGCCGCCTCCGAGCAGTGAGGGCTACTATGCTCCCTCTTTGCCTCCGCCTCCCCCTCCCGCCCGCGCAGGCACCCCTCTCGCTGCTCAGTCCCGCCTCAGGTAACGCCAAGAGAGCGCGTGGGGCACGAACCCAGGGCACCCGGCCCGCGCGCGCGGCTGCTACCCGCCTGGGCTCCGGAGCATTGGTGCTCGGGTGTTTTAGCACTGGCAGAACTCCTTCGCTTCCCGGAGGCCCTTCTCTCAGCGGCTGGGGACACTCCTCGGCCCCTTCCCCTACTCTTTTCACTTCCCTCAGGGTCCCGGGACAGCTCCCTCTCTCCCCCCTCTCCCCTCCCCCCGCGCCTTCTCTGCCCTCTTCAGAGGCCCGGAACCCGTGAGAAGTTCGTTCATAAATGGGACCCGGTCCCCGACTCCTCTCAGGCACTTTTCCCACTTTAGAGACAGGACTCTGTTTCCTCGGAGAACTGTGTCTGAGACCTTAAGCTTCACCCTGTCGGCTCGGACGGAGATCTGGACTCTCAAACTTTTCTCAAACATAATCTTCCCTCATCCATTTCTACCCTTGAAAGACACTTTCTTCCCCTCAGGCACTACTGGCTCGTTTTCAGTCCTTCCCTGTCATCCCTCTTATCCCAATCTCACCTTTTCCCTCCTCTGCCTTTTATCCTTCACTTTGAACAATCTGGACTAAGCCAGTATTCAGATTTAGCTAGAAGTGAAACCGGGTTTGTCGAATTTAAAAATAAAAATCTGTCAGTTTATCCCTCTGAAGGGGGGGGGGGGTACTTGCTAAATAATTTGGACTTTATTCCGTAGGTGTGGAGAGCTTTTAAAGCTTTTGTAAGCAGGAGTTTGGTATGGTTGATTATCTCTGGTGAAAATAGGGAGGAAGAATTCAAAGTGAAGACTTGGAGGGAGATAGCCTCGGTAGTTTGGAAAGTAATGTGCTAATCCAGGTCAGAGGAGAGTGAAGAGAATGGCATGCAATTCCAAACAAACATGCTCTCACAACAAAGTGGAGAGAATTAGTGGGAGATTTCTAATGTGACTGATGGGATGGATTGATAATATTAATTGAAATAGAGAATAAAGGAGCAGTTATGAGAGAAAGTAATGAATTTGGTTTTGGACAAGTTTAGTTTGATGTGTTTTTCAGATATTATTGTGGGTAGCTGGAAATTTGGGTCTGAAAGTTGGGAGAAAGTTTGGAACTGGATACGTATATTTGAGGGTCAACTAAGAATATATGCAGGATATTTGAAGCCTTAGTATGGATGGTAATGCTGAAAGAAGAGAAGACAAGGGCTGTGGACCAGGAAGAATATCATTGTTTGTAGGGTAGTAGACACTGAGAAAGAGAGGTTAAAAAAATGGGACAAGAACTAGAATAGAGTGGCATTATGATAGAGGCCAAAGGAAGAAAGGATCTCAAGAAGGGAGAGGATGACTATCAGTGTATGATATCGGTATAATGAGAATTAGGAAGAAACCACTGAATTTAGTAATTAGGAGATCACTTGTTTTCTTTGAAAGACACTTTAGATAGCTTAATGTTGGGAATGATGGATGGCAATAATCGGATCATGATGTATTGAGGAACAAAATGTGGAACAGTGAGTAAAATTCCTTGTTCAACAACTGTGGTTGTGAAGGAAAACTGATAGTAGTGAAACACCTTTGTTGAGGTTATTCTATATGTTGTGTATCATAGAGATGCTTTAAAGATCACAACAGCCTTGTTTCATATCAGCAGTATCCCTCTTTTATAGCTGGGAAGGCTATAGGCAAGAATTTGAAAAAAGTCTGTCTAGTTCTGAAACCTGTGTTCTTTCCACTATGGCACATGTGTGTTTTTCTTAGTATGAGTGAAACAGTTTTGTAGGTTGAAGGGAAATTTTATTTATAAGGAGAAATTTTAATATGTTGAGCATTTCATTTTTTGACATCACAAGAATAGACATTAAATATGGATACTGATGTGGTTGGAGGGAAAGAAGGTGAGCGAGTTTAAAGATGGTCTTGTTTTCTTGATGTGCTTGGTTATATGTGGAGAAGTCAATTATCTTTAAAGACTGAAGGAACTATGGTGAGTTTCTGGCTTGAGTTTCATGGCCTTGGAAATCTTGAATGGAAAATGAAAGAGGGATGGATTAAGGATTAAACAAACCAAAAATTGCTAACCACATGTAAGTCCAGTAATATTTATAATAATGGGGCCTAGCACCATGGATTTTACACTTCTTCAGCAGCCTGAGCATGAGGGCCAAAAAGATGATTGGGTGGATCCAGAAGTGGAATTTACAAGAAAGAAAGATAAAATGGAGAGTAACTTTACATTGCTCATGATAGTGTGGGAGATGTGATGGACTTTGAGGGTCCAAGCTGGGGCTATAAGAAATAAAACGTTCATTGGGGCTAGTGTACTTGGAGAATAAGGAGACAATCAGAAAGTGGTTGAAGACTAGGTTTTGTAAGAAATACAAAATGAGAAAGCTGTGAGTTCAATATAAATATAGTTTCAAGGTAAAAACTAAAAGCAATATGTAACTGTCTCACTGCTGTTGAAGGGGAATAGAGATTATTGAACTAGTGGGAGGATAAGGGACTATGACAAATATTATGTCATCAATATGGATGTCATAGTTGCTCACTATGAAGCAGGAAGTTGAACAGAGGAGATACTGGGTCCTATATGTGGGGCTGCTCATAATTAAGAGACCCAAAATTGAGTTGGACATTCCTTGTCACTTGTTCAAAAGCAGTACTAGGTGGTACAAGTACTTGTGTGCTTGTGTGTGAATTAATGTTGAGATCCTCAGATACTTGATACACTCGATGTATGATGTATTCTCTCATACAGATAAATAAATTTGGGATGGTGGTCTCAAACAGTCTTTTGTAATTTGGAATATATTAGGCCTGGCATGCTGTAGTCCATGGGGTCGCAAAGAATTAGACACGACTTGCAACTGAACTCAGGCCTGTTTAGTTCTGTTTAAAAGTGTGTATTTAGAGAAGCTAGGCTAGGACTCTCCAACCCATTATCCCCAATAACATTTTGTACTTAGGTTATTTGTAAAAACAAAGTTACACATTTTCCTATTTATATGTACTCATCCTCTGGCTTATTTAGAGTAGAAAGCTGACTTGCTTTAATGATTCTTTCTCAGTGTCTAAGTTTTTACGAATATAATTTCTGTGTCGTACATTTCATTTTTCTGCAAAATGAATGTTGTATTGGAATTTGAAACCTATGATAAGGGCTTTTATGAGAATTTCATCTTCCAGGAAATGAAAGGCAATTATTGCATTGAATAGTGTAGGTGATGGTGAATATTTTAGACTCACATTGTTATATATATTTTCCAAGTCATCATATGGAGATGACTTCAGTGTGGTCACACTGGTGTTACTTTTGTTGAGGGAGTGGTTGTTTCAGAGAAAAACTTACTTGTGATAATTTTTATTTTAAAAAACTTCATCATCATTATTATTATTTTATGGCCACACCATGTGACATATGGAATTTTACTTCCCTTTGCAGTGGAAATGCAGTCTTAATCACTGGACCACGAGGGAAGTCTCACTTGTGACTATTTTTTTTAAATGTTTTTAAAATATTTTTTTAAATGTTTGGTTGCACTGGGTCTTTTTTATGTTTGCGTGGGCTTTCTCTAGTTGCCATGATTGGGGGCTACTCTTCTTGTGGTGCTTGGACTTCTTGCAGTGGCTTCTCTTGTGTGGATCACAGGCACTAGGCACACAGACTTCAGTAGTTGTAGTGCGTGGGCTTAGTTCCTAGACCTGGGATTGAATTTGTGCCCCTGCATTGACTCGCAGATTCTTATCCACTGTGCCACCCGGGGAGTCCTGTGATCATTTTAAAATCTTACATTCTTGAAAATTTCAGAAAGGCAGTGTGACAAAATTGTAATCCACTCTGTTATGATTAACTGTATAATTGTAGGTGAAATTTTTATGCTCTGAGCTATTTTTAAAAATTAATTTTTGAAAAGGTAATACATTCAAATAGTTGCCCATTTATATATTTTATATAAGCAGTGAAAATCTCACTCCTATGCCTCTTCCTCCCATGCTCCCTTCCTGACTGCTTTTACTAGTTTCTTTACATTTTTTAAGACTTTCTTTAGGCAGATGGTTACAAATATGAATATGTAATCTTATTTTTTCTACTTTTCATGCAAAAGTTAGCCCGTGGTCCCCACTGTTGTGCACCTTCAAACTGTTACCCCTAAACTACTTTTTCACTTAATATATCTTAGAGATCTTTCCAGTTCAGTACATAGTTTCTGCTTTTTTAATTTTTAAATTTTTAAAATTTAATTTATTTTTACAGTTTTTATTCTTACCTTTTGTTTATTTTTTGGCCACATCTCACACCTTGCAGGATCTCAGTTCCTCAACCAGGGATTGAACCTGGGACATGGCAGTTAAAGCCCAGATTCCTAATCACTAGGTCATTGGAGAACTCCTGCTTTTTAAAAAAATTTTTTTTTGCATAGTATTTCATTGAATGGATGTATCATAATTTATTTCTAGTCAAATAAATTAGTTCCTTATTGTGTTGCTTCTAGTCTTGATATTATAAGTAGTTCTATAATGGAGACCCTTGAACATATGCATGCCACCTTACATGTGTGGAAGGCCATTTGTGGGATAACTTTGTAGAAAGTGGGATTTCTAAGTCAAACGATGTATGCTTTTATAACTATGAAATGTATTGTCGAATTGCTTTCCTTTGGGGTTGCTTCAAAGTGTACGTTGCCTGTTTACTCACCAACATTGACTGTATCACAGCTAATACTTACATGGTGCTTCCTGTGTACCAGATACTAAGTGCTTTATATACATTACTTCATTTCATCTTAATAACATCCTTTGAGTTAGGTACAATTATTCTCTCCATTTTTCAAAATACTTAATGAGTAGAAAATTTAAATGCCTTGCCCAAATCACATAGCTACTGTGGCAGAAACTCAAACTAAGTACTCTGGCTCTAGGATCAGTGTTATCAGTATTATGTTTTGCTGTTATCAGACTTGAATTTTTGCCAGTCTGATAGAGAAAAATGATACCTTGGAGTAGTTTTAGGTTTTAAAATATTATGTTATTAAGATCAAGGATTTTTTTATATTGTTTGATCATTCATATTTCCATTTCTGTAAACTGTGTGTTTAAATACTTTACCTATTTTTCTTTTGAGTCATAGATCTCTTTCCTACTGTTCTGTAAGTCTCTTCCTCTTGATTTATAATATATGTGTATTTATATATATATATGGGCTTGCCTGGTGGCTCAGACAGTAAAGAGTCTGCCTACAATGCGGGAGACCTGGATTTGATCCCTGGGTTGGGAAATTCCCTGGAGAAGGAAATGGCTACCTAATCCAGTATTCTTGCCTGGAGGATTCCATGGACAGAGGCTACAGTCTCCGGGGTCCGAAGACTCGGACACAAGTGAGCGACTAACACTATGTGGACTATGTTTTGTGTATCATATATATGTATGATAAGATGATAAAATACATTTATTTTTGTCTGGAGTATTGCAGATATTTTCCCATTTTGACAGTTGTCTTCTGACTTCTTTTATTCCTATGCAGAACTTTTAGATGTTTATGTACACAAACTTATCAGTTCTTTCTTTTATGACTTTTGGTTTTGAGTCATAGTTAGATCTTCTTCATCTTAATCCTTAGTTTTTTATTCTATCCAATGGGAACAAGAAAACAGAATTGTTGTAAAGGTCAAAGTGCTTAGTGAACTGTAAACTGTAAATCATTATACAGATGAAATATGATGTTTGTTAATTTGTCTTCTGAACAAATTATATGGAGGATGTCACCTCTTCTGCATTGGATGGAATGTACTTAGTTGCTCAGTCATGTCCGATTCTTTGCACCCTTTTGGACTATAGCCCATCAGGCTACTCTGTCCATGGGATTTTTCAGGCAAGAATACTGGAATGGGTTGCCATTTCCTCCTCCAATTAAATGGAATAGGATGGCATTTTTTTTTTTTTTTCTGCAGTGTGGGAAACTAGGATGGTATTGATCTTGTGGTCAGTGTTTTTCTTGGACAGTTTGCCTGGTATTTTTTTTTCAAAGGTAGGCCCTGTGGAAATCATGAAGTATTTTTGCGTACTTAATCTTGTTTTTTGTATTAGGTATAATTGGAATCTGCCTAAAAGGTCTTAAAAATTGTTTTGCTTTTGCATTAGCTATGTTCACAAATTTGCACATTATTTACTTTGGGTATTATATTCTTACTGATTGGTAGGTATTTGTAATTTGGGAGGACCTTTCACTTTGTATGTGTGTGAGATTATAAAATTAATGCATGTTCATTAAGAAGGAATTGGGAAATAGAGATGATTTTAAATTATTCGGATCTTCCCCAAATTCAAAGACTCTTAGGATTCTTTTTGTGTATGTGTCTATATTGTCATCACTAGCTCTCTATGGCTTGGCATAGTGCCTGGCCCTTAAGGTGCTAAATAAATATTTGTTGACTGAATGAACGAATGGATGAATATGTTTTTACATACAAGGTATGGAATTTAAATGACATATAATTATTTATTTTAGTTTATTTCCGCTCTAAATTTTTATTCATACAATAATATTAAAGTTTGTATGCCATACTCATTTGGAGGTGAGTAAGTTCAAGTCTAAGTCCTCATGGAGCTCATAGTTCAGTGAAAGAGATAGATAAGCAGCCATTAGAATACTATATGATAACTATTATAACAGAGCTTAGTGCCAGGCATTATCAAAACATAGCAGAGATTGAAGAGTCAGAGAACACTTCCCATATGAGATGATCCCCAGAGAGCCACATAGAAGAGGTCAAGAAAAACACGCCAGAGAGAAGGAATATTCCTTCTAGGCACTGAAGTATGGGTAGGGCAATACAAGTAGTTCTCTATGTTTGTAGCAGATTGTGTCTGTGGGTAAAGGGATACAGATAGATAAGGCTGGAGATATGGGCAGGGGCCAAATAAGAAAAAGCCTTTGTGTCACACATGAAAAGTTCTCAGATTTACTCATTTTGGAGAGTAAATTGGGAGAGGTGTAAGAGTGAAGTTAGGAAGACCGAGAAGATGTTGAACACAAAGCTGGAATGACGTGAACATCATTTAAGCCGAGTTAGGAGGGGAAAGCTACACTTGAAAGGAGGGTTAAGTCTGGGGTATAACAATTAGGCCAGTTTTAATAGAGCAAAGTCTTTGAATGCCAAGCTAAGAAATTTTATTTATTTTTTATTTTATTTATTTTTTTTTAAGAAATTTTATATGCAACTGATGTCATTGAATTTTTTTAACCGTCATAAATGTTGAATTTTTTTAGCTGTCATGTGTTGTGTGAACTGTTACAGGTTGCAGTTTTCTTCCTTTTCAGTTTAGTCGCTCAGTCATGTCCAACTCTTTGCGACCCCATGAACCGCAGCTCGCCAGACCTCCCTGTCTGTCACCAACTCCAGGAGTCCACCCAAACCCATGTCCATCGAGTCGGTGATGCCATTCCAACCATCTCATCCTCTGTCGTTCCCTTCTCCTCCTGCCTTCAGTCTTTCCCAGCATCAGGATCTTTTCAAATGAGTCAGCTCTTCACATCAGGTGGCCAAAGGATTGGAGTTTCGGCTTCAACATCATTCCTTCCAATGAACACCCAGGACTGATCTCCTTTAGAATGGACTGGTGGGATCTCCTTGCAGTCCAAGGGACTCTCAAGAGTCTTCTCCAACACCACAGTTCAAAAGCATCAATTCTTCTGTGCTCAGCTTTCTTTATAGTCCAACTCTCACATCCATACACGACCACTGGAAAAACCACAGCCTTGACTAGATGGACCTTTGTTGGCAAAGTATTGTCTCTGCATTTTAATATGCTGTCTAGGTTGGTCATAACTTTCCTTCCAAGGAGTAAGTGTCTTTTAATTTCATGGCTGCAATAGCTATCTGCAGTGATTTTGGAGCCCAGAAAAATAAAGTCAGCCACTGTTTCTACGGTTTCCCCATCTATTTCCCATGAGGTGATGGGACCAGATGCCATGATCTTAGTTTTCTGAATGTTGAGCTTTAAGCCAGCTTTTTCACTCTCCTCTTTCACTTTCATCAAGAGGCTCTTTAGTTCTTCTTCACTTTCTGCCATAAAGGTGGTGTCATCTGCATATCTGAGGTTATTGATATTTCTCCCAGCAATCTTGATTCCAGCTGTGCTTCCTCCAGCCCAGCATTTCTCATGAAATGCTGCATAGAAGTTAAATAAGCAGGGTGACAATATACAGCCTTGATATACTCCTTTTCCTATTTGGAACCAGTCTGTTGTTTCATATCCAGTTCTAACTGTTGCTTCCTGACCTGCATACAGATTTCTCAAAAGGCAGGTCAGGTGGTCTGGTATTCCCATCTCTTTCAGAATTTTCCACAGTTTGTTGTGATCCACACAGTCAAAGGCTTTGACATAGTCAATAAAACAGAAATAGATGTTTTCCTGGAACTCTCTTGCTTTTTCAGTGATCCAGTGGATGTTGGCAATTTGATCTCTGGTTCCTCTGTCTTTTCTAAATCCAGCTTGAACATCTGGAAGTTCACGGTTCACATATTGTTGAAGCCTGGCTTGGGAGAATTTTGAGCATTACTTTACTAGCGTGTGAGATGAGTGCAATTGTGTGGTAGTTTGAGCATTCTTTGACGTTGCCTTTCTTTGGGATTGGAATGCAAACTGACCTTTTCCAGTCCTGTGGCCAGTGCTGAGTTTTCCAAATTTGCTGGCATATTGAGTACAGCACTTTCACAGCATCATCTTTTAGGATTTGAAATAGCTCAACTGGAATTCCATCACCTCCACTAGCTTTGTTTGTAGTGATGCTTCGTAAGGCCCACTTGACTTCACATTCCAGGATGTCTGGCTCTAGGTGAGTGATCACACCATGGTGATTATCTAGGTTGTGAAGATCTTTTTTGTACAGTTCTTCTGTGTATTCTTGCCACCTCGTCTTAACATCTTCTGCTTCTGTTAGGTCCCTACCATTTCTGTCCTTTATTGAGCCCATCTTTGCATGAAATGTTCCCTTGGTATCTCTAATTTTCTTGAAGAGATCTCTAGTCTTTCCCATTCTATTGTTTTCCTCTATTTCTTTGGATTGATCACTGAGGAAGGCTTTCTTATCTCTCCTTGCTGTTCTTTGGAACTCTTCATTCAAATGGGTATATCTTTCCTTTTCTCCTTTGCTTTTGGCTTCTCTTCTTTTCACAGCTATTTGTAAGGCCTCCTCAGACAGTCATTTTGCTTTTTTGCATTTCTTTTTCTTGGGGATGGTCTTGATCCCTGTCTCCTGTACAATGTCACAAACCTCTGTCCATAGTTCATCAGGCACTCTGTCTATCAGATCTAATCCCTTAAGTCTGTTTGTCACTTCCACTGTATAATCATAAGGGATTTGATTTTGGTCATACCTGAATGGTCTAGTGGTTTTCCCCACTTTCTTCCATGCTTCCTTCTGGCTAGTCTGAAATGATGTTGAAATCTTTTATGCCTGTGAAATCATAGAAATGTTATCAAAATTGCATCTAAACAATTGAAATTTCAGATTGGAATATGACCCTTTATTTGGAAAGTATACACACACACACCCAGAATGAAGACCCATGAAAATAGGCATTGTTTGCAAAAATTGAAACAATACAGAGAAGATTAGCATGGCCCCTGCGCAAGGATGACACGCAAATGCCTTCTCTGGTGGCTCAGACGGTAAAGCGTCTGCCTGCAGTGTGGGAGACCTGGGTTTTTATCCCTCGGTTGGGTAGATCCCCTCGAGAAGGAAATGGCAGCCTACTCCAGTAGTCTTGCCTGGAAAATTCCATGGACTGAGGAGCCTGGTAGCCTACAGTCCATGGGGTCGCAAAGAGTCGGAAACGACTGAGTGACTTCACAATAGTTACCCAGTGGTTAGGACTGCTCTTTCACTGCAGGGCACTCTGTTTGATCTTTGGTGGGGGAAGCTGCATGGCTTGGTCAAAAAACCCTCCCCAAACAAACCATAAAAACCCTGCAAAAGTCCTCTTAAAGCTCCATAATTACATTAAATAATGCATTTTTATTTTTGAACTGGAATTTTTTTCCTGAATTTAAATCAGAAAGAAAATATTTTAAGGAAGCAAATCCCTATCAGAAAGTAGAAGAAATGCCAGGTAGTGTGCTGTAGTTGGGCTTCCCAGGTGGCTCAGTGGGTGAAGAATCTGCCTGAAATGCAGGAGATGCAGGTTGATCCCTGGATTGGGAAGAGCCCCTGGAGGAGGGCATGGCAACCCACTCCAGTATTCTTGCCTGCATAATCTCATGGACAGAGAAACCTGGTGGGCCGCAGAGTCGAACATGACTGAAGTAACTCAGCATGCATGCATGCATGCTGTAGTTAATATGAACTTAACTGAATTACTACATCTTTTATATTTGTATTTCTGTACACTTATAATTGAGTATTTTCAGAGACTCAGGTTCATTATACATTGATTGTGAAATTATTTGAATTTTGCTATATTTATTATCAATATAGCATTATAGATAGTTTAGAGTAAGAGTAAAGAATGAGTCATACATTTCCATCCAAAACAATGCCATCACTTTGGTATAATTCCTTTTTTTCCAGTGCATAATTTTATATAATTATCAATTATTCAGTTTTTGTATTTTTGCCCTTCCCTCTTCCCATTTAACATATGTTGTAAATTTCATCTCATGTCATTTAAGCTCCAGATGAAAGGGTGATTTTTAGTTCTAACCTTTTAATCTAAATTTTTAAAAGCAAAATTAATGCAAGATAATTGTGAAAAAAAAAAAAAACTGAACAGAAATGATTCTTGCATAATCATCTCCTCCAGCATTATGACCGTTTAATATATGAATGCCCAAATTGTTTTCTGGATATAAATTAATGTTTACTATTATATTAAAAAAATAAAAATAAGATTGCACTATACATTTTGTTTTACTTCCCTAGTGGTTCAGACGGTAAAGCGTCTGCCTACAATGTGGGAGACCTGGGTTCAATCCCTGGGTCGGGAAGAACTCTGGAGAAGGTAATGGCAACCCACTCCAGTATTCTTACCTGGAAAATCCCATGGATGGAGGAACCTGGTAGGCTACAGTCCATGGGGTCACAAATAGTTGGACATGACTGAGTGACTTCACTTCACTTCACGGTCACTGGACAGTGAAACTTGAACATCTCCCCATATTAGTATATATAGAACTTATCTCATTCTTTGAATGACGATATAATACATTATTTGGATATACTACAGTTTATTTAACCTACCCTATTGATGGATATTTGGATTGGCTCCAGTTTTTTTTTTATTTGTTTGTTACAGCGTGTAAGTTAATACATTCTTGTATATATATATTTTATGTGCTTATAGTTAAGTGTCACTTTTAATGGCTGTAAAGTATTCCCTTTAGTAGAAATGATACATTTGAGAGAGAAATAAGATTGAATAAAAAATATTTTTGGTGAATATTTTTTGACAGTACTTCATATTACTAATTTTGTTTTGCCTTTGATGTCAAAAAAAAAATTAAAAAAATTTGATTTTTCTTTTGACGTCAACTTTGTGATGTAAACTGTAGAAGAGCCTGCCCTAACCCAGGAGCCTAACTTCCTCTTTTCTCTTGATTGCTTTTTTCCCCAGTCTCTTAAATAGCCTTCTAACTCAAAAGAAGAGGTGAGTTGTCTAACTGACCTAAGTGGTCTTCTTAAATTCAAATAGGAAAATTTATCAGGAAATTCCCTGGCAGTTCAGTGGTTAGGACTCTGCTCTCACTGCCAAGGGCCCTACTTCAGTTCCTGGTGGTAAATGAAGATCCCACAAGCTGAGTGGCCAAAAAAAAAAAGAGAAATAAAGTTTATCAAACTAGAGATTATTCTGGAAATTCATACATCCTCCTAGTACTTCAGCATGTCAGCTTATTTGAATAGGATCCAATATGAGTTTATCCTGTGTCAAACTTCATGTTCCAGCATACAAAATTTTAGATCCGTTTGGTGTACTTAGAAGATGAGCCTCTTGCTTGTCGTGCACTGCATGTTTGTGGGGAACCTGGTGCTAAACCATTCATAGACGACTTGCTTCTGGGTTGGGATTTTGTGGTTAGCAGAGCAGCTCTCTCACTGCCGTCTATTGAAAGTCAGTCCACGACACAAGAGTTTGGAAAAAATAAAAGAAATAAAAAAAGAGAGAAAATCAGAAGGAATTTCCTGGCAGTCCAGGGGTTAGAACTCCACACTCTTATTGCTGAGGGCCCAGGTTCAGTCCCTGGTCAGGGAACTAAAATACCACAAGCCATGTGGTGCGGCCAAGAAAAAAAAAAAAAAGATTTGGAAACAAAGCTTTTTATATCCAAATTACAGGTTATGGGAAATAATAGTCCTCAATTCTCTCCTAGTTAGATCATATATGTAATATCATGTACATATTTTGCTGTTGTGTTTTAGAGCGGCTTTGTTGGTTTGGAGGGTAATTAAGGCTAAACTTTAAAGAAGGTAACCAAGAAGCTCTTGTTGCCCTGTTCCATAGGAGACCTGAAAGGCTTGTGTGTATCTGCCCTGGAGAAAACTTGGTAACTGAAAAGGTATCATAAAGAAGAAAACCAGACTTAATTTGTTATATATTTGAAGTATCCAGAACTAGGATTAAGGTTGGGGTTGGAGAGAGAGAGGAAAGGGAACTAATTTTTGTTGAATGCTTACTATGTGTTAGGACCTTGCCTTGTGCTTCATATATGCATTTAAAAAATTTTAATATTTATTTAGTGGTGCTGGGTCTTAGCTTCGGTATGCAGGATCTTTAGTTGCAGCATGCAAATTCTTAGTTATGGCATGTGGGAACTAGTTCACTGTCCAGGGATTGAACCTATGTCCCCTGCATCAGGAGCTCAAAGTCTTAGCCACTGGACCACCAGGGAAGTCCCTTCATATATGCATTTTTAGAATTCCTCAGTATGTTCTCATTTAATTTGCATAACAACTCAGTGAAATATAGTTAATATTTATCTTTAATTTATAAATTAGAGGAGAAGTTAATATACCTAAGATCATTCACCTGCTAAGTTAGAGTCAGAATTTTTTAAACTTGTTTTGGTTTGGTCACGTACATATGTTTTAAATAATATGTAACAATAAGAGAAATGTCAATAACCTCAGATATGCAGATGACACCACCCTTATGGCAGAAAGTGAAGAGGAGCTAAAAAACCTCTTGATGAAAGTGAAAGAGGAGAGTGAAAATGTTGGCTTAAAGCTCAACATGCAGAAAACTAAGATCATGGCATCTGGTCCCATCACCTCATGGGAAATAGATGGGGAAACCGTGGAAACAGTGTCAGACTTTATTTTATTGGGCTCCAAAATCACTGTAGATGATGATTGCAGCCATGAAATTAAAAGACACTTACTCCTTAGAAGGAAAGTTATGACCAACCTAGACGGCATATTAAAAAGCAGAGACATTACTTTGCCAACAAAGGTCCGTCTAGTCAAGGCTATGGCTTTTCCAGTGGTCATGTATGGGTGTGAGAGTTGGACTGTGAAGAAAGCTGAGCGCCAAAGGATTGATGCTTTTGAACTGTGGTGTTGGAGAAGACTCTTGAGAGTCCCTTGGACTCAAGGAGATCCAACCAGTCCATCCTAAAGGAGATCAGTCCTGGGTATTCATTGGAAGGACTGATACTGAAGCTGAAACTCCAATACTTTGGCCACCTGATGTGAAGAGTTGACTCATTGGAAAAGACCCTGATGCTGGGAGGGATTGGGGGCAGGAGGAGAAGGGGATGACAGAGGATGAGATGGTTGGATGACATCACTGGCTCGATGGACATGAGTTTGAGTAAACTTTGGGAGTCAGTGATGGACAGGGAGGCCTGGCTAGCTGCGATTCATGGGGTCTCAAAGAGTCAGAGACGACTGAGCAACTCAACTGAACTTAACTGAACAATATGTTATTTTAGAAAAATTGTCCCCTCCGCCCCCCCCGCTCTCATTTCATGAGATTTTATCTATCTTTACATGCTTTTTCAATCTCAGTATCTTTACTATCACTGGGTCTTTTTTTGAATTATCTAGCACAGTTTCTTCTCTTTCCTCTTAGCTGTTTTATTTTTTAAGTTAATTTTTATTAGTTTATAGTGGATTTACGATATTATGTTAATTGTTACAGTGTGGTGTTAGTTTCTGCTGCACATGAAAGTGAATCAGTAATACATATGCATATAATCACTCTTTTTTAGAGTCTTTTCCCATTTAGGCCATTACAGAATTTTGAGTAGAGGTCCCTGTGCTGTACATTAGGTTCTTTATTAGTTTCTAAGGTGTTTTAGAAAGCACATTTTTTGAATATGTATATGGTAGTTTATTATAAGTTTTATTCTAAGCAACAAGAAGTCATTCACACAACATAAGACCATTTGGTTTTTCCATTTCTGTTGTTGGTGTTTGTGAGCTCTGTGCTTCATTCATTTGCTTGATTTTCTTTTTTTATCAAAAAAGTTTATCGTTTATCTGAAGCCTTTTCTGTTTTTGTTATTATCATGATAAAAATATAACAAACACCCATTTACCTATCACCACTATCTTAACAATTATTAACATTTTGTAAAATTTGCTACGTCTTTTTTTTTCTGATATATTTTAGCACAAATATAGACATGATATTTCACTTCTATTTCTGTGTGTATCTCCAAAAATAGGTCTTATATAATCTTAATATCATTATCATACTTAACAAGTTAATAATCTTAATATCATTATCACACTTAACAAGTTAATAATAACTTTCTGTTAACAGCTAATAGTAGTCCTTATTAAAAATTCCCCAGTTGTCTTTTATACCTAGTTTAATTCTCCTTCAGAGTTAGAATTTGAATATCGTGGTGTGCTTTTTCTTTCTTTCTTTCCTTTTTAAAAAATATCTATTTAACTGTGCCACGCCTTGGTTGTGGCATGTGGGATCTAGTTTCCTGACCAGGGATCGAACCTGTGCGCCCTGCATTGGGAGCTCAGAGTCTTAACCATTAGACCCCCAGGGAAGTCCCCACACTGTGCTTTTTCTGTGCTTTTCTTCCCTTGCGGGGGTGGGGGGGGTGGGGAGGCGGGGTGGGGTGGGGGGGGTGGGGGGGTGGGGGGGTGGTGGGGTGGTGGGGAAATTTGTAACAATCAAAACTTTCCAATAGTAGAACAGGCTGATGAAGGAATTAGTGAAATCAAAGAGAGCTCACTAGTGGTAGTGTTTCAGTAGACTGAGCTAACTGTGGCCTCTGTAGTGTCCAATCCACTGAACACTTTTCTTCATTTTGTTTGACTGGTTTGTGACTTTTGATATGTTTGTCATTTCCGCCTTTGGCCTGTGTGACATGCTTCCTTTTGGTTTTATTCTTACCTGTTGTTTCTTTTCATCCTGTGTGTGTTGATGGTCCCTTGACCTCTTATCTAATCTCAGCTAAGGAGGCAGGAATGAGACTGGGCTTTGGAACATAATAGCACCTCAGTAAATGGTTACCTCTGACTCATTTTTCTACTTTGGTAAACTTTGGTAATATCGGTAGGTGCTAAGTCAATGAACATTTTGAAGTTGTTTCCATTGTCCTGGTTATTGTAAATAATGCTGCTGTGAACATTGAGGTGCATGTATCTTTTTGAATTATAGTTTTCCCTGGATATATGCCCAGGAGTGAGATGGCAGGATCATTGGGTAGTTCTATGTTTAATTTTTAAAGGAACCTCCATACTGTTCCCCATAGTGGTTGTATCAATTTGTATGCCCACAAACAGTGTGGGAGGGTTCCCTGTCTCCACAACCTCTATAGCATTTGTTGTTTGCAGACTGTTTTTTGACTATGCTGCATGGCATGCCAGATCATAGTGACCCTGACAGGGATTGAATCAGTGCCCCCTGCATTGGAAGCTCAGGGTCTTAATCATCGGACTACCAGGGAAGTCCCTATTTATAGACTTTTTGATGATGGCCATTCTGACCTGCATGAAGTGATACCTCATTGTAGTTTTGATTTGCATTTTTCTGATCATGAGTGATGCTGAGCATCTTTTCATATGCTTGTTGGCCATCTATATGTCTTCTTTGGAGAAATGTCTGTTTAGATCTTCTGCCCATTTTCTTTTTTTTGGCGAGGTGGAGTTGGTGGTGTGGGACATTTGTGATCCTCCCTGATCAGGGACTGAACCCATGCCCCTGAAAAGGAAGCATGGAGTCTTAACCACTGGACCACCAGGGAAGTTCCCTGCCCATTTTCTGGTTGAGTTGTTTGTTTTTCTGTTATTGAGTTATATGAGATGTTTGTATATTTTGGAAATTAAGCCCTTGTTGGTTGCATTGTTTGCAAATATTTTATCTCAGTTCGTAGGTTGTGTTTCTGTTTTGTTTATGGTTTCCTTTTGCTGTGCAGAAGCTTATAAGTTTGATTAGGTTCCATTTGTTTACTTTGCTTTTATTTCTATTAGCTTGGGAGACTGATCTAAGAACATTGGTATGATTTATGTCAGAGAATGTTTTGCCCATGTTCTCTTCTAGGAATTTAATTGTGTCTTGTCTTATATTTAAGTCTTTATACCATTTTGAATTTATTTTTGTGCATGGTGTGATAGAGTGTCCTAACTTCACTGATTTTTATGTGGATGACCAACTTTCCTAACATCAGTTGCTGAAGAGACTATCTTTTCTCCGTTGTATATTCTTGCCTTCTTTGTTGGTTAATTAACTGAAAGTGTGTGGGTTTATTTCTGGGCTGTCTATTCTGTTCCACTAATCATAGGTCTGATTTTGTGCCAGTACCTTACTGTTTTGATTACTGTAGCTTTGCAGCATTGTCTGAATTCTGGGAGGGTTATGCCTCCTGCTTTATTCTTTTTCCTCAGGATTGCTTTGACTATTCTGGCTCTTTTGAGGATCCATGTAAATTTTAGGATTATTCTAGGTCTGTGAAAAATGTCATGGGTAATTTGATAGGAGTTGCATTAAATCTATAGATTGCTTTGGGTTTTTTGTTTATCTTTTAATTTCATTTTATTTAAAAATTTTTTTGACCGTACCATATGGCTTGAGGGATTTTAGTTCCCCAACCAGGGATTGAACCTGGGGTATAGCAGTGAAAGCACCAAGTCATAACCAGTGGATCCCCAGGGAATTCCTATTCTGTTCATCTTTTAAAAAAAAAAAAATTGTTTTTTTATGACTTCGCTGGGACTTTGTTGCTGTGCAATAGCTTTCCCTAGTTGCAGCAAGTTGGGGCTACTCTTTAGTTGCAATGCTTGGGCTTACCATTGCAGTGGCTTCTCCTATTGCAGAGCATGAGCTACGACACAGGCTTCAGTAGTTGCAGCATGTGGGCTCTAGAGCACAGGCTCAGTAGTTGTGGCACACAGGCTTAGTTGCCCTGTGGCATGTAGAATCTTCTTGGATCAGGGATGAACCTGTGTCTCCTGCATTGGCAGGCAGATTTTTAACCAATGGACCACCAGGAAAGCCCTTGTTCCCCTTTTTAAAATCACATATTTCCTTTCCTACTTCTTCGCGCTCAAGTGAGAACAATAAGTATTAACCCCTCCTTACTTCTAAACCTGTCACTAACAATTATTACGCTATATTGTACTTATTGATTTACACGTGTTTTCCTGGGAGACTAAGCTCCTGGAGGGGTGGAGTCATGCTTTATTCAGTTTTCTATGTCCTTGCAGAGATGTAATGGTATAGTATTAATGACATAGGCTCTGGATTTGAATTTCTGGCTCTACCACATCTTGGCTCTAAGAACTTCGGCAAGTTAAGTAATCCCTTCATGTCATGTCTTTGTTTCCACATTTGTAGAACAGGGATAATAATACAGTTGACCCTTGAACAATATGAGTTTGAGCTGCGCGGGTCCACTTATATGCATTTTTTTTTCAATAGTAAATACAATGGTACTACATGATCTGAGACTGGTTGGATGTAGAGAAACTTGGGGACCATATATATATATGTTTAACTGCGTCTGAGGGTCAGAGTTCCTAACCCTCACCACTGTTCAAGGATCAGCTGTAGTATTTGTTTTATAGGACTGATACGGATATTAAATATAAAGCACTTGGAAGAATATCTGGATTATAGTAAATGCTCTGTAAATATTATAGCACATACTACCATAATGCCCTGTACCTAGTGGGGACCCAACATTTGATTTTTTTAATAGAGGAGATTGTTGAATTGGCTGAAAGATTGGACTCAGTTCAGTTCAGTCGCTCAGTTGTGTCCGACTCTTTGCGACCCCATGGACTGCAGCATGCCAGGCTTCCCTGTCCTTCAACTCCCAGAGCTTGCTCAAACTCGTGTCCGTCAAGTTGGTGATGCCGTACAACCATCTCATCCTCTGTCGACCCTTCTCCTGCCTGTTTTATGTCATGACCTAGGGCCTGGTGGATTGTAGTTACAGCAGCATATGCTTATCCAAAAGAGACAATACAGTTTTAAGAACTGGCTTTTTGATCTGTCTGGCAGTAATATATGCCATTGTGTATACTCATGACTAATTAAATAGGGGATGCCAGTTTTTATGTTAGATTGCTTTTGGTTTGAATGGAAACTGCAACTCATTATTTCACAGCAGGATGGCAAGTTCAGCAGTATTGCTTTTATTTTTAATTAGGCAGTCATCCTGAAATGTGTCTGTATTTGCTATGTTGGTCCATAGAAAGGATAGCAACTGAGTAGACCTGTGATATAGATTTGCCATGTGGTTGGTCTTGATATACAGCTAATGTACTTATCAGTTTTCCAACTCTGGAAAATGGCCAGTTTCCTGGGCTCCGTCTTACTCATGATGACTCCTTCATTTATTTTGAATTAGTTAGGGAATTTTTATGATGATAGAAAGAAAACAAAGTGTAATTAGGATAGCAGGACATTATGTTTGCATTCTTTTTCTGCTTTTTATACCCAGGGTATAAAAGTTTCAGAAATCTTTTTTTACTCACTTTGTGGAACTTCATTACCAACTGTGTGCACACGATTCCATTTTTGGATGGATGTTGAAGATTATGGTTGTTGGCTGACACTTGGCCTTATCCAGTTACCTGATGGTTGGTAGCTGTTCAGTGTGTTACAGGATTTTATTTGCATCTGCGTTGTTGTGAAGTTTCATCTGCTTCATTTCTGTGGAATGAAAGGGTAAGAAACAACTAATACTGTACTTTAGAATAGAAAAGAAGGACTGATTGGGAGTTTGCATATCTTTCCTGTCAGCTTGGCCTCTGTTCTTTAAATAGTCTGCTTAAGCCAATGCTAATTTTTATGCCTGTGGAATGTGGTTAAATGACTGAAGGCTTTTGCTCCAGAGGCTAGTGGAGCTCTTATCTGTATATTCTTTAGTCTCTGTTAAATTAGGGTGAGGAATAGTAGTAGCTTTGTACCTAGCTAATAAACAGTTTTTTAACAGAAATTTAGCTATTTTTCCGGAGGAGACATGTCGTAGTGGAAGTATTTGGTTTTAGAACTCTGAATTTGAATACAGTCTGTCACTGATGGTGGTGGTGTAGTCGCCAAGTTGTGTCTGACTCTTGTGACCCCATGGACGATAGCCAACCATGGGATTTCCCAGGCAAGAATACTGGAGTGGGTTGCCATTTTCTTCTGCAAGGGATCTTGCTGACTCAGGGATGGAACCCAGGTCTCCTGCATTGCAGGCCATCTCTTGTGTTGCAGGCAGTCTCTTGCATTGAAGGCAGATTCTTTTACCAGCTGAGCCACATTTATTTGAATTTAATTTCTCAATGTTGTAATTTCTTTCTTTTTAAAATGGAGATGATAATACCTATCTTGCAGAGTTGTCATAAAGCTTCAGTTCAGTCGCTCAGTCGTGTCCGACTCTTTGTGACTCCGTGGACTGCAGCTCGCCAGGCTTCCCTGTCCATCACCAACTCCCGGAGCTTACTCAGACTCATGTCCATTGAGCCGGTGATGCCATCCAACTATCTCGTCCTCTGTCGTCCCCTTCTCCTCCTGCCCTCAATCTTTCCCAGCATCAGGGTCTTTTCAAATGAGTCAGTTCTTTGCATCAGGTGGCCCAAGTATTGGAGTTTCAGCTTAAGCATCAGTCCTTCCAATGACTGATTTCCTTTAGGATGGACTGGTTGAATCTCCTTGCTGTCCAGGAGTCTCTCAAGAGTCATAAAGCTTAGAGATAGCAAATGCAAAAACACTTGGTAGAATCCATGACCTATGGTAAATGGTGGTTGTGGTTATTATTTCCAGAAGCACTGTGAATGAGTGTATGGTCTACTTGGGAGTCCTAAGAAAGTTTCTTAATTCTCTGGAAAATGATTTGTGGAATTCCTACTTTGGAAAGATGAAATATATCTTACAATATTTAGTTCACTGACTTTTTTATTTTTTAATTTTATTTATTTATTTTTTACTGACTTTTTTATGGACAGCTTTTTCAATTAGTTTCTTCAATAAAAGCCTTTAATTGTACTTTCTTTGTGAAAAAGAAATCAATCCCAAGGTAAGTGAAAATTAGCCTTTGAAAAGACAAACCTGCTTATGGGAAAGGGAAAGAGTTCTGAACTTCCCAGTTTATGAATATTGAAGTTGAGAACACACTACAAAATTCTTTGTGTGCTTGTAAGCACATGATTTTGGCATTTTTGAAAGAGTGTTAAAGGCTGTTTCCTAGTTTAAGAACAAAACTGATTAAGCTTTACTCACACAGTGCTTCTTAACAGGGGCACTGTTGGCATTTAGGGCAAGACAGTTCTTTGTTGTGCAGGACTGCTGTGTGCATTGTAGGACATTTAGCTTCCCTGGCCCTGCCCACTAAAATGCCAAAAGTGCCCACCCCACACCCCCGCCACTGTGACAATAGCTCCTCCCTGAGAAGAGCCTCCTTCCCCCAGAATTTTCACATGCCCTTATTGGAGAACCACTGGGACTCTCGCTCGGATATATTTAGTGAAACAGCTCACAGTATCATCAGCTTCCATTTAGGAAATGCAAGTTTTTACAAGCTAAAAATTAATTATTCTTGATCATCAGTGTGTTGTCTCCTGAATCAAATAGCCTCGATAGCAAGAGTAACTGTAGTTGTTTTTTCTCTTCTACCCTTAAAGGGCACATTAATATCAAAAGGTAATATTCCATAAATGACACCAAGAGAGATAATCCAGAGTCTGAAAATAGCATAGAATCTCACACATTTCAAAGAATGTATTGTCTCATTTTAAAATTAGTCATTTTCAGATTTTAAAAAACAGCATATGGTTTTAGAGTCTGTTCATACACACCTTTGCTGTCTTTTATGGCTGAATTAAAATTTATCAGATTACATTGAAAGCTATTTGTAACTTGGTTGGTTTCATTTAAAATGTGGTCATTCAGTATGTTGGCCAGGGGAGCAGAAGGCATGGTTTGGAGTTTTCTCCATGCTCAGCACTTCTCCAAAATGGATTAATAAAGTTCTTACTCCCATAAGGGGACTGTACTTTTTCCCACTTACTTCCCTCAGCTGTCTAGTAGTTAGTATTGCTTTACCATATAATAAGGGCTCTACAACTAAATATCAGTATTTTTCATGAGTGTTTTTATATTTTGAGTTTGTGGGTTTGAATAAGGAAAGCTATCCAGAAATTCTCCCAGTGCTTTTGATTTTTTAGCTTAAAATATAAATGCTCCTTGGACCAAGAACTACAGTTGAACTGTTGCGGAATAAAAGTTTAGGAATCGTGAGACTTGGCTTGCACATTGGGATGCTATTTATTTGCCAAATTGTTGTCAGCTTTTTTGGCCTGAGCACACTGCATAGCTGTTGTATTGGCAAAACAAAACAAAACAAAACCAAAACAACTTAAAATTTTTTTTTATTAGAAAAATTAAATGTAGAAAAAAGTACAATATACAATCACCCAGTATTAACAAATATTAGTTAGTGAAAACTGTGGAAAATTCTTAAAGAAATGGGAATATCAGATTACCTTACCTGTCTCCTGAGAAACATGTATGTAGGTCAGGAAGGAACAGTTAGAACTAGACATGGGACAATGGACTGGCTGAAAATCGGGAAAGGAGTACGACAAGGCTGTATATTGTCACCCTGCTCATTTAACTTATATGTAGAGCACATTATGTGAAATGCCAGGCTGGATGAGTCACAAGGTGGAATCAAGACTGCTGGGAGAAGTATCAACAACCTCAGATATGCAGGTGATAACCACCCTAATGGCAGAAAATGAAAGGAAACTAAAGAGCCTCTTGATGAAGGTGAAAGAGGAGAGTGAAAAAAGCTGGCTTAAAACTCAACATTAAAAAAACTAATATCATAGCAGCCAATCCATCAGATCATGGCAAATAGAAGAGGGAAAAGTGGGAAGCAGTGACTTGGACTTATACTCTAAAATCACTGAGGACAGTGATGGTAGCCATGAAATTAAAAGACACTTGCTCTTTGAAAGGAAAGCTATGACAAACTTAGTGTATTAAAAAGCAGAGACATCACTGTGCCAACAAAGGTGCATATAGTCAAAGCTATGTTTTTTTTCCCATGTACGGATGTTAGAGATGGACCATAAAGAAGGCTGAGCACCAGAGAATTGATGCTTTTGAATTGTGCTGGTGAAGACTTTTGAGAGTCCTTTGGACAGCAAAGAGATCAAACCAGTCAATCAATCCTTAAGGAAATGAGCCCTTAATATTCATTGCAAGGGCTGATGCTGAAGTTGAAAGTTCCAATACTTTGGCTACCTGATGTGAAGAACTGACTCAGTAGAAAAGACTCTGATGCTGGGAAAGATTGAAGGCAGGAGGAGAAGGGGACGACAGAGGATGAGATAGTTGGATGGTATCACTGACTCCATGGACATGATTGAACAAGCTGCCGGAGTTGGTGATGGACAGGGGAGCCTGGCATGCTGCAGTCCTTGGGGTCCCAAAGAGTCGGACACGACTGAGCAACTGGACTGAACTGACTCAATGAATATGAATTTAAGCAAACTCTGGGAGATAGTGAGTGCTGCAATCTATAGGGAGTTGCAAAGAGTCAGACACGACTTAGCAACTGAACAACAATAGCAGCAAGTTAGTGAAAAAAAAAAATAAAATTAGCAAACATATAATTTTATGTTTGTTTTGATATTTTAATAAAAGTGAACAAAACATTATTGCTATAATACAAGTCTCCTTTTTTCCCTTCTGTATTTCATTTTTCTTCTTTGCCACCAAGGCAACTACTACGATGAATTTAGTGACTGGCTTTCTACTTCTTGCTTTTAGACATTTGCTATAAATATGTATCTTTAAATAATAATGTAAAGAAGAACTATACAAAAAAGATCTTAATGACCTGGATAACTATGATGGTGTGGTCACTTACCTAGAGCCAGGCATCCTGGAATGTGAAGTCAAAGGGACTTTAGGAAGCATCACTATGAACAAAGCTAGTGAAGGTGATGGAATTCCAGTTGGCTATTTCAAATCCTAAAAGTTGATGCTGTTAAAGTGCTGCACTCAATATGCCAGCAAATTTGGAAAACTCAGCAGTGGCTACAGGACTGGAAAAGGTCAGTTTTCATTCCAGTCCTAAAGAAGGGCACTGTCAAAGAATGTTCAAACTACTACACAACTGTACTCATTTTACATGCTAGCAAGGTCATGCTCAAAATCCTCCAAACTAGGCTTCAGCAGTCTGTGAACTGAGAACTTTTAGATATTCAAGCTGGATTTTAAAAAGGTAGAGGAACCTGAGACCAAACTGCCAACATCTGTTGGATCATAGAGAAAACAAGAGAATTCCAGAAAAACATATACTTCTGCCTCATTGACTGCGCCAAAGCCTTTGACTGTATGGATCATAACAAAACTGGAAAATTATGAAAGAGATGGGAATACCAGACCACCTTACCTGCTTCCTGAGAAATGTGTATGCAGGTCAAGAAGCAACAGTTAGAACATAATATGAAACAACAGACTGGTTCAAAATTGGGAGAGGAGTGCTTCAAGGCTGTATATTATTACTCTGTTTATTTAACTTATATGCAGAGTACATCATGCAGAATGCTGGGGTGGGTGAAGCACAGCTGGAATCAAGATTGCTGGGAGAAATATTAATAACTTCAGATATGCAGATGACACCACCCTTATGGCAGAAAGCAAAGAGGAACTAAAGAGCCTCTTGATGAAAGTGAAAGAGGAGAGTGAAAATGCTGGCTTAAAACTCAGCTTTCAAAAAATGAAGATCATGGCATCCAGTCTCGTCACTTCATGGCATATAGATGGGGAAACAATGAAAGACTTTGTTTTCTTGGGCTCCAAAATCACTGCAGATGGTGACTGCAGCTGTGAAATAAAAAGATGCTTGCTCCTTGGAAGAAAAGCTATGACCAACCTAGACAGCAGAGATGTTACTTTGCCGGCAGTAGTCCGTCTAGTCAAAGCTATGGTTTTTCCAGTAGTCATATGTGGATGTGAGAGTTGGACCATAAAGAAGGCTGAGCGCCGAAGAATTGTTTTTGAACTGTGGTGTTGGAGAAGGCTCTTGAGAGTCCCTTGGATTGCAAAGAGATCAAGCCAGTCCATCCTAAAGAAAATCAGCCCTGAATATTCACTGGAAGGATGGATGCTGAAGCTCCAATACTTGGGCCTCCTGATTCGAAGAACTGACTTATTAGAAAAGACCCTGATGCTGGGAATGATTGAAGGCAGGGGGAAGAAGGGGATGAAAGAGCACTAGACAGTTGGAATCCATCACCGACTCAATGGACATGAGTTTGAGCAAGCTGCAGGAGATGGTGAAGGACAGGGAAGTCTGGCATGCTGTAGTCCATAGGGTTACAAAAAGTCAGATTAGACTGAGGGGCTCAACAGCAACAAAATAATAATTATAGTAACCAATTGGCTTGAATGCTTACTACTTGCCAGACACTGTTCATTTAATCAATAACCTTATGGTGACTGTAACAAATTAATACATATAAAATGTTATAGAAAGTATAAAGTGAAAGTGTTAGTTGCTCAGTCATGTTAGACTTTGCGACCCCATGGACTAGCCCACCAGGCTCCTCTGTCCATGGAATTCTCCAGGCGAGAATATTGGAGTGGGTAGCCATTCCCTTCTCCAGAGGATTTTTCCGACCCAGGGATCAAACCAGGTCTTCTGCACTGTAGACAGATTCTTTACCGTCTGAGCTACTGGAGAAGTCCATATAATGCAGGTACTAGTTTATTTCCATTTTGTAAATAATGTAGAGGTTTTAAAATAACTTGGCTGGGTTCATATAACAGCAAGCTACAGAGCAAGGATTTGAAGCCAGATTTGTCTGGAGGCTATACCTTTAATCAATGTATACCTTTGGAGAAGGAAATGGCAACCCACTCCATTATTTTTACCTGGAAAATTCCATGGACAGAGGAGCCTGGTGCACTACAGTTCATGGGGTTGCAAAGAGTCAGACAGGACTGAACACACATACACACCAAGCCGTTTCCCCCCCGCCCCGCCCCACTTGTCTACTTTTATTCCTGATCAGACTCTTACCCTCTGCAGGGGCTACCTTTGGAACCTCATCCTCAGGTTCCTCAGGTCCCCGCCAGCGGGGCGAGCTCGGAGTCTGCCTTGGAGGTGTTGCTGGTGCCTGCTTGGGAACGTGGATGCCTCTGCTTCGCAGAGCTCTCCTGGCAGGGCACGGGGAAGCAGCAGGTGGCCATGCGCTGTTTGTTCCCTGAGCTGGCTCCCATAAGATTACTACCTCTTCTCCATGTCACCTTCAGTGTGGAAGCCTCCTTGGCCCCTTCCTCTAAGTTGGGGTTCACCTCTCCGAAAAAGAAGCCTGGGCATTGCTCGACTATGTTGATCTCTGCAAAAGCAAGATGCATTTTCTCCTGAGGTCTGTGGCAGTCAACTCCCAAATGAAGCTTATTTAATAAAGGAATTGGTTCCAATTGAAAAAAAAAGTGTATACTTTTAATCAATCCTACCTCTCTATAAATGTATGTTATTTTGTATGTATTTAAAAATTAATTATTTTGGCCGTATCAGGTCTTAGTTGTGGTGTGCCGGCTTCTCTCTAGCTGTGGTGTGAGAACTGTGGAGTGCGTGGGCGCTCTAGTTGAGGCTCACTGGCTCAGTAGTTGAGGTGTTCAGGCCTAGTCTAATAATTTTTATTTATTTATTTAATTTATTTGCTTTTGACTGTGCTGCGGTTTTGCTGCAACCCGGGCCTTTGTCTAATTGCCGCAAGTGGGGGCCACTTTCTGGTTTCCATTCATGGGCTTCTCACTGTGGTGGCCTCTCTTGCTGCAAAGCAGGGGCTCCAGGGTTGTGGGCCTTAGTAGTTGCTGCCAGCAGGCTCATCAGCCTTGGCTCCCAGGCTCCAGAGCACGAGCTCAACTGTTGGCCCAGGCCCAGCTGCTCTGTGGCAGGTAGGATCCTTCTGGACTAGGGATAGAATCTGCGTCTCCCGTGTTGGCAGGTGGCTACTGAGGCACCGGGAAGCCCCCTTGTGTGTTTAAAAAATACATTTAAAAAAATGAAAATGCGGGATGGGGAATACGTGTAACTCTATGGCTGGTTCATATCAATGTATGACAAAACCCACTGAAATGTTGTGAAGTAATTAGCCTCCAACTAATAAAAAATATATATATATAATAAACAGAAAAAAAATGAAAACGGTATCATTTTGTAAGGATAGTCCTATAATTTTTTTGTAATTTCTTAAAAATTGTTTTCATTTCAGTTTTAATGATACTGTGAACTACAACTTGCTTCTTTCCACTCCCACTCAGTATTCCTTTTTTTTAGCCTATTTTATTTTTTAAACTATTTCTTTTAATTGAAGCTTTGTTAACTTAAAATGTTGTATTGCTTTTAGGTGTATAGCAAAGTGATCCAGTTTTACATATATATGTATATTTATTCTTTTCCATTATAGGTTATTACAAGATATTGAATATAGTTCCCTGTGCTATACGGTAGTCCTTATTGTTTATCTATTTTATATGATGTTGAAGCTGAAACTCCAATGCTTTGGCCACCTGATGCGAAGAGCTGAGTCATTTGAAAAGACCCGATGCTGGGAAAGATTGAGGGCAGGAGGAGAAGGGTATGACAGAGGATGAGATGGTTGGATGGCATCACTGACTCAATGGACATGGGTTTGGGTGGACTCCAGGAGTTGGTGATGGACAGGGAGGCCTGGCATGCTGCTGTTCACGGGGTCGCAAAGAGTCGGACACGACTGAGCGACTGAACTGAACTGAACTGAAGTGTGTATCTGCTAATGCCAAACTCCTAATTTACCCTGCCCCTTCCATCCCCTTTGGTACTGTAAGTTTGTTTTCTATGTCTGTGAGTGTATTTCTATTTTAAAAGTAATTTCATTTATATCATTTTACTTTCAGATTCCACATATGTGACATCATGTATTTGTCTTTCTCTGACTTGCATCACTTAACATGATTATCTCTAGGTCCATTCATGTTGCTAAAAATGACATTACTTCAGTTTTTATGACTGAGTAATATTCCATTGTATGTGTGTATGTATCACACACACACAACCCCACATCTTTTTTTTTTTCAATTTTATTGGAGTATAGTTGATTTACAATGCTGTATTAGTTTCTGCTGTACAACAAAGTGAATCAGTTATCCATATACATGTATTCACTCTTTGTTAAGATTCTTTTCCCGTATAGGTCATTACAGAGTATTGAGTAGAGTCCCTTATGCTATACAGGAGGTCCTTATTAGTTCCCTATTTTATATGTAGTAGTATGCATATATCAATCCACATCCCCCAATTTTCCCTCTCACTCTCTCCCCTCTAGTAACCATAAGTTTGTTTTCTATATCTATGACTCTGTTTCTGTTTTGTAAATAAGTTCCTTTATACCCTTTTTTTAAATTGCACATTATACCACATCATCTTTATCCATTGATCTGTTGAAGGCCTTAGATTGCTTCCATGTCTTGGCTGTTGTAAATAGTGGGGCAATGAACATTGGGGTATATATATCTTTTTTTTCTTTAGAAAATTTATTGAAGTATAGCGTATTGTGTTAGTTTCAGGAATACAGCACAGTAATTCCATTATACATGTATATATCTCTATTCTGTTTAGGGATCTTTCCCCTTATATGTTATTAAAAAGTGTTGAATATAGTTCTATGTGCTATACAGTAGGCACTTACTGATTATCTGTTTTATATATAGCAGTATATATCTGTTAATCCCAAGCTCCTAATTTATCCCTTCCCACCTTTCCCTTTTGGTAATCATAAATGTGTTTTCTATATCTGTGGGTCTATTTCTGTTTTATAAATAAGTTCACTTGTATCTTTGTCTTTTTTTTAGATTCCACATATAAGTGATATCATATTTGTCTTTCTCTGTCTGACTTACTTCAGTTTGTATGATATCTCCAGGTGCATCCATTTGCTGCAAATGGCATTCTTTCTTTCTTTTTTATGGCTGAGTAATACTCCCGTGTGTGTATGTGTGTGTGTGTGTGTGTGTGTGTGTGTGTGTGTACATATGCTACATTTTCTTTATCCATTCCTCTGTCAATGAACATCTAGGTTGCTTCCATGTCTTGGCTATTGTAAATTGTCCTTTAATGAACATTGGGGTGCATATATCTTTTCAAATTTTAATTTTTTCTGGATACATGACCAGGAGTGGGATTACAGGATCATATGGTAGTTCTATATTTAGTTTTCAAAGTAGCCTCCATACTGTTCTCCATAGTGGTTCTACCAATTTGTATTCCCACCAACAGGGTAGGGGAGGGTTACCTTTTCTCTATATCCTCTCCAGCATTTATTGTTTGTAGACATTTTGGTGATACCCATTCTGACTGGTGTGAGGTGATATCTCATTGTAGTTTTGATTTGCATTTCTCTAATAGTGATGTTGAGCATTTTTTCATGTGCCTGTTGGCCATCTGTATGTCTTCTTTGGAGAAATGTCTGTTTAGATCTTCTGCCCACTTTTTGATTGGATTTTTCTTTTTTTTTTTGCTATTGAGTTGGATGAACTGTTTGTATATTTTGGAGATTAATTTCTTGTCAGTTGCTTTATTTTGAAAATATTTTCTCCTGTTCTGTATTTTTCTAAAGTTTCTTTTTGTTTTCCATCTGTCTAAATTGTAATCAGCCTGGCCTTCTAAATTGTAATCAGGCTGGCCTTCTTCTGCACTCAAGTCCTGATTTTCTTTTCTATGCAGATGACTAGCCTAACTCCTTTTAACTCTTAGTGGAAAAAACACTGAACTAAGTAATAATGAAATGGAGAAAGCTTGAACTTTGGTGCTAGGTGGACCTTGATTACAGTGCTGATTCTATTAGCTGTTTTTCCTTAGACAAGTTACTTTACCTCCTGAGCCTACATTTCTTTTTCTATAACTTGGGGGAAATCCTCAAAAAAATCCTCAAAATACACCTACCTGGTGGTATATTTTGAGGATTAAATGAGAAAATGCTTGTGAAATTCTTGGTGGTTTAAAAAAAGTTTTTTTTTTTAATCTATTAATATTCCCCTTCCTTGCTGTAGAGGATCTTCAACTCTTAGTGCACATAAGAATTTCTGGGAAACTTGGTAAAATTTCCAGGCCTCACTCTAAGAGTGAGTAGTAGGTCAAGGTTGAGACCCAGGAATCTGAGTTTTAAACAAAGCCTTTGGGTAATTTTGAAGCAGATGATCAACTTTTAGAGATGCACTATCCTTGATTCCATGTCTAGCTTTGCTAGTAAATAACTTAGAGCTGTGGGTACATACTTTCCACTTTCTGGTCCTTGTGTTTCTTCAAATATAGAATGAACTTTATGGTCTCTGTTGGCTGTAAAATTTAAAAAATGTTGATCTTATAATGCTAAATTTTTGAACTGGTGATCTGTTGCCACTTCTTGGCAGAAGTTCAATAGAGGTACTGTAGGAACTTGGAGTATTCTTCTTTCTATGAAGACTGGTGAAACTAGCTTAAGCAAAAGTAATTTAAAGATACGGGGATAGCTTGTGAAACCTTAAGCCAGGATGCAGTTAGGCCTCAGGAATCAGGGACTAGATAGAGCACGTTAGGAAAATCAAGAAGTTCTTGCTGTCTCTGTCTTTTTTTCTTTACAAATTGGCCTCAATCCCTTGGCTTTTTCTGCCTTCAAGGCTGCTTGGTAGAAAATGGACATGGACAACATCTCCTGAGTTTACATTGCTTTCATTTTAGAAAGCAGCCAGACTGAGGCTGGAATATCTTAATTCCAATTCCAAATTGCCAGGAAAGAAAATGTGATTGGTCCATATTGGGTAGAAGGCCACCAGCTTTCGCTATAGCAGGGGCATAGTGTAAGGATGGTCCTGTGAGCCCTGCCGCTATTTCTCCATGATTAGAGGTGGGTAGAGGTAGTCTGAGTTAGGTATTCATAACATTTACAAAAGGATTTCACTAATTGTAGGATCACAATGTAACATTTTGCATAGGACTCTTATAATTGATTCTTTTTTAAGAGTTTTTTTTCAGTACTAATTTAATTTTAATTTTATTATTTTATGTTGGAATATAGTTGATTAATAATGTTGTATTCGTTTTGGGTGTACAGCAAAGTGATTCAGTTATACATATACATGTGTGTATGGTTTTTCAAATTATTTTCCTGTTTAGGGAATTACAGAGTATTCTGTGCTGTACAGTATATCCTTATTGGTTATCTATTTTAAACATAGCTTTGTGTACATGTTAATCCCAAATTCTCAATCTATCCCTCTCCCTCCCCCTTCTCCTCTGATAACCGTAAGTTCATTGTCTGAGAGCCTGTTTCTGTTTTGTAAATAAGTCTGTTTATATCATATTTTTAGATTCTGCATATAAGAGATACCACATGAAATTTGTCTTTTCTGTCTGATTTCATTTAGTATGATACCTCCAGGTCCATTCATGTTGCTGCAAATGGCACTATTTCATTCTTTTTAGTTGCTGAGTAATATTCCATTGTATTTATGTACCACATCTTTATCCATTCATCTGTCAATGGACATTTAGGTTGCTTCCATGTCTTGGCTATTGTAAGTGGCACTGAAATGAACATTAGGGTGCATGTATCCTTTCGAACCATGGTTTTCTCAGGTTCGAGAAAAAATCCCGGGAATGGAATTGTTGGATCATATGGTAGCTGTATTTTTAGTTTCTTGAGGAACCTCCATACTGTTCTGTATAGTGACTGTACCATTTCTACCAACAGTACAGGAGAGTTCCCTTCTTTGTACACCTTCTCCAGTATTTATCTGACTGATGTGAGGTGATATATAAATTTGTTTATTTTTTACTGTGCTGGGTCTTTGTTGCTGCACAGGTTTTCTAGTTGCAGCAGGCAAGGTCTACTCTAGTTTCAGTGCAAGGTCTTCTCTTTGCAGTGGCTTCACTTGTTGTGGAACATGGGTTCTAGGGCACTTGAGCTTCAGTAGTTGCAGCAAATGGACTCAGTAGTTGTAGCTCCCAGACCTCAGAACACAGGCTCAGTAGTTGTAGCGAACAGCTTTTAGTTGCTCCACAGCATATGGGATCTTCCTGGATCAGGGTTCAAAACTATATCTCCTGCATTGGCAGGCAGATTCTTTACCATTGAGCTACCAGGGAAGCCTGATATTGTGTAGCTTTGATTGACATTTCTCTAATAAGTAGCAATGTTGAGCATCTTTTCGTGTGCTTTTTGGCCATCTGTATGTCTTTGGAGAAATATCTGTCTAGATCTTCTGCCCCGCCCCACCCCACCCCCCTTTTTTTTAATTGAGCTGCATGAGCTGTTGTAAATTTGGGGGATTAATTACTTAGTCATTGCATCGTTGGCAAATATTTTCTCCCATTTTGTAGGTTGTTGTCATCATCTTTTTTTTTTTTATGATGTCCTTTGCTGTTTAAAAGTTTTTCAGTTTAACTTGGTCCCATTTGTTTATTTCCATTATTCTAGGAGACTGATTGAAAAAGTAATTCTGTAATTTATGTCAAGTGTTCTGCCTATATTTTCCTCTAAGAGTTTTATAAGTGCTGGGAAAGCTGGACAGCTACATGTAAAAAAATTAAATTAGAACATTCTTTAACACCAAACACAAAACTAAACTCAAAATGAATTAATTAAACCTAAATATAGTTGATTCTTGTGGGAAAAAGTAGTAGAGACAGACTAAAAGAAAAAGTGGGCTGTTGTTTTTATTCTTAGTCAGGTACCAGAGTGGTAGAGCCTTCTGAAGGCATTTCCGCTAGACTGGGTTGTTTAATCAAGAGTGGCTTTTTAAATTGCCTTTGGATATAGTTCTTTTCTTTTAAAATTATGTAATTTTAAAATGTGAAATATTTGTCATCCTTGTTTTATACATTTGAACTTGACTTTTTCAAATGAACAGAAAATTATGTGAGACTGTGAAGGGCTTTGGCAAGAGTGCAAGTTTTTGAATCAGACAGTCTGGCATTTTAGTTTTATCTCTGTTATTTAGTGACTGTATGATTATTTGACCTCTCTGCAAAATAAGCATTATAATCTTTGTATCATGGGTTACTTGAGAATCAAATGACATAACATATGTACAACTCTCATACTGTTTCCTAGATAGTAGGTGCTCAATAAATCATGGCTATATCATTGTTTTTTTGAAGGTAAAGGCATAAAGTGTTTTTTAGATCTGAAAATCAGTAACTAGAATATGAGAGGCAATACTTTTACATTAATAGTTTACTGTATGGGTGTGTTTAATTTTTATTAATGGTTTTAATGAAACATTATTTTGATCTCTTGTTTAGTGTCAAGCCAGAAGAGAAGTAAAACTCAACAAAAACTTACTATGTATGGAATTCATTCTTAAAAGAAGAAAAAAGTGATTATTGAAGACTATGGATCGGAGCAAACGGAATTCATTTGCAGGATTTCCTCCACATGTGGAGCGTCTTGAGGATTTTGAAGGAGGTGGTGGAGGGGATGGGAACATGACCCAAGTGGGAAGAATTTGGCCCTCTTCATATCGAGCTCTTATAAGTGCCTTTTCCAGACTGACACGTTTAGATGACTTCACCTGTGAAAAAATAGGGTCTGGCTTCTTCTCTGAAGTGTTCAAGGTGAGTGATGCCATAGTTTTTCTCATATTGTTTTGTTGAAGGTCAGTTTCACTGCAGAGTTCACAGCTGTGTTTCATTAGGATGTAGGCTTTGCCTTGTCAGGATGCTGTGGATCTTGAGCAGTATTGTAAACTCCTCTTGAGCTATCTATTAACTTGTAAGATATTTTATTTATTTTGATTATAAAAATAATCCATGCTGATCAAAAATTAAAATAAGATAGGAGCTTCTTCCACTCCTCCAGAATTTTTCATCATCCAAAATGGAAACTTTGTACACATTAAAAAAAAACTCCCTCTACTACCCTTCAGTTCAGTTCAGTTCAGTTGCTTAGTCGTGTCCGACTTTTTGCAGCCCCATGAATTGCAACACGCCAGGCCTCCCTGTCCATCACCAACTCCCAGAGTTTACTCAAACTCATGCCCACCATGTCGGTGATGCCATCCAGCCATCTCATCCTCTGTCGTCCCCTTCTCCTCCTGCCCCCAATCCTTCCCAGCATCAGGGTCTTTTCCAATGAGTCAACTCTTCCCTTAGCCCATGTTAATATCTGTTCAACTTTATGTCTCTATGAATATGTCTATCCTAGGAACCTCATATAATGGAACTGTAATATTTGTCCTTTTGTGCCTGGAATTCCCTTGTCATCCAGTGGTTAGGACCTGGTGCTGTCACTGCTGGGCCTGTGTTTTATCTGTGGTTGGGGAACTGAGAACCCACCAGCCCAGTGGCGTGGCAAAAAAAAAAAAAATTTTTTTTTTCATTCAGTATTTATTTATTTATTTGACTGCATCAGGTCTTAGTCACTTCATTCAGGATCTTTCTTCGAGGTGCATAGACTCTCTAGTTGTGTCGTGTGGGCTCCAGAGCATGTTGGTTCATTAGTTGAGGAGAACATGCTTAATTGCTTTACATTGTGTGGGATCTTTCCTTTCTTAAGTAATTTTTGTTAATTTTATTTTCTTAGGATATAATTAATCTTACTTAAAATTTCAGATCTGTGGGCATAAATACTGTATGTAATTGATGTGGCACAGATTTTTTGTTTCCACAGTAGCAGTATTTTCCTTCTTCCATATTAATAGATCTTTTAGTTGGGCACACTGATGCCATTTCCTAGCTTTGCTTATAGCTAGGTTTAACTGTATGAGTAGTTCTGTCCAATAGGGTGTGAGCAGAATTGTCATATGGGAGCTTTTGGAAATCTTCCTTTGCCATTTCTTATATCCATTTTTCCTTTATATTTGCTGTTATACATTTTTGATCATAGTGTGACCCTACAAATGGAGGCCATCTGTGGCAGAGCAACAAGACAGAGCCTGCATCTTCCATGCCTACAGGGAAGAGAGCTGCCTGGTTCTGTACTGTCTCCTGGAGTCTCTTTGTGAGAAAAAAATTCTTAAGACTTTTAAAATTTGGTCCTCTGTTTGCAGCCAAACCTAAGTGTAATTAGTGTAATTTGTACCATATCAATATGCCTCCTTCCTCTAATATAGTTTATTTGTGTCTTCTATTTTTAAAATAAAACAACACAAATTTATTTTAGGTTTCTTCTCAAAGGATTTGCTTAGAAAAAAAAAGTTGAGCTTGTTGGGAATTCCCTGGAGATCAAATGGTTAGAACTCGATGCTTTCACTACCAAGGTCTGGGTTCAACCTCTGGTTGGGGAACTAAGATACCATAAGCCACATGATGTGGCCAAAAAAGGAAAAAAAAAAAGAGCTATCCTTTATTCATAAACTGAAGGCTTAAGAAATATAGGATTCTGGGACCTGTGGGGATAGCTATGAAGTCTCTTTGGTCCTGCCTTTGCCCTTGTACCTGTCCCAGGGAGATTCGTCTCTGTTTCCACACCTGTTGATAACTCCACCCTGGGCAGAACCTGGCAGTCAGATTGTTACCTTTGGTTCTGCTGATTATCTTCTGTTTGTGTTATGGTTCACTATTTTCTACTTATATCTGTATTACTTTCTTTTGTTTACTTTCTTATTAGATCTAGTGATGTTTTGTTCTTTTTGTAGCTTTTTGAATTTTATTCTTATCTCAGTTTTTCCCAGTATTTATTATTTTCTCATATATACACTTAAGCTTTAAAGTTTCCTCTAGACTTGGCCATATCACAGGTTTTCAGTGTGCTCTCATCATTTCTAAATGTAGTTTGGTTTGATTTCGTTTTGATACGAGAATTATTTAAATGAAATTTTTAAATTTCTACATGGTGAATTTTCTTTTGGGTAATTATTTGATATTTAATTTCTAATTTTAGTGCATCATGATCACAGAGAATGGCTTATATGAAGTCTGTCTTTGGAATATAATTTATTCTTAAAAATATTTATTTATTTGGCTGTGTTGACTCTTTCTTTTTAATTATTTCACGTATTTATTTTTTTGGTTGCTCTGACTCTATTGCTGCCTGTGGGCTTTTTCTAGTTACGACGAGCAGGGGCTATTCCTTTTTGTTGTGGTGCACAGGCTTCTCACTGTGGCGGCTTCTCTTGTTGCGGAGCTCAGGCTCTACGCACACGGCCCTCAGTAGTTGTGGCTTGAAGTCCCCAGGGCTCATGGGCTCAGCAGTTGTGGTGCATGGGCTTAGTTGCTCCACAGCATGTAGAATCTTCCTGGACTAGGGGTCAAACCCATGTTTCCTGCATTGGCAGGCAGATTCTTATCCACTGCACTGCCAGGGAAGCCCTGTGTTGGGTCTTAATTGCATTATGCAGGATCTTTCATTGCAGTGCAGGGACTCTTGAGTTGTGGCACAAGAGTTCAGGAGTTGTGGTCTACCAGGACTTAGTTGATCCTCAACATGTGGAATCTTAGTTCTGAGACCAGGGATTGCACCTGAGTCCTCTGCATTGCAAGGTACATCCTTTTTTTTTTTTTTTTAATAAAACAAAGTTGTTTATTTATTTATTTTTGCCCATGCAGGATCTTCATTGCTGCAGACAGGCTTTCTCTAGTTGCAGTGTGTGGGCTTCTCTTTCAGTGACTTCTCTTGATTTGGCTCAGAGACTCTAGAGCAGGTGGGCTCAGTAGTGTAGCTTGCAAGGTCTAGAGCTCAGGCTCATTAGTTGTGGCACAAGGGCCTACTTGCCCTGTGTCATGTGGAATCTTCCTGGACCAGGGATCGAACCCATGTGCCCATGTGCAAAGCAAGTTCTTAACCAGTGAACCACCAGGGATGTCCAACAAGGCAGATTCTTAACTGTTGAACCATCAGGGAAGCCTCTGGAATATAGTCTAGATTTTGTTTTGGTATAGTACAAGGTCAGATTTTTTTGAATGCCACAAATATATTTGAAACAAATATGAATTTCTGTTTTGTTTGATTGCATGAAGTTCTGTGTATTAGATTAAGCTTTTGTATTGTTATTCAAATATTATATGACCTTATTTATTAAGTCTATTTCTTTGAAAAAAGTCTATTAATATTTCCTAATGTGTTTATAGATTCTCCTTGTGTTTCTGTCAGTGTGGTTATTTTGTTTATAGTCCATTTTGTGAAGTATTTATTAATAGAAATTGATGCTTATTATTGGATTGTATGCTATAGAATATATATTTTATAAATGCTATTTTTCTATTTTTGACCCACTTTATGCTGTTAGCTTTGATTTCTACTTTATCTGATATCAATATTATGTACCTTCTTCCTCACTGTATGCATTTATCTGTTGTTTTGGTTATTATTTTCCCAGTATGTCTTTTTCTGTCTCTATTTTTGTTCTGTCTGTGATAGTACATTTTCTATGTATGTCCTGTGAAAGTTTTATATTTAATTTTTTGATCCAAAACTAAATTTGCCCATAAAGAGACAGAGAAATTGTAATCTGTTTATATTTATTGTTATTACTTCTATCTTTACACTGAATAAACTCTTAAATGATAATTTAATGTGTATAGAATTTAGGACAGTATTTTCTTTAGCACTTTGAAATTATTCTTCCCTTTTTCTTTTTTTAATTCACCTCTGCTGTTGCTAAGTTAATTGTTAGTCTGGTTGCTACCCTTTTTAGTTAATCAGCCTTTCCTTTCTTTTTAGAGTTTTTTTTTCTTCTTTGTTCAGTTTTTATTATATTGGTCTTGGAGCTGATTTATTTTTATTTATTCTGCTTAGAATGTGATTTACTCCTTCATTTTGAGAACTCATGTGTCTTAAATTCTAGAAAATTCTTGGACATTTTATCTTTTAAAATTCTGCTCTTTTCTTTGGTCTCTTAAGGTCCCATTACATGCATATTGGATTGTCTCATGCTATCTTTCATGTCTCAATTTTTCTCTCGTGTATTTATTTCTTTGCCTTTTTATGCTATTTTTTTTTAGGGGGGAGTGTGGTGGTGATTTTCAGCCCATTTTCCTATTTCCTTTCTTTTCATTTGAGGCCTACTCTATTATTGAAACTGCCTTTGAGATTTTTAAATTTCAGTTGCTATGTTTTTCTTTTCTAGACTTTCTCTTTTTTTGGCTTTTTTCTTTTAGATTTTATTAAGATACAGTTGGCATATAACAGTGTATTAATTTTCAGTGTACAATATGATTTCATATGAGTATATATTGTGAAATGATTACCATAATAGGTCTAGTTAACATCCATCACATCATATAGTTGCAGATTCTTTTTTTCTTGTGATGAGAGTTTTGTAGACTTTCTATTTGTTTTTCTTAAATGCATTTCTCTTTTGTTTCAAATATCCTGTTCCTGCTTTTCTTTGAACATCGAATTTTGTGTAATTTTAATTGAATTTATTTTAAAAATCACATAGTATAAACTTAAAAGGTATAAAATGTTATTCAGTGAAAAATCATTTGCTTTTTTCTGCCCCTCAGTTTTCTTCTCTCTAGGTAACTGGTATTCAGTGCTTTCTTGTGTGTCCTTCTAGAGATATTTTGTACTTACGTAAGCAAATACATGTATGTCTGTATGTGTATGTGTGTGTGCATGTCTGTATATCAATTATCTATTTACCTACTTACTTACCTACTCCATGGTAGAGGTAGTGTAAGTTCTATGAGGACAGGTTTCTTTTTTAAATCTCTTTTTATCTCTGCACTGCTGTATGCTGAGTGCTTAGAATTCTACATGGCATATAGTACTCATTCTTCTACAAGTATCTTAGTTTTGTAGAACTTCTTTTTATGTGTGCTATAAATTGTATTTTCTAAGATTGTAGTGCTTTTTAAGCTAGTTTTTAACAATTTTTGCAATGTAGAAATAGTTTAGTTTTTTATTGTCTTATTTCTTTTATTATTTAAAAAAGCTCTCTATACTCCTATGTTATAAATAACATTATAATTTTTTTCTTATCATTTTTATGGTATTACTACTTATGTTTAAATGTTTGATCTATCTGGAATTTGTTTTTTAAGATGTCTACTCAGTTGTACCGGCAATATTTAATGTATGTAATGTTTTTCTCACTGATTGGAAGTGTCACCTTTATTCTATCCTGAATTTCCCTCAGTATGTATTTTGGTGTCTTTCTAGACTTTATTCTGTTGCATTGGCCTGTCTACCATAATACACTGTTATAATAATTTAATCATTTCAACTTTATTTTAATATCTGGTTAGTCTCTAGTCTTCTTCATCATTATTATTCCTTTTCCGAATTTTCTTCGCAATTCTTCCTTATTTTTATTGTGAGTTTTAAAATGAGTTTGCAAAAAAAATAATAAAATGAGTTTGCTGATTTCTAAAAATATCCTATTATCCTTTTATTGAGATTTGAATAAATTTATAGATTAATTTAGAGAATTATTATCTTTATGATAGTGAGTCTTTTTATATAAGCATATGGCATACCTTTTCATCTGTTCAAGTATTTTGTGTCTCTTTGTAGACATTAAAATTTTTTTTAAAAATTCCAAAAAATAAATAAATAAATAAAAATTCCAAACAAAAAAGATAAAAATTCCACATTTCTTCTGGATATTCATTTTGTAAATGTCAGCTGCACTTCCGTTATATCTTTTGTTTTTTGTTTGCTTGTGAAGACTACTAATTTTTACACATTAGTCTTTTTTTTTAAATTTTTTATTTTTCAGTGGGTTTTGTCATACATTGATATGAATCAGCCATAGAGTTACACGTATTCCCCATCCTGGTCCCCCATCCCACCTCCCTCTCCACCCGATTCCTCTGGGTAATATACATGCTGTTCTTTTGAAACATCCCACCCTCACCTTGTCCCACAGAGTTCAAAAGTCTGTTCTGTACTTCTGCGTCTCTTCTTCTGCCCTGCATATAGGGCCATGTTACCATCTTTCTAAATTCCGTATATATGTGTTAGTATACTGTAATGTTCTTTATCTTTCTGGCTTACTTCACTCTGTATAATGGGCTCCAGTTTCATCCACTTCATTAGAACTGATTCAAATGAATTCTTTTTAACGGCTGAGTAATATTCCATGGTGTATATGTACCACAGCTTCCTTATCCATTCATCTGCTGATGGGCATCTAGGTTGCTTCCATGTCCTGGCTATTATAAACAGTGCTGCGATGAACATTGGGGTGCACGTGTCTCTTTCAGATCTGGATTCCTCAGTGTGTATGCCCAGAAGTGGGATTGCTGGGTCATATGGCAATTCTATTTCCAGTTTTTTAAGAAATCTCCACACAGTTTTCCATAGTGGCTGTACTAGTTTGCATTCCCACCAACAGTGTAAGAGGGTTCCCTTTTCTCCACACCCTCTCCAGCATTTATTGCTTATAGACTTTTGGATAGCAGCCATCCTGACTGGCGTAATTTTTACACATTAGTCTTTGATGCATCCAGTGTGCTGAATTTTTTTTAATGTTTCCAATAGATTTTTAGTTGATTCACTTTGATCTTCCAGATATATAGTCATATCTGTGAGTAATGATACATTTATTTCCAATTATTTATCTCACTTTTTCTCAATAAATAACATTGACTAATACTTCCTAAAGTGTTAAAAAAATAATGGTATTTGATATCTTTGTCTGTGTTTCTGACTTTAATGGGAATACCTGTAGTGTTTCCTAATTAAACATGATATGATTTGGGGGCTGAAGTAGATACTTCTTTTTCTAGTTGATCTTCAAAATTGTAATAAAAAAACCTCCTGTTTTGTTAAGAACTATTTTTATGCAGTATGGATGATGACTTTTATTGTATGTCTTTTCAAAATCTCTAGCATGATGGTTAATTTTATATGTTGACTTAACTGGGCCAGGTGGTGCCTAGATATTTGGTCAAATTTTATTCTGAGTATGTCTGTGAGAGTACATTTTGAATAAGATTATCATTTGGATCAGTAGACTGAGTAAAGCAGATTGCCATCCCTAATGTGGACGTTAGTCACTCAGTCATGTCCAACTCTTTATGACCCCATGAACTGTGGAGCCTGATAATTCTCCAGGCAAGAAAACTGGAGTGGGTTGCCATTCCCCTCTCCAGGGGATCTTCCTGACACAGAGATTGAACCCCGCCCTCCTGCATTACAGGCAGATTCTTTACCACCTGAGCAATCATTTGAGCAAAGGGCCTGAGCATAGGCCCCAAAAGAACTAAAAGGGTGACCTTCCTGTGATGAGGGAATTCCTCCCTGACTTCTTTAGGTGAGTTATCTGTATTTCCTTGCCTTTGGGTTGAAACCGAAATACTTCCTCTTCTTAGGCCTTGGGCCTGCCATCTTCACTCATCTCACATGCTGGTAAAGTAATGCTCAAAATACTCCAAGCCAGGCTTCAACAGTATGTGAATGGTGAACTTCCAGATGTTCAAGCTGGATTTAGAAAAGACAGAGGAACCAGAGATCAAATTGCCAACATCCATTGAATCATCGAAAAAGCAAGAGAGTTCCAGAAAAACATCTACTTGTGCTTTACTGATTATGCCAAAGCCTTTGACTGTGTGGATCACAACAAACTGTGGAAAATTCTGAAAGAGATGGGAATACCAAACCACCTGACCTGCCTTTTGAGAAATCTGTATGCAGGTCAGGAAGCAACAGAACTGAACATGGAACAACAGACTGGTTCCAAATAGGAAAAGGAATATGTCAAGGCTGTATATTGTCACCCTGCTTATTTAACTTCTGTGCAGTGTACATCATGAGAAATGCTGGGCTGGAAGTAGCTCAAGGTGGAATCAAGATTGCCGGGAGAAATATCAATAATCTCAGATATGCAGATGACACCACCCTTATGGCAAGAAGTGAAGAAGAACTAAAGAGCCTCTTGATGAAAGTGAAAGAGGAGAGTGAAAAAGTTGGCTTAAAGCTCAACATTCAGAAAACTAAGATCATGGCATCTGGTCCCATCACTTCATGGCGAATAGATGGGGAAACAGTGGAAACAGTGGCTGACTTTATTTTTCTGGGCTCCAAAATCACTACAGATCGTGATTGCAGCCATTAAATTAAAAGACGCTTACTCCTTGGAAGGAAAGTTATGACCAACCTAGACAGCATATTAAAAAGCAGACTACTTTGCCAACAAAGGTCCGTCTAGTCAAGGCTATGGTTTTTCCAGTGGTCATGTATGGATGTGAGAGTTGGATTATAAAGAAAGCTGAGCGCCAAAGAATTGATGCTTTTGAACTGTGGTGTTGGAGAAGACTCTTGAGAGTCCCTTGGACTGCAAGGAGATCCAACCAGTCCATCCTAAAGGAGATCAGTCCTGGGTGTTCATTGGAAGGACTGATGTTGAAGCTGATACTTGAATACTTTGGCCACCTGATGTGAAGAGCTGACTCATTTGAAAAGACCCTGATGCTGGAAAAGATTGAGGGCAGAAGGAGAAGGGAATGACAGAGGATGAGATGGTTGGATGGCATCACCGACTCAATGGATATGGGTTTGGGTGAACTCCGGGAGTTGATGATGGACAGGGAGGCCTGGCATGCTGTGGTTTATGGGGTCTCAAAGAGCTGGACATGACAGAGTGACTGAACTGAACTGAAAGCTCAAATTCAGAAAACTACGATCATGGCATCTGGTCCTATCACTTCATAGCAAATAGATGGGGAAACAGTGGAAACAGTGAGAGACTTTATGTTTTTGGGCTCTAAAATCACTGCAGATGGTGAGTGTAGCCATGAAATTAAGAGATGCTTACTCCTTGGAAGAAAAGTTATGAACAACCTAGATGGCATATTAAAAAGCAGAGACCTTTTATTAAAGATTTTATTAAAGATTTATTAAAAAGCAGAGACCTTTGCCAACAAAGGTTTGTCTAGTCAAAGCTATGGTTTTTCCAGTAGTCATGTATGGATGTGAGAGTTGGACTATAAAAAAAGCTGAGTACTGAAGAATTGATAGTTCTGAACTGTGGTGTTGGAGAGGATTCTTGAGAGTCCCTTGTACTGCAAGGAGATCCAACCAATTCGTCCTAAAGGAAATACAGTCTTGAATATTCATTGGAAGGACTGATGTTGAAGCTGAAACTTCAATACTTTGGCCACCTGACGCGAAGAGCTGACTCATTTGAAAATACCCTGATGCTGGGAAAGATTGAAGGTGGGAGGAGAAGGGGACGACAGAGGATAAGATGATTGGATGGCATCACTGACTCAATGAACATGAGTTTGAGTAAACTCTGGGGGTTGATAGACAGGGAGGACTGGCGTGTTGTAGTCCATGGGGTCACAAAGTGTTGGACACGACTGAGTAACTGAACTGAACTGAACTGCCATGTTTTGGACTGGAACTTACACCATTGGCTCTCCTGGTTCTCAGGGCTTCAGACTCAGACAGAAATTACACCATTGGCTTTCCTGCGTCTCCATGTTACCAACTGCAGATCTTGGAACTTATCAGGCTCTTATAACTGTGTGAGCCAATTCCTTGTGATAAATATTTTTGTCTCTGTATATATCCTGTTGGTTCTGTTTCTCTGAAGAACTGTAATACATATGATGATGCATTTATGTTTGTCTTTTCCAGTCAGTAAAGTGAATTATATTAGTAAGTAGTCTTAATAGTAAACTATCTTTGCATTCCTGGTATATTATTCTTTAATGAGCTGCTACCTTCTTTTTGCTGGGATGTTTATATCTGAATACTTATGAGAATAGGCTGTGTTTTTCCCTTTTATGCTTCTGTTTTTAGGTTTTGTTAGGAATGTTATGCTTGGTTCATAAAAATCATTTGGAAGTTTTTTCCCCTATGCTTTGGAACAATTGAAATATTATTGGAATAATTTACTCCTTGAGTATTTGATTGAATTCCTCTGTCAAATTTTGGCCAAGTTCTTTGAAAATTTTTTTTGTCCTTCTAGTTTAACTGATGTGTATAAATTTTTGTTGCTTTTAAGTCAATTTCAGTAATTATATTTTACTAGAAAATTATTGTTGAGATTTCCCTGCTGGTCCAGTGGTTAAGAATCTGCCTGCCAATGTAAGGGACACAGATTTGATCCCTGATCTGGGAAGATCCCACAGGCCACAGAGCAGCTAAGCCCATGCATCACAGCTGCTGAGGCCACATGCCGCAACTGCTAAAGGCTGCATCCCCAGAGCTCACGCTGTGCAACCAGAGGGGCCACTGCAATGAGAAGCCTGTGCACTGCAATGAAGGGTAGCCCCTGCTTGCTGCGGCTGAAGAAAGCCTGTGCACAGCAACGAAGACCCAGTGCAACCAAAAATAAATAAATAAAAATTTGAAAAAAGAGAATGTTATTATCGGTTTTCTGGTAGATTTGCATAGAGAGAAGTAAATTTTGACCATTAAACTTTTTTTTTTTTTTTTTTAGTCCCTTTCAGATTAGGTGCAAGTCTTAGCATGTGGATATTTTACTATTTGGTCTTTTGACCTGCTGGTATTTCATTTTTTCTGTGATTTATAATTTTATATTGAGAGTCTATATTCAGGGAGATAGGTTTTACCTTGCAGTTTTCTAGGTTGTGGATGTGTTTTAATATACAGATCTGACATTGCTTCTGCTGGGTTTGCTTAGGTTCTGCATCTGAACCTAAAGGATTTGTTTTAATTTCTTGGGTCAGGCTTCTGTATACTGGTATAGTACAAATCTCAATCCTGAGCCTGATTTCATAGTTGGCTCTTTTTCCTCATTTAAGGCATCCAGCATTATTCCACTGTGAATACCTGTTACTAAATAGGAGAAAGCTTATTAATTGAAGAAAGCTAGTTAAAAGGGGAAAAGTAGAAGCAGTGACAGATTTAATTTTCTTGAATTACAATATTACTGTGAACAGTGACTGCAGCCATGAAATTAAAAGTTACTGCTCCTGGGAAGGAAAGCTGTGACAAACAGCATATTAGAAAGAATGTTGCCTATGAAAGTCTGTATAGTCAAAGGTATGGATTTTCCAGTAGTCATGTATGGATGTGTGAGTTGGACTGTAAAAAAGGCTGAACTTGGAACAATTGATGCTTTCAAATTGTGGTGCTAGAGAAGACTCTTGAGAGTGCCCTGGACTGCAAGAAGATCAAACCAGTCAATCTTAAAGGAAATCAACCCTGTGAAGTCCCAGTACTTTGGCCCCCTGCTGCCAGCTGAGTCAACTCATTGGAAAAGAACCTGATGCTGGGAAAGATTGAAGGCCAAAGGAGAAGGTGGTGGCAGAGGATGAGATAGTTAGATAGCATCACAGACTCAATAGACATAAATTTGAACAAACACTGGGAGATAGTGCAGGACAGAGGACCTTGGTGTGCTGCAGTCCATGAGGTCACAAAGAGTCAGACACGAATTAGCAACTGAACAGCAACAACAGAAGTTAATTGTATTTTATGGTATTTTAGAAAATTATTAGTTTAATTTTATGATGAAAACATCATTGGGAAAGAGGAATAAATATCTTTATTTTTTCTTACATGTAGTATTCTGATACAGGGTTTGGCAAATTGTAGTCTTTTGCCTGCCTCTTGCATTGGTAAATAAGTTTTATTGGAACACATCTACACTTATTTGGTAATGTATGTTCTATAGTTGCTTTTGTGCTACAGTGTCAGAGTTGAGTAGTTACAACAGGGACCATATAACTTCAAAGCCCAGGATATTTATTGTCTGTCCCTTTACAGAAAAAGTTTTCCAACCTCTGGTCTAACAGCTCTGTAGCGCACAGCTAGGTGATGGTTAGTTTTTATCTTTGATTACAAAGTACAGATGATTACAGAGCTGTAAAGGTCAGGTTAAATAAAAAATGTATCAGTAGCAATAAAAGAAAATATTTAACTTCTGATGTGGGAGGTATAAATTATGCAGGTATCTTAAGGACTTTTAGTTGCCTTAGATAGCAAAAGAAAACTGGATGATGGATGACTTCATATTAAAGAATGTGAACTTTTTGTGTGTTTTTTTTTTTTTTTTTGGCTGCACCACATGGCATGTGGGATCTTGGTTTTAAAATAATTCTGTTTTAGGATTTAGGACCCTCTGGTCATTCATCCTTAAGAATAGATTTTAGTTATATTAATCTGTTCAATTTAGTTCTGAAGCCTGTCTTTAGATAAGTAACAAAGACTACTAGGCTATATGTTATGAAGGATAGAAAGCCATGACTATCAAACCTCACGGTATTTATTGTATACTTTGTGGGTCAGTAGCTCCATGAATTACAATTAGATAATTGCTCATTTTCCTTATTTTTGGCCATGACATGCGGCATGTGGGATTTTCCCCAACCAGGGATTAAACCCAGGCCCACTGCATTGGAAGTGTGGATGCCAGTGTACCACCAGGGAAGTCCAGAAATAATTATGAATGATGAACCAGGGCAGTTGTTCTCAACTGGGGTCAGTTTTGCCTTCCTAAGAGATATTTAGCAATGTCTGGAGATATTGTCACAACTGGGCAGTGGTACTACTGCGATCTAGTGGGTAGAGGATCCACTAACAGTTCTACAATGCACAGGATAGCCGTCCACCACCAAAAATTGTCTGGCCCAAAATGTTAATAGTGCTGAGGTTATAAAGCCCTGACCCAACAGCACTAGAAAAGATATAATGTATATAACATCTGTTACTGAAATTAGAAAAAATACCCTTTTAGAAGCAAAATAGGTTGGATTTACACTTATAACCATTTGTGAGCTTCCGAGAGTTCCTTTGACTGTTAATCTTTTTCTTGTTTTAAAAATACTATAAAACAGGTTAATTTCAGTTGTTTCTAAGAAATGACTTAGACATTTTGGATGTTAGTGAAATCTGTTTAGGGAAGAACTGAGGTATGTGTAAATAGAGGTGACGTGAGTGTTTGTATGTACATTTGTAAGAAAAGAATGTAAAACCAAATGGCACAATGGCCCCAGTCTCTCACCTCTGGTAAGTGAAAAAGCTATTCAGCTCCAGTGTAGCATTGTTCAGTTTCACATTAAGAGTGTTTCTGTTGGGCTACAGTAGAAGGCTCTTAATTTCTTCTTATACTACTCCTTGTTTTGTTTGGAAATATAATTGGAAGGAGGATTTGTAGGCTGACGACTTTTCCAGTCTCTTGAGATAATTAAAGTACCCCCATGAGATAATGTATTTTAGTGTGTATTGTGAAACCTATAAAACCTGAAATTCTATTCCAGAACAAAGTATCAGGGTACTTTTTTTTTTCTTTTTAATAAGAACTTTACTGAGAAATAGTTCAGGTAATATAAAATTCTCCTTTTTAAAATACATAATTCAGTGGTTTTTAGTGTATTTACATGGCAGTACATCTCTCACCATTAACTTAAAAATATTTTTATCTTTCTAAACAGAAATCCTGTACTTATTAATAGTCACTGTCCATTCCTCCCTTCCCCCATCTCCAGGCAAACACTGTTCTACTTCATGTGTCTATAGACTTGCCTATTCTGGACGTTTCATATAAATGGAATCATACAATATGTGACTTTTATGACTGACTTCTTTTATTTAGCATAGTGTTTTCAGCATTAATTCATGTTATAGTATGTATTAACATTTCATTCCTTTTTATAGCCCAGTAATGTTCCGGTATATGGAATACCACATTTTGTTTATATAGTCATTTGTTGATAGACATTAGAATTGTTTCCCTCTTTTGCCTATTGTGAATAGTGCAGCTACGAACATTTTTATACAAGTATTTGTTTGAGTACTTGTTTTTAATTCTTTTGCTGTATATCTAGAAGTGGAATTTCTGGGTCATATAGTTATTTCATTTTACTTTTTGAGGTACTGAGGTTCTCCACAGTGGCTGTTTCATTTTACATGCCTGCAAGCAATATGTAAGGGTTCTAGTTTCTCTACATCTCATCAACACTTACTATTCTCTTTATTTTTTTTTAATTTTTTATTATTACAACCATCCTAGTGGGTGTGAAGTAGTATCTTGTGAGCTTTTTTTTTGAGATAATAATTGATTTACAGTATTATATTAATTTTAGGTGTACCACATAGAGGTTCACAGTTTTTACAGATTATAGTCCATGTATAGTTATTATAAAAATTGGCTATATTCCCTGTGCCATAGGTAAAGTGCTTTTAGTTTATTTTATGCATAGTGATTGTACCTCTTAATCCCTTGCCCCTTTTTTGCCACTTTTCTTTGCTCCATTGGTAGCCACTAGCTTGTTCTGTGTATCTGTGTCTGTTTTGCTTTTTTTGTGTCATATTCACTAGTTTTGGGTTTTTTTAGATGCCACAAGTAAGTGATAAAATATAGTATTTGTCTTTTTCTCTCTGGATTATTTCACTCAGCATGATACTAAGTGTATTTTTGTGCATGGTGTGAAGGAGTATTCTAATTTTATTGATTTACACATAATTGTCCAACTTTCCCAACACCAGTTGTTGAAGAGATTGTCTTTAATCTGTTGCATATTCTTTCCTTTCTTTTTTTTAAACTTGGGTTGTTTTTGTTAAGTTGTAGTTCTTTATGTAGTGTCCTTTGATGCACAAAAGGTCTTAATTTTGTTGAGATTCAATTTATAGCTTTCCTTTCGTTGTTTGTGCTTATGATGTCATATCCATGAAATTGTTGCCAAATGCAATGACGTGAAGATTTACCCTAATGTTTTCTTCTAATAGTTCTGTCATTTCGGCTCTTAACTTTTGGTGCTATTGTAAGTGGAATTGTCTTTTCTTTCTTCTCTTCCTTTCTTTCTGTGTTCCTCCCTTCCTTCTTAGGTCTTTAAAAAAAAAAGGAATATTTTATTAAAACAAAAGTTATTACAGTGAAAGGGGATTTAAAAAGAAAACTAAGAGTGATGTTTCACTTGGGAGGATTTTTATACTCCAGCAATGAGGACCCTTCCTTTAACTTCAGGAGTGTAAGTGTTGGAAGAATGCAGTGGCTAAGATCAAACTGAGAATGTCAGTGTCAGGCAAAAGTCAGTTGGTGTCTTCCAGAGTGACAGCATGGGATATTGTAGGGAAAAACAGGCAGAGCAGCAGCCTTTTTGCCTCCTCTAGAAGAGAACTTTATGTGCTATAAGGAGAGTGCTCCAGCTACCTTGGGTTCAAAGTCCTAAGGTTCTTAGACTTTGTTTCTAGCAGTTTTGTTGTAGGAAGATTATGTTCTTAATTTCATTTAGAAAACAGGCTTCCCTGGTAGTTCAGATGATAAAAAATCTGCCTGCAGTGCGGGAGACCTGGGTTCGATCTCTGGGTTGGGAAGATCCCCTGGAGGAGGGCATGGCAACCCACTCCAGTGGGTTGCCTAGAGAATACTCTTGGACCAAAAAGTGTGGCGGGCTACAGTCCATGGGGTTGCAAAGGGTCTGACACACGACTGAGTGACTATGGACTCACACAACACAGTATAGAAAACAATTGATTTTTATATATTTATCTTGTATCCTATAACCTTGCTGAACTCTTCTATTAATTCTAATAGTTTTTGTAGTTTGGTTTTTTTTTTTTAGAATTTTCTATACATAAGATCATGTTGCCTGATCAATATAAATCTTGATTGTATTGATCTATTGAGAATCAATCCCCAAACATTCCTTTAGAAGATTAATTGAATTTCTTTGATATCAGATTTTCTTGTAACTAATACACTAAAATGTGTCTTCTCACTTCTCAAGAGGTGTGGCTCCTTGTTTTTAATCCCACCATACTGAATACTCAGGAGAAGGCAGTGGCAACCCACTCCAGTACTCTTGCCTGGAAAATCCCATGGACAGAGGAGCCTGGTGGGCTGCAGTCCATGGGGTCGCTAAGAGTTGGACACAACTGAGCGACTTCACTTTCACTTTTCACTTTCATGCATTGGAGAAGGAAATGGCAACCCACTCCAGTATTCTTGCCTGGAGAATCCCAGGGATGGGGGAGCCTGGTGGGCTGCCATCTCTGGGGTCGCACAGAGTCAGACACGACTGAAGCGACTTAGCAGCAGCTGTGGCAACATACCGAATACTTTGTCATTTTGGGACTAGATTGTATTCTGAAGATATTATTGATAATTATGTCAATCTTGAGAGAGTAGTACTCATAGTGCACTGATTTGATCATCCCCCCCCCAAAGCCTTGCTTGTCTTTCTACTCTTGGGGAGAAGATTTTCTCCTCTCCCGTACCTGGACCCATGCAGTCTGAGTTAAAAGCCCATATTCTGTGTCTTCACAGAAGCCGATGTTACCTTTAACATATTCTTTTGAAATCATCTGATTAAGTGTTTTGTCATCCTACTTAGCTTTAAGCTCCATAGGAACAGGGACTGTGTCTTATTTATGTTTGTTTCTCTAAGATATAGCATTATGCCTGGAACAGAGTAGGCATTTATTCATCCATCTATCCATCTGTTCACACCAGACACTGTGTTAAGTGCTGAGATATAGCACTGAGATACAGTGATGATTAAAACTTGTTAATCCTGACCTTGTGGAAATTATAATCTAATGGTAATCAGTTATATTAACATTATTTAAGTACAAGAGTAATTGCCACACAAAGGGAAGGATAGTGTATTAGTTATTTATTGCTGCATAACAATTTTACCACCGATGCAGTGGTTTAAAAAGAACACATATTATTATATTTGTTTCTGTAGTTCAAGAGTCTAGGTATGACTTAGCTGGGTCCCCTGCCTCAGAGGCTCACAAAGCTGCAATCAAGGTGTCAGTGGGGGCAGCTGTCTTATATGAGACTGAGCTGGGGAAGGATCTGCTCCTAAGCTTATGTGGTTGTTGGCACCATTCACTTCCTGGCAGGCTGCTGGATTGAGGGCTGTAGGTCCTTGCTGTGTTTCCTTCTCCATGTGGCAGCTTGATTCTTCAAAGCCAGCAAACATGGGAGTCTCCTAGCAAGTTATGGTTACAGTCTTATGTAACATCATTATATTTAGGTTGCAGTTAACTCTTTTTTAAAAAGTTATTTATTTTTATTTGGCTGCTCCCAGTGTTAGTTGTGGCATGCAGGATCTTTGATCTTCTTTGTCGCATGTGAACTCTTAGTTGCGGCATGTGGGATCTAGTTCCCTGATCAGGGGTTGAACTTGGGCCCTCTGCCTTGGGAGCATGGAGTCTTAGACACTGACCCACCAGAATTCTTCTTTAATTTTTCTTTAATTCATTAATTCTTCTGTAACTTTTAAAAAATATTTTTATTTATTTATTTTTGCATGTGCTGAATCCAAGGGGCTAACACTGTATTACAGAGATTTACAAAAGAGAATAGAGAGGAAAGAAGTTCCTTCCCATCTCCCACCACCTTTTTAAAAAGAGTTTAGCATTGAGAACCCCGGGAGAAAGGATGATAGCAGTCCAAGGCTTCTTAGGGCTCTTCACCTTGGAAATGGTCCTTGTTACATATCCTTGCTGTCTGTCAAAACTGCTTCTTACTAAATTTCCTGCTGTTTCTCTTGTTGCATTTATCTGGTTTTGCAACCTCCTTGAGGTACAGTGATGTTTCAGAGAGGGAACTCTCATGGGGAGGTTCAGGGTTTTGGGGTGAAGTGATACGTTTTAAAGGAGACTATTGGTATCACATGTATTCTTAAGGTTCACTCACAGTAGTGTATGATTGTAGCTTTTGGCCATATTCCATCCATTTACTATTTCCTCCAGAGCTGATGTGGAAAGTTGGGCTACTGATTAGTAAAGAATTTCACAGATGTCTCTGGGGGATGAACTCAGCACTAGGTAACATCAGGGGATAATTTATCAGGTTGAGAGTTTTATTGTGTGTGTACTGCTATGCCGAAGTAGCTCCCAAGATCCTTCACCTTAATTAATAATCCAGCTAGAAAAACAAAAACTGGAAGCACAGAAGTTGTATGTACAACTTGGATTCACTCAGTGCATGGGTGTATTTCTGTTGATGTTGATATATGCGAAGGCATGTGAGAGATATAAAACGCTGATCTTAGGATTTCCCTGGGGGTCCAGTGATTAGAAACTGTTCTGTTTCGAACTGAGCCAAAGGCCTGGGGTTCGATTCCTGGTTGGGAAACTTAGGGTCCTGCAGGCCTTGTGGTGTAGCAAAAAAAAACCCAACAAAACCCTTATCTTAAAGCATATTATTTTTGCAATAAGGAAGGTGGGAGGGTTGGTTTCTTCCCCTTTAAGATCTCATAGCACTCTGCTGATACTTCGAGCATGTAATAAACATTGCAGTTATTTGCTATCTTAATCATTCATTCATTTACTCAGCAAATATATAGTTAGTGCTCATTAGGTATAGGACATTGAGCTAGTGTTAGGGGTAGAGAAATGAATAAAATCTCACCCTAAATAAGCTCTTTGCTTAGGGTGAGAAAAAAGAAAATATATTTAAAGTATAGTACTTGCTAAAACAGAGCCTGTAGCAAGAGCCTCAAATTACTTACTATATAGTTAGTAAGTGTGTGAAAGTATGCAAAGGGTGCCAAGGAATTTAATATGGGCCACCAGTACAGACTTTGGAGTCAGAGAAGGTTTCTCAGAGGAGGTCACCAGTGAGTCTTCTAGAAGAAGAAAGAGCTTGTCAAGAAGACAACCAGGGAAGAGGGTATTTCACGCAAGAAGAGAAGCATTTGTGGAGGCACAGGGGAATAAGAGCATGGAATATTCTCAGAGTGGTGAGTGAGAAATTGGATTTGGTTCAAGTCTGCTGAATTCATGGAAAGAAGTGGCAAGCCTTTGATGAGTCTAGAAAGGTAAGCAGTGACCTGAAAATGAAAGATTTCTGGAGATATGTTTTCTTTTTTGAATAATTTTATTATTTATTTATTTTGGCTGTGTTGGGTCTTTGTTTCTGCATGGGCTTTTTTCTAATTTTGGCCAGTGGGGATGGGGGGTCTATTCTTTGTGGTGATGTGCAGGCTTCTCATTGTGGCTTCTCTTGTTGCCAAGCATGGGCTCTAGGCGCTTGGGCTTCAGTAATTGCAGCATGTGGGCTCAGTAGTTGCAGCTACTAGAACACAGGCTCAGTTGTGGTGCATGGACTTAATTGCTCCTTGGCGTGTGGGATCTTCCCAGGCTAGGGGTTGAACCCGTGTTTCCTGCATTGGCAGATGGATTCTTTACTACTGAGCCACCAAAGAAGCCCCTGGAGATATGTTTCTTTATGAGTTTTTTTCTTTTCCCAAATCAGCTTTTGGTTTGTTGACCCTCTTTATTATTTTTTCATTTTCTATTTCATTAACTTTTGCTTTTATCTTTATTATTATACTTTCTTTTTTCCTTAGAATCTTTATTTTTGTTATTATTTTTAAAATATTTGGTTGCTCTGGGTCTTCATTGCTGCTAACAGTCCTTTATCTAGTTACAGCAAGCAGGAGCTACTGTCTAGTTCCGGTGTGTGGGCTTCTCACTGCAGTGGCTTCTCTTATTGCAGAGCACAGGCTGTAGAACATGGGCTTAATAGTTGCCAAGCATGGACTTGATTGTCCCGCGGCATGAGGAATCTTCCCAGACGAGGGACTGAACCCATGCCCACTGCATTGGCAGATGGATGCCTAAGCACTGGGCCACCAGGGAAGTCCTCCCTAGAATCTTTAGGTTGAACTCTAAATTATTTATTTTTAATATTTTACAGATCAGTTAGGATTGTCTTTGGCAGTATGTTATAGAATCAGAACACAGTGACTATTCAAATAAGATAATAATTTTTCTCAGGAAATCTTGAGAAATTCCTATGCTTTATAACTGCTTAAGGAATTCATCAACAATTCAGGCCTCCACTAGCTCTCTTTAGTGTGTGGCTTTTGTCCTCTTGCTCTTGATGCAAGCACCACATCTGTGCTTCAGCAGATAAAAAGAATTTCATCAGGAAAACATTAGAATTCCCAGAATCCTCTACCAAGCAATTCCCACTTCCATGTCCTTACTAGGACTAGGACATCTGTCCACCCTAGCTGCAGGGAAGGGAAGATTGAGTATTTTAATTAAGCACAGTGCCACCTAATTGGACTTACGTCAGTCAAGAAAAGGAGACGATAGATGTTGGGTAAACAGTCAGTATTGCCCACTATGCTTATTTTTAATTATCTCTTTATTGTTGATTTTAAATTTTATCTCATAGTGGTCTGAGAATGTGATTCAGTTCTTATGATGTAGTATCCATGCATTTGGTAAATTGTTTTCTTGTGCATGCAGTGCTTTTTTCCTTAGACCACTTGTTTTGAACACTTTCAGGCCCACTGTTCTTTGCATTATCAGAATTCAGATGCTGGCTCAGCTATTTGCTGAAGCTCTGAAAAAATCTTATTTAATCTCTCTTTGCCTCAGTTTCCATAGCTGTAATATGGGAAATGTTAGTAATATCTCATAGAATTATTTTGAGGATTAACTGAGTTAAAATATATAAAGCAGTTACACAACAGAACCTCGTATGTGGCAAGTGGTATAAATTTAGCTGTTATAACAATTTTTTAAAACCTAACTCTTAACTACCCTGAAATGAAATTGATATGGAACTGTGGTTCTGTTGTTTATAGTTATATAAGATCAATGGTAAATATCACTGATAAAATTGTATGATAAAAGAAGAGTAAAATTAAATTAGTAAAAATATAGATTTCAGTATGCACATTTTGGGGCCTGACTGTGCTGGAATACATAATAAAACAGTTAGATGCTTTTACCTTCTCAAGCATGACTCATTTTAGTTTTAAGAGAAGATAGAAGCCACTCCATGCAAAAACAAAACCAAAAAAGCAGATGCCATAGAATATTAGAATAAAAGTGTAATAATAGACCAGATTTATTTCTATGTGATAAGGGAAAGAGGAACTTCAGTTGAAATAGGAATAGCTTGCCAAGACAAATTACAGATTGATTAAGGAGGTATAATATATCTTTGCCAAGTTTATCAGAGTGTTTCTAAGATGTTCATTTAATCTGGAATGTTTCATTAGAGAAAAAAGTTGTCAGAATAGGCACAATGATAAGTTTGTGGGCAAAGCAAAAATACACTTTATACATATATTCTTTAAAAATTGTATTTATTTATTTATGGCTGTGCTGGGTCATGGTTGATGTGCGCAGGCTTTCTCTAGTTTTGGTAAGAGGGGGCTACTCTAGATGTGGTGCACGGACTTCTCATTGTGGTGGCTTCTCTTGTTGCAGAGCAGGAGCTCTAGGGCATGCAGGCTTCAGTAGCTGCAGCACACAGGCTTAGTATTTGTGGCACACATGCCCTGCATGTCGAATCTTCCCGCACCAGGGATCAGATCCGTGTCCTCTGCACTGGCAGAGGATTCTTAACCACTGGACCACTAGGAAAGTCCTATGTATGTTTGATATTTTAAAAAAGGCTAAGTAACATGAAACTCTTGCTCAATGTTATGTGGCAGCCTGGATGGGAGGGGGGTTTGGGGAAGAATGAATACATATTTATGTATGACTGAGTCTCTGTGGTCGCTATTCACCGAAAACTGTTAGGACATCATTAATTGGCTATTCTGTTGCTGTTTAGTCACTAAGTCCTCTCCGACTGTCTGTGACCCCACGGACTGTAACTCATCAGGTTCCTCTGCCCATGGGATTTCCCATGGAACTGGAGTGGGTTGCCATTTTCTTCTCCAGTTAATTGGCTACACCCCAATACAAAATAAAAAGTGTTTTAAATAAATCACCATAAATATAAAAAATATGAATATGAAAAATATGCAAATGGATCTGATACAGATGTGTTATATTGGGATTCAGGAGCAGCACTGTCATTGGTGGTCTGATTTTCTGAAATGATGACCAGTTCTTAATGATATTCTCAACAAAACAAAAAGCAATTTTCCTTAATTTACAGGTAGTTGCATTCCTAGGAAGTTCAGTATATACTAATACCATGCAAGGTGACTTTGTTTTTAATGTAAAATGGAGTTAGAATCCAAGCTTAGATAATAATAAGTATGTTCTTTACTTACATGAATATCTGATAAGACATTTGCATTTTCTACAGCACATGAAACAATGCTTCCTTGTGCCTACAGTCCTGGAGCTGCAGGATGTCTTAGCATCTCAGGCCTGCAGCACTCCCTGCCCCCAGTCATTATTAGAACCAAAGCATTTCACCTGCAAACTTCAAAAACACTTCTGAAGTGAGGTGTTGTAGCCTCCTTTGAAGATTACTGTTTAAACTTTATTTGCCTAATATTAATGTTGCTATACCAGCTTACTGTATACTTACTATACACTCACTGTGACTTCTTGGCTGAAAGTCCTAAGCCACTTATCTAATAGTTAACTTTATGATTAACTACTTTGTTACAGTTCTTACATTGTTGTCCTTTTTATTACTTAATTCTCCCTTTAGTATTTCTGTGAGCTGGTCAGAGGCTTATGCTTTTCTTCCCCTCTGGAAAATAAGTGTCCTGACTCAAGTTAACCATTTAAATTCAACAGACATTTTTTGAGGAGTCAGCTACTAGATGCTAGGCACTGTGCCAGAGAAGAATTTCTCAATTTGGTTTCATATCACATTGCTAAAGCTGAAGTTATTGCATGAAGTTTGTTATTTTAAATGATTGAAGTACCAGTATATGCAAATAATTTAATTTTAAAAATATAAATTAGAGCTGAATTAGAGGCACCCCTGGAGAAGGAAATGGCAACCCACTCCAGTAGTCTTGCCTGGAGAATCCCATGGACAGAGGAGCCTGGCAGGCTACAGTTTATGGGGCTGTAAGAGTTGGACACAACTGTGCGACTAAGCACACACACACACAGTTCAGTTCAGTTCAGTTGCTCAGTCATGTCTGACTCTTTGCGACCCCATGAATCGCAGCACACCACTAATTGAGGTTTCCCTGGTAGCTCAGTGGTAACGAATCCACCTGCCAATGCAGGAGACACGGGTTTGAACCCCGGATCAGAAAGGTCGCCTGGAGAAGGAAATGGCAACCCACTCCAGTATTCTTGCCTGAAGAATCCCATAGACAGACGAGTCTGGTGGGCTACAGTCCATGGGGTCACAAAGAGTCAGACACAACTGAGTGACTAAAACAACAACTATATTTCCTCTCATTCCCACTTGTATGTTAATATGCTTACTTGAATGGGATAAAAATGGATAAAATAATAACTAGTGGCCTTAAGATTGTGTATAACCTGTAATCTGCCTTTTCTGTTATATTCCAGAGTCTATAGTTTGCAGTCTACTAGTGTCTGTTGATAGTTATATAACAATTGCCATGCTTTTCTTTCCTGATTAGCTTTTAATGATTTGTGACTAAAATCTAGATTTGTCCATATGAAAAGAAGTCTTGCTTGTCAGAAGGTGTGTATTGCAGGTGGATGGTGGGAGGAGCTGAATAGCTGTTCTCAGAATAAAGAAATGAATAATGAATAAGGCAGTTTTTGCCCTTAAGCATATAGGAAGTTGTTGCATATGCAATTGTAGATTCTGTGTCTTTGGGAGGAGGTAAGTTCAGGATCTTCCTAGTTGCCACCTTGAACCAGAACTGCCCTTAGATATATTGGAGATCAGTGGACAGACTAACAGCATACAATATGCAAGTGCTGAGACTTCCCTGGTGGTCAAGTGACTAAGACTCTGCTCTCCCAACGCAGGGGGTCTAGGTTTGATCCCTGGTAAGGGAATTAGATCCAATATGCCGCAGCTAAAGATCCTGTGTGCTGCGATGAAAATGGATCTCCTGAGTGCCGCAACTAAGACTGGCGCAGTCAAATAAACCTTTTGAAAAAATATGAAAGTGCTGTAACAGAGATAAATAAGAACAGAGTATTAAGAAAACACAGTGGAGCCATCTAACTTTTCTTGAAATAAAGTGAGATTTTTCCCAGGGAAAATGATGTTTCTTATAACTTGAATAATTGAAAAGAATTTGGAAGGGAGATTAGGATAGGGCTTAGGGGGTTGAGGATTACATCAGGGCAAGGAGAATAGAATGTGTCAAGGAAAGGAAAAGTGGAGAGGGTGATGCATTTAGAAATAATTAGAAGTATTAGTATATAATAACTAAAGGTAAGGGGAGAAGAGGGCTTCCTAGGTAGCACGGTGGTAAAGAATCCATCTACCATGCAGGAGACTCGGTTTTGATCCTTGGGTCAGGAGATCCCCATGGGGAGGAAATGGCAACCCATTCCAGTATTCTTGCTGGGAAAATTCCATGGACAGAAGAACTTGGTGGGCTGCAGCCCATGGGGTCACAAAGAATGACATGACTGAGCACACACTGAGTGCTGAAGGGGAGAAGATAGTGAGAATATACAAGGAGAAGTCGATGGATTTAGTTTTGCTAAAAGGAGTTTGGACTTTATTCCCCAGGTAGTGGTGAGCCACTGAAGAATTTTAAGCTGGAGAGCAACAAGATAACTTTGCAATTGGAGAACAAGGATTGCTGGGAGATCTGACAAACTGATGTCTCATGTTGATATGTAACAGCCTTCTCAGCATCTAGCACAGTGATTTATATATGGAATATGATAGTATGACAAAATGCGGTCCACTGGAGAAAGGAATGGTAAACCTCTTCAGTATTCTTGCCTTGAGAACCCCATGAACAGTATGAAAAGCCAAAAGGATAGGACACTGAAAGATGAACTCCCCAGGTTGGTAGGTGCCCAATATGCTAATGGACATCAGTGGAGAAATAACTCCAGAAAGAATAAAGATTTGGAGCTAAAGCAAAAACAACACCCAGTTGTGGATGTGACTGGTGATAGAAGCAAAGTCCAATGCTATAAAGAGCAATATTGCATAGGAACCTGGAATGTTAGGTCCAAGAATCAAGGCAAACTGTAAGTGGTCAAACAGGATATGGCAAGAGTGAACGTTGATATTTTAGGAATCAGCAAACTAAAATGGACTGGAATGGGTGAATTTAACTCAGATGACCATCATATCTACTACTGTGGGCAGGAATCCCTTAGAAGAAATGGAGTAGCCATCTTAGTCAACAAAAGAGTCTGAAATGCAGTACTTGGATGCGATCTCGAAAATGAGAGAATGATCTCTGTTTCCAAGGCAAACCATTCAGTATCACAGTAATCCAAGTCTATGCCCCAACCAGTGATGCTGAAGAAGCTGAAGTTGAACAGTTCTATGAAGACCTACAAGACCTTCTAGAATTAACACCCCAAAAAGATGCCCTTTTCATTATAGGGGACTGGAATGCAAAAGTAGGTAGTTAAGAAACACCTGGAGTAACAGGCAAGTTTGGCCTTGGAATACAGAATGAAGCAAGGCAAAGGCTAATAGAGTTCTGCCAAGAGAACACACTGATCATAGCAAACACCCTCTTCCAGGAACACAAGAGAACACTCTACACATGGACATCACCAGATGGTCAATACTGGAAGCAGACTGATACTATTCTTTGCTGCCCAAAGATGGAGAAACTGTATACAGTCAGTAAAAACAAGACCGGGAGCTGACTGTGGCTCAGATCATGAACTCCTTATTGCAAAATTCAGACTGAAATTGAAGAAAGTAGGGAAAACTATTAGATCATTCAGGTATGGCCAAAATCAAATCCCTTATGACTATACAGTGGAAGTGAGAAATAGGTTTAAGGGACTGGATCTGGTAGACAGAGTGCCTGATGAACTTTGGACAGAGGTTCGTGACATTGTACAGGAGACAGGAATCAAGACCATCCCCAAGAAAAAGAAATGCAAAAAAGCAGAATGGCTGTCTGAGGAGGTCTTACAAATAGCTGTGAAAAGAAGAGAAGCCAAAAGCAAAGGAGAAAAGGAAAGATATTCCCATTTGAATGCAGAGTTCCAAAGAATAGCAAGGAGAGATAAGAAAGCCTTTCTCAGTGATCAGTGCAAAGAAATAGAGGAAAACAACAGAATGGGAAAGACTAGAGATCTCTTCAAGAAAATTAGAGATATCAAGGGTACATTTCATGCAAAGATGGGCTCAATAAAGGACAGAAATGATATGGACCTAACAGAAGCAGAAGATATTAAGAAGAGGTGGCAAGAATACACAGAAGAACTATGTACAAAAAAGATCTTCATGACCCAGATAACCAAGATGGTGTGATCACTCACCTAGAGCCAGGCATCCTGGAACATGAAGTCAAGTGGGCCTTAGGAAGCATCACTATGAACAAAGCTAGCGGAGGTGATGGAATTCCAGTTGAGCTAATTCAAATCCTAAGAGGTAATGCTGTGAAAGTGCTGTACTCAATATGCCAGCAAATTTGGAAAACTCAGCAGTGGTCACAGGACTGGAAAAGGTCAGTTTTCATTCCAGTCCCAAAGAAAGGCAATGCCAAAGAATGCTCAAACTACTGCACAATTGCACTTATCTCATATGCTAGTAAAGTAATTCTCAAAATTCTTCAAGCCAGGCTTCAACAGTATGTGAACAGTGAACTTCCAAATGGTTTTAGAAAAGTCAGAGGATCCAGAGATCAAATTGTCGACATCCACTGGATCATAGAAAAAGCATGAGTTCCAGGAAAACATCTATTTCTGTTTTATTGACTATGCCAAAGCCTTTGACTGTGTGGATCACAATAAACTGTGGAAAATTTTGAAAGAGATGGGAATACCAGACCACCTGAGCTGCCTCCTGAGAAACCTATATGCAGGTCAGGAAGCAACAGTTAGAACTGGACATGGAACAACAGACTGGTTTCAAATAGGAAAAGAAATGCGTCAAGGCTGTATACTGTCACCCTGTTTATTCAACTTATATGCAGAGGACATCATGAGAAACTCTGGACTGGAAGAAGCACAAGCTGAAATCAAGATTGCTGGGAGAAATATCAATAACCTCAGATATGCAGATGACACTGCCCTTATGGCAGAAAGTGAAGAAGAACTAAAGAGCCTCTTGATGAAAGTGAAAAAATTGGCTTAAAGCTCAACATTCAGAACACTAAGATCATGGCATCCGGTCCCATCACTTCATGGCAAATAGATGGGGAAACAGTGACTGACTTTATTTTGGGGGGCTCCAAAATCACTACAGATGGTGATTGCAGCCATGAAATTAAAAGACTCTTACTCCTTGGAAGATAAGTTATGACCAACCTAGATGGCTTGTCAAAAAGCGGAGACAAAAAAAAAAAAAAAAAAAGCGGAGATATTACTTTGCCAACAAAGGTTCATGTAGTCAAGGCTATGGTTTTTCCAGTGGTCATGTGTGGATGTGAGAGTTGGACTGTGAGGAAAGCTGAGTGCTAAAGAACTGATGCTTTTGAACTGTGGTGTTGGAGAAGACTCTTGAGAGTCCCTTGGACTTCAAGGAGATCCAAGCAGTCCATCCTAAAGGAGATCAGTCCTGAATAGTCATTGGAAGGACTGTTGAAGCTGAAACTCCAATACTTTGGCCACCTGATGCAAAGAACTGACTTATTTGAAGAGACCCGATGCTGGGAATGATTGAAGGCGGGAGGAGAAAGTGACGACAGAGGATGAGATGGTTGGATGGCATCACGACTCAATGGACATGAGTTTGAGTAAACTCCGGGAGTTGGTGATGGTTAGGGAGGCCTGGAGTGCTGCAGTCCTTGGAGTCTCAAAGAGTCGGACATGACTGAGCGACTGAACTGGACTGGTAGTATTTGCTATTTGAATGTGACTGAAAAGACTAATGAAAGATTATCTGTTACTTTCAAGCTGCATGCACACACTTGGCCAACTCTTAGTTGTGGCTTAGTTTGTAGCTTTTGTTTGTGGATCTTTTTTTTTTATCATTATTATTTTAAAAAATCATTTAATTATTTTTGACTCTGCTGGGTCTTCAGTGCTACTCAGGCTCTTCATTAGTTGCAGTGAGCAGGGGTACTCTTTGTTGTGGTTCTCGGGTTTCTCATTGTGGTGACGGTATCTATGGCTTTTTTGTTTTTTTGTTTCAGCTTACTACTGAAACATTCCTAAGACTTAGGACATATAGGGTACTTGGACTTCTGAGATGTTGAAAGAAGCCTTTGTTTTGTAGAGCTTTCATCTTCTGATTTACATAATATATCGTTCATCTAGATCATGTATACGTTATACACACCAGTGATTTGTTGTTGTTTTGGTCAGTGCATTTTGTAAAATTCCCAGAAAGGTACTAATCAATCTTGAAATAATAACAACTTCTGAGAATGAGCACAGAAGATTGGGATTAATGAATCTGATAGTCAAAAAGGACTTTACTTATGTATATTGTTTTAATGTGTTACAAAGAAAATATATGCATATATTACTTATTTAGTTAAAAATGAATATAAATTAAAGTTGAAAAGCTATGTTTTCTATTAGAAAATTAGGCAAGTACATTATGGAAGAAGTAGAAAATGAAGAAACATAAAAGCAAGAAAAAATCATTGGTCTATTGTCAATGATAAGCATCATTAATATTGTATAAACTTACTTCCACTTCTTTTTGTTTTCACATAAACTTAGGCATATGCCATATGCAGAATTTTTTCCCCTACAATTAAAAGCTAATCTTTATTTCTTAATTTTGTAAATTCATGTAAGGAAATGAAATTCAATTTTTACTTGTTTATTCCAACTTTTGAAAACTTTTTCAATCTGTAGAAAATTGAAAGAATAATGCAATAAACTCCTGTAAATCCCTTCATCTAGATTCATCAGTTGTTAGTATTTATTACATTGCTTTATCTGTTTTTTTGACAGACCACTTGAAAGCAAATTGCAGACATCATGACACTTAAATACATCATTTTTTATACGTTAGACAATTAGTCTTAATTCAGTAAAATAATTTAATGTACAGTCTCTATTAAAATTTTCTCTCTTTGCCTCCAAAAAGTCTTATAAGTTTTGGACCCTGAATTCATTTGTTTCATTTCAGTGGTTATGACTGTTAATCTCTTTTAATCTAGAATATTCCAGGGCTTCCCTGGCAGTCCAGTGGTTAAGACTCTGTGCTTCCACTGCAGGGGGTATGGATTTGATCCCTGGTCAGGGAACTAAGATCCCCCATGCCATGAGGTATGGCCAAAAAAAATTTTTTTTTTTTTTTCAAAAATTAAAAAAAATCTGGAATGTTCCCCCACATTTTGTTTGTTTGAAGAGTACTGTACAGTTGTTTTTTAGGTATTCTGAATATATCTAATTTTTTTCTTATGATTCAATTCAGTTCAGTCGCTCAGTTGTGTCCAACTCTTTGCGACCCCATGAACTGCAGCACGCCAGGCCTCCCTGTCCATCACCAACACCCAGAATTTACTCAAACTCATGTCCATTGAGTCAGTGATGCCATCCAACCATCTCATCCCCTGTCATCCCCTTCTCCTCCTGCCTTCAATCTTTCTCAGCATCTGGGTCTTTTCTGATGAGTCAGTTTCTTATGATTAGGTTTTGAGTTAAACATTTTGGCAAGTGTATTTCATTGCTTCAGAAGGTTGATAATGTTGCATGTCTCACTTTTGATAATAACTGAATTTATAACCCCTTGGTTAAGGTGCTAGCTGCCAGACTTCTCCATTGTAAAGGTTATCTTTTCCCCTTTGTAATAAATAAATCATCTTGGAGGCCAATACAGATTCGAATATTGCTCTTTTCACTTAAAATTACAGGTATACATTTTCTATATTATCTCAAAATCACCTGATATGCTAAACTGTTATGAACATATAGTTTCTTATCTTTTTTAAACACAGTACCTATTTGTCTGAATACTTACTATGTGCCAAGCACTATGTTAAGTACTTTATACACATTTTTTTGTTTCTTTAACATAACAACATCAGTTTATCCTCCGAATGATATAGAGACTATCATTCTCTTTATTTTACAACAGAAAACTTCAAATAAAAGTCACTCTGAGCATTAAAACTTGAATTTGGTCTGCTCATCTTGAAAGCATGAGTACTTCACCACTCTGCTATGTTCTTCTTTAGAAAGTGAATTTGAAGATCCTATGGTAGCATCCTATGGTAGCATCAGCTGAATTTAAAAATCAAAGAGGGATAGTAATTTTCTTACCTTGGTTAGAATTTTCTTACCTTGGTAAGTAATTTTCTTACCTTGGTAAGAATTTTCTTACCTTGGTAAGTAATTTTCTTACCTTGGTAAGTAATTTTCTTACCTCTTCTCTTCCCTCTCTATCTCTTCTTTCTTTTCTTCCTTCCTTTATTTATACTTGTGGTAAAGTATATATAAAATCTACCATCTTAACCATTTTTAAGTGTACAATTCAGTTCATATTTTTGTGTCGCCATTCTCCAGAACTGTTTTCATCTTGCAAGGCTAAAACTCTGTTTAAACAATTCTGAATTGCTCTCCTCCCTGCAACCCCTAGCAACCACCATTCTACATTCTTTCTGTTTGAATTAAACTATCCGAGGAACCTCATAGAAGTAGAATCATAAGTATTTGCCTTTTCCTAACTGGCTTACTTCACTTAGCATAATATCTTCAATAATATCATAATATCATCCATATGACAGTATGTGTCAAAATTTCCTCCCTTTTTAATGCTGAATAATATTCCCTCATGTGTCACATTTTGTTTATCTGTTCATCCGTTGATGGACTCTTGGGTTGCTTCTGCCCTTTAGTTATTATAAATAATGCTGATTCGAACATGAGTGTACAAATATTTTTTTTGAGACCCTTTTTCAGTTCTTTTGGGTTTGTACCTAGAAGTAGAATTGCATTCTGTTTTTAATTTTTTAAAAATAAGATATTTAAAGATATCAGTTTCTTGGAAATCCTCTTAGTAGTAGTAACAATGATCTATGTGTAGAGGAGAAACTTAAGCAGAAATTGACCTTCCCTTCATTCTGAAAATCTAAGTAGGTTTGAGGGCTGACAAATTGCTGTGGTTTTGACAACTTGGAATGAAGATCCTCCTGGATTTAGACAGGTTCCCTATGTTTAGTGGACCTTTATGGTTCTTTTTTTCTTTTGGCCTTGCTCTGGGGCACGTGGGATCTTCAGTTCACCTACCAGGGATTGAACCCATGTCCTCTGAATTGGAAATGTGGAGTCTTAACCACTGGACTGCCAGGGAAGTCCTGTGGACCTCTATACTGGATGATACCTTTTTCTTTATTGCCCGTAGTGAGTTTTGTACTTCAAAAATCTGTCCAAATCTATTAATTCTTGGAGGTTTCACTGAAGTCCCATGAAGTTTTTCCCTAAGTGCATTAACATTCATATAAATACCTCTTGTGATGTATTTGAGTCTTTATTCTCTTTCTTGACTGATTGGTCAAATTGCTTATTGTTTGTCCTTTTCTCGATGGCTAATTCCAGAAAATTTAAGCCGAATCTTGTACTGCTTTTCTGTTTATATCCTTCCCCCATACCTCTGCCACCAAAAAGAGAAAAAGAAAAGAGCTACCCTGAAAGAACTTACCTGGATAAATGAATGATGCTCTGGCCCTTAAAAAGTATGTTAGAAGTATCATTTAACCTGCTGCTGTATCGTTCTTGCTGCTGTTTTCATTGTGCTCTTATGATGTGCCAGGCCTTTTAGGTACTGCAAAATAAAAATTAATACAATATAGATCCTGGTCTCAAAATGCTTTGTAGCCTAGTGAGGAGATATTTATGCACAGAACTATGTCTTGAATTGTATACTGTTGTTCTGAGGCAGTATAAAGAAGGAAACCACAAACAGTTCCTAGAGACAGACAAGGAAGATGTCAGAGAGGAAGGGGATATTTGAGTGTGACCTTCAAAGATAGGTAGAATTTGAGGGGCTAGAAGAAAGAGGAAAATATTTTATGCAGATGAAAGACATACAGTGTTATGAACATGTTCATCTCCTTGTCTACTTGTTTAAGGAAGTAGGGTTTTTTATGATTAATTTGAAACAACTTTTTTTAATCCCTAAATTTCACACATTGTTTTATCAAAGTTTCTTAAAAGCAGACATTAAAAAAAGAAAACAAAACAAAACCTCAAGAGTGATAATTTTCAGATGATGGGGAAAAGAAAAAAAGAGTGACTTTCAGAATGGAGAGCCCTTATTAAAAAACAGATGTCTTCTGTTAATAGAGCTGGAAAAATACTGTCAGTGTGTTCTTTGTATATAAATGTCTCTTTTAACTTATCCACGCAGGATCTGAAAAGGAAAGCCACTTCTCTTTCATCAGTCACGAGGTACAAGACAACAGAATCGTGATGCACTAGGAAGAGAGCTGGTTCCAAATCTCACTCAGGGATCTAGAAGAGGGCAGAGACAGCCAGTGCTGTGCCCAGTTCTTCTGCTCAGGGTTCCTGTGGCTCTGAGTGTTTTAATTCTTCCTTCCCCTTCTTCTGTCTAGACACTCTGAAACATTGCTTCTTTGAGTTTTAAGATAAGCTGTGTTGTCTGTCCTATATTAATAGCTATACTAAACTTCTGAGGCTGTTGTCCTGTCAAAGAATTTCTGGAGATCGAAGAGTTGAGTAGATTTTCATGTTTTCTATTGGAATTTCCACTTGGTGAAGTAGAAATAAGATCCTGAAATGATACTCTGAAAGTTCATAGAATGATGACAGTTGTGCATGGCATGTCCCTGTTGTACATGATCTGAAACGAATTTTTTTTAACCAGTAAGTAATGAGGTCTTTGGTACTTTGTAACTTTTCTACAGCCTCATTCATAATTGCCCAGTAGGAAACACATATCTAAGTGAATAATTGAACTTCTCTTGGTTAAGACAAAATATTTTCTCTCATTTTGATACCACTGAGACTACTTTTGGAGGCTGAAAACATAGTTAATTTTCTTGCAGGTAAAGTGTTGAGTTTTTTTAAGCCTGTGGCATGTGCATTGAAATTATAAAATAATATTTTTACATGTAAAATAGATTGAGTTCTACAGAGGATGAACATTTTAGAAGTAGACTTTGCTCTGTGTATATGGGTAATGGTGTGAGTGGTGTGGCTCAGGTTTTTTGTATCTGACTTGATTGTATGTAAATAATTTTAAGGAACTTTGGGTTGGGTTACTCAATATTAGGTCCAGAGATTCACTGCCCTCTTTCTGTATTTAACATGCAATAATTTTTTCTGTATAGGTATACATTTTATGGTGCTTGGGAGAGATTTTGAGGATGTGGGTTTAGTGTCCTATAAAGACAGTTTTATAGTTCATTAAGTGTTATATAAGCCTTGTGCATGAATCTTTTCTGTGCACAGTTAAAACTACGAAAGAGACTTTCCAGTTAGTGTCCTAAGGCTCAGAAGCATTGGCCATTAGGAACCAGCCTACATTTTCCCCGTTTCTCTCTAAGGTATTTTTTAAAAAACATCATGATTTCTTCTTTTTTTTAAGTTAGACTTTTTATTTTGTATTGGAGTATAGCCAATTAACAATGTTGTGATAGTTTCAGGTGGACAGCAAAGTTAGAAGTCATGATTTCTTGAGGTATATTCATGTATTTTCTAGCCAGCTTAATATGAAACAGTTTTGGTCTTCAAAGGAATAAATCCATCTTTGTTAACAGATGTGAAACCCTTATGTAATCAGAGTTTATAGAAAAACATCCCTTACCATGTCTGTTTTATCTGAATTGTCAGTAAAACATCTTAGCATGCTCTACATGTGGAGACTTTGACCTCATATATAGCTGCCATCCTTAAGTCTCTTGTTCTATTTTATTTTCTAGGTGCGCCACCGAGCTTCCGGCCAGGTGATGGCTCTTAAGATGAACACGTTGAGCAGTAACCGGGCAAACATGCTGAAAGAAGTGCAGCTCATGAATAGACTCTCCCATCCCAACATCCTTAGGTAATGGCCTTTCCGTCCTTTCAGAGATCAGTGAGAAAGCTGAAACATTATTGGAAACTTGTTAGAATAGTATTAATAGCTGAAAAGGTTTCATGCTGCATTTGTCTTGCTGGAATTTTAGCTGGGCTGTAGGTCTTTTTCTACCTACTGAGACTTAATTTTCTGGTAATTAACTGCATTTAATAAGGCAACTGTTGGGACTTCCCTTGGCAGAGCCAGAAAGCTTTCTTGGAGGAGGTTGAATCAAATTGGAATGTGAAGTTTAATAGGATTTTAGAAGATAGGGGAAGAACTCAGAAAGGAACAAAATTGTTGTTGTTGTTTAGTCGCTAAGTTGTGTCTGACTCTTTGTGACCTCATGGACTGCAGCACACCAGGCTTCCCTGTCCTTCACTATCTCCCGGAGTTTGCTCAAACTCATGTCCACTGAGTTGGTGATGCCATCCAATCATCTCATCCTCTGTCTTTCCCTTCTCCTCCTGCCTTCAGTCTTTCCCAGCATCAGGGTCTTTTCCATTGAGTCAGCTTTTCGCATCAGGTGGCCAGAGTATTGGAGCTTCAGCTTCAGCATGAGTTCTTCCAATGAATATTCAGGGTTGATTTCCTTTAAGTCACTGGTTTGAGCTTCTGGCTGTCCACGGGATTCTCAGGAGTCTTCTAGAAACTCAGAAAGGAACAAAATAATAACAAATAAAGCATAAAGGTAAAAGTGCAAAGCCTTTTAAGGGGTCAGTGAATTAAAAACCCATTTGGCTATGGAGTATGCAGAAGAGGAGAAAACTAATGCTCCTACTAAAACCCTTAAGAAAAAAATGAAGGAATTTTGAGGACTTCACTGGTGGACAGTGGCTAAGACTCCACGCTCCCTATGCAGGGAGCCTGGGTTTGACCTCTAGTTAGGGAATTAGATCCTGCATGCCACAACTAAAGATTCTGTATTCTGCAAGTAAAAGATCCCACATGCCGCAACGAAGATGGAAGATTGTGTGTGCTGCAACTAAGACTGGCACAGTCAAAATAAATAAAATTAGAAAACAAATATATTTTTTGAAAAGTGAAAGAATTTTGCAGAGCTGAAGATCAAGTGCCTATGAAAGAAATTTGCCCAAAAGATTCTTCACAAGGTAAAGAATGAAGCTTATCTGTAAAGAAGCTAAGTGCTATCACAAAGAGTATAGGCAGATGTACAGAACTGAGATTCTGATGGCTAGGATGGCAAGAAAAGCTGGCAGCTTCTACCTGCAGAGCCCAAACTGGCATTTGTCATCAGGATCAGAGGCATCGGTGTTGTGAGTTCACAGATCTGAAAGACGTTGCAACTTCTTCACCTTTGTCAAGTCTTCAGTGGCACCTTCGTTAAGATCAACTATGCTCTATTTAACATGCCGAGGACCGTGGAACCATATATTGCGTGGGAGTGACCAAACCTGAAGTCAGTAGATGAATTGATCTACAGATGTGGTTACGATAAAATCAACAGGAAGCACATTTCCCTGACAGATAACACATGGATTGCCTGATGTCTTGGTAAATATAGCATTATCTACATGGAGGATCTGATTTATAAGACTTATACTGTTGGAAAATTCTTCAAAGAAGGAAACAACTTCACAGCACTATTTATAATAGCCAGGACATGGAAGCAACCTAGATGCCCACAGCAGATGAATGGATAAGGAAGCTGTGGTACATATACACCATGGAATATTACTCAGCCGTTAAAAAGAATTCATTGAATCAGTTCTAATGAAGTGGATGAAACTGGAGCCCATTATACAGAGTGAAGTAAGCCAGAAAGATAAACACCAATACAGTGTACTATCACATATATATGGAATTTTAAAAAGATGGTAACAATAACCCTATATGCAAAACAGAAAAAGAGACACAGATGTACAGAACAGACTTTTAGACTCTGTGGGAGAAGGCGAGGGTGGGATGTTTTGAGAGAACAGCATTGAAACAAGTATACTATCAAGGGTGAAACAGATCACCAGCCCAGGTTGGATGCATGAGACAAGTGCTCAGGGCTGGTGCACTGGGAAGACCCAGAGGGATGGGATGGAGAGGGAGGTGGGAGGGGGAATCAGGATGGGGAATACATGTAAATCCATGGCTGATTCATGTCAGTGTATGGCAAAAACCAGTACAATATTGTAAAGTAATTAGCCTCCAACTAATAAAAACAAATGGAAAGAAAAAAAAAAAAAGAAGGAAACAACTTCTTGTGGCTGTTCAAATTCTCTTCTCCATGAGGCTGAATGAAGGAAAAGACCACCCATTTTGTAGAAGGTAGAGATGCTAGCCACAGGGAAGACTAAATCAACAGCTTGTTCGAAGGATGAACTAAGATATCTACTATGATTATTTTTGTGATCTGGTCAGGGAATAAATAGAGCAATTTATTGGATTGAAAAAAATTTTGTTAATAATAACAACATTGAGAAAACCATTTATTGAAGTCTTCCTTGTATGCTGGATATTTTGCCTATTTAAAGATTTAATTTTCATAATTATTCTCCATTGAAGAAACAGGCCAAGAGATTTATGTGTTGTATGAGGTCTGTAACTTTGAGGTAGGACTCTTTCTACCATGTTTCACCCAGAAGAACTTTTTCTGTCATGTCTCTCCTAAAGGATTTGACGGGATAGCATTGGTAGATAAATGTGGAAAGATAGAACTGGGCCATTCTATTCAGAAATGTTTTGCCCAAAGCCAAGAAGATTATATTTTATGTTTTATGTGTTGAATTCTGAGCAGGGTTTAGATGACAGAGGGTAACTAATGGCAAATTCAGAATGGTTTAGTGATGGAGAGACTGGTGGCCAAGAGATCAGTTAGGGAACATCTACAGTTTGAGATGGTTGAGTCTTTTTGTTTGTTTGTTTGTTTTTTTACTATTTAATATATAGTATACCATTTATAGTATATGTTGTTTAGTCGCTAAATTGTGTTCAACTCTTTGCAGCCCCATGGATTGTAGCCCATCAGGCTCCTCTCTCCATGGAATTTCCCAGGCAAGAATACTGGAGTGTGTTGCTATTTCCTCGAGATGGTTGAGTCTTGATTTGATGTTCTTCTTAGGAATTTTAAAGCTGATTATATTTTCATCTTGCTTAAAAAGTACTGTTTTATTACTATTGTAGAAATGATACATCATCACTGTGTATCATTGAGAAAATAATATTCAGAAAAACAGGAAAATAAAAAATAGTCTTAATATCAGCATCTAGGCATCAAGCTAGTATTAACATTTGATATATTTTCTGCCGATCTTCTTTATTCATCACTTCTTTTTTTATTCTCTTCACTATGAACTTGACTGGTAATTGCATGGGAAGAGTGACTCTAAACAAATTTTATTACATGACAGCAAAATTTAAAGATATAGTTCTTATATAAAGAAGTAGAATACTATATAGTGTACTGATTAAAAATGGAGGCTCTGGATTCCAGATCAAGCTGCCTGAATAGAAATCCTGGATCTTGGGAAAGTTATTTAACCTCTGAGATCCTTAGGTTTCCCATCTATAATGGGGATAATGACCGTAAATCCCTCGTAGAGTTGTTATTGAGGATTAATTTAATCCATATAAAGCACCCTGGAATAGTACTTGGTTTTGTTAAGTGTCCAGTAAATGTTAGCTATTATTATTAGTTTCTTTTCCTCTGGCTAGTTCTTTAAATGGCTCACTGCATCCCATCTGTCTTTTATCATTCATTCACTCACCAAACATTTGTTGAGGGTCCACTGCTGTTTCTAATACATTCAAGAGTTTTCTGCTAGAATGATGCTGTTGAATAGAATAGAACTTTCTAAAATGGTGGAAATGTTCTTTATCTATGCTGTTCAATAGCTTCATGTGGCTAATGAGCATTGAAATGTGGCTAGTACAAAGAAGGAACTAAATTTTTTTTTATTTTACTTAAATTGCCATATGAAGCTTAGCAGCTACTATATTGGACAATCCTGGGCTTTCAGTCTGTGTACATCTTTGCTCTTGTTGAATACCATTCCTGTTCTGATGTCTCCTTGGTCTACTTTCTCAACCTATCTTTTTTTTTTTCCTCGTTGTTCAGGAATGACACACCCTTTCCTTTTAACTTACAAAAAATAATATTCTTTGCTGTGAGCTGTTTTCTAACATATAAAATGTAATGTTAATTCTATCTTGATCTTCACAATAAGCCAACAAATGAGATAATGTATATAAAATCTATAGATCTGTTATAATACATAGTAAGCATATAATACATGAAAATTATTATAATGATTATTAACCATGGTGGGTTTGCATTTTGATGGTGACATTTTTGTCCTGCATAAGCCATCTGTCTCAAATATAGTGCAGTTAAAAGCCTAGAAGTGGATTACTTTTAAAAGAAGTTTTAGTTGTTTATCTTTCATGTTTTCTTGCCTTTACTTTCATTGTATATTTTGAATACAACAGAAGGAAATTATCTTATCAAGGGGGCCTACAGCAAGCAGAGTCCTCTTGGCTTTTGTTAACCAGAGGAGTCCTATAGCAGTAGAAGCATTTATTATACTTCTCTAGGACTGATGTTGAAGCTGAAACTCCAGTACTTTGGCCACTTGATGCGAAAAGCTGACTCATTTGAAAAGACCCTGATGCCGGGAAAGACTGAAGGCAGGAGGAGAAGGGGACAGAGGATGAGATGGTTGGATGACACCACTGACTCAATGGACATGAGTTTCAGTAAACTCCGGGAGTTGGTGATGGACAGGGAGGCCTGGCCTGCTGTAGTCCATGGGGTCACAAAGAGTTGGACACGACTGAGTGACTGAACTGAACTGAACTGAGGATGCATAACTGTGTTCCAGTCTCAAATTCTTAGAATTTTTATTTCCTTAATGCTTTTCTAATTGACTTAGAAATTTACTGTTCATACTTTATATTTTTTGTGATTCAAATTTTTTGTTCCTATTTGTTAGTATGGCTCTTAGCCTATTTTCAAGCTGTTAGTATAGGTTAGTTTGTTTTTAGAGGTACAAAAGCTGAGACAGAAGTATGCACCAAAGTTTTCCTTCATTATGAGATTTAAATTGGGAAGAATCCATCTCTTGGAACCCTAGGATTTTCACCAACTTGTGTCTTCAGGGGCTTAACCTCAGGAGGGAGGTGGCTGAGCAGATGAGCCTTTCGGTTTCCATCTCTGCTTCATCCAACCAGAGAAGCTGTTTTATATTGAACTTCCATCTAAGAGTTTTGCAGAAAAGATCTCCTACTCAAAAACAAAGAAAAAGTTGAAAATTGCTATATTGGTGATTTTGAAGGTGTATTTGGGGAAAAAAGGCTATCTGCATGTGCTGCCAGATGGTGGGCATCTGATTCTCTGGGCCTGAATTGGTTCTCTGCTGGCACAACTATTCTGTGCCCAGCATGAGTGAATGAGCTGAACCTTTGCAGTTTTATTTCTCTCTTTTCTTGACCCCAGCCTCCTTATTTCCTTTTTTCTTTTTATCTTTCTCCCTCCTAAGATTTCTAGTTGGAAGGAAGAGAGTGGCCCTGGTGAGACACAGAGGCAAGTAGATTTGTATATTTTGTTTTTGTGTATGTATTTTTTAAATACATGGATACAGTTAAGGTTGCTTTATCATCAGTTGCTCTAACTTATCAGTTGAAAAAAAGAACAATAAAGTGCTTTGTTGAGGGCAGGGACCGATAGTTTGGACCTCTTGTGAATAAGGTTGTTTATGCCAGGAAGTCTTATGCTCAAAGATCTGTAATCCAATTCTGTGCCCTGCTCACTTCCACTCCCCGATGGCCTTTTTGAGGACCTGTACCAAGATTTGTTCTCATACCTCTTTGTTATTCTTCGTGCCATGAGAAATTTAATATTTCTTTTAGACTCCTTGTTGACAATCTCATGTTTACTTCTTTTTAGGCCACATTCTGAATTTATTTTCCTATCTACCTATTTTTGTTCAGAATTAACTCCTCTTCAGAATCCGTTTGTAACAATATGATTGCCATTTTGTTAAAATGAAGAATATGCTTTCAAATCACCAAATATTTATTTAGAACTACTCAGTCCAACCCCATGCTAGGTAATACCATGGTGAATAGATGAGAAGTAGAGGGCTGTTATCTCCCAGATGGTCTCCTTAGGAAGCAAACTGTACACCTAGGAAACACTAATATCTACTAATGCTATGAGGGTGTGTCAGAATATTTTCCCAACCTCATTATTGAGATAGCAGTCTTTCTAGTTACCCATTATGAAAATCCCAAACTCATCTCTAGTTATTCCTTTTATTCCTTGCTTCTAATCAGAAACTAAGCTCTTGATTTTAAACCTTCAAAGACTTTAGCATCTTCTTCTTCCCCTATGCATCTGTCAGTTCAATCCTCTTCACTTTTGCCTTGAATGAATTATTCTTTTTGCCCTCCTTTTCACTCTTCCTGATACATAGCTCTAATTGTATAGCTTATACAAAGAGCTGGCTCATTGGGAAAGACCCTGATTCTGGGAAAGCAAAAGGAGAAGAGAAGGGAAGGCAAAAAAAAAAGAGAAGAAGGCAGCAGAGGATGAGTACATTAGATAGAATCATTGACTCAATGGACATGAATTTTAGCAAACTCCAGGAGATAGTGATGAACAGGGAAGCCTGGTGTGCTGCAATCTATGGAGTTACAAAGAATCGGACACACCTTAGTGACTGAACATTTCTTAAAAACTTCTTGTGGCTCCCATTTTATTTCAGAATTGAATCAGAAATTCTTTAGACAGATAGCTAATGTCTGCTCTGTTTTTCTAGCCTTATCTTCAGCTATTCTTATGCACATTCTTATGCACTCTGTGATTTCTTAATTGTGTTCTCTTGGACAAGTTATTTGACCTCTGGGCTTTGGTTTCCCCTTTTGTTAAATGAGGAGAATAGATCAGCTTAGAAATCATACTGAATTAATGTTGAATAGTTTTTAAATGATCAGGTTTGAAAAATATATTATCTCAGGGTGTGTTTGCATTGTCTGTGTGCACGTGTTGTTCAGAATAAATGGGGAGCATTTAAAAATGATGGGTTAAAGTTCCCCTTTTTGATTTTATCATTGTAATCCTAGTGAGTAACTAGGTGAAAGAGTGTCAATATAGCCGTCAAAGCAAATTTTGTAACGCTTGCACATTGGTGAGCGAGTGAGTGAGTGAAGTTGCTCAGTTGTGTCCGACTCTTTGCAACCCCATGGACTGTAGCCCACCAGGCTCTTCCATCCACATTGGTAAGGGGATCTTAATATTGTTTTTTCTTCTCTGTACTAAGGTAGAAAGTCTGATGGCTTATGAATTGAGTCTAAGTTCTAATTTCATATAACCAGAAAGTTTTTGTTTAAAATAAATGTAGAATAACCTTCAGTACTATTTATGTCATTGTCTGTGGATAGTGAAGTAGTATAACCCCAGAAAGAAGGTGATTTTTAAGAAATTTATTGAGATGTAATTGACATACAATGGAAGATGATTGTTAATGTAAACAATGGGTGCCAATTACTGAGCACCTATTATGGGCCTCTATTGATCATATTCCTATCCCACTCACATGTTTTACTTTTTAGATGTCTCCCATTCTCAGCAAATGGAATTACCATTCATCTATTAATTATGCCAAAACCCTAGGTGTCATCTTTAATATTTCTCCTTTATACCCTACTTTAAACCTTCAGGTAGTTTAGTATTATTTTTAAAATATGCCCTGAGTCTGACTACCACTTATTACCTCCATAGCCACCATTCTACTTCAACACCCTTAGTTGATCTCCCAGATTCCCCTCTTGCTCCATAGTAGCCAGATTGAACTTGAAAAAGGTAAATCAGATCATACCATCCTCTTCTGCTGAATTTCCTTCTATGACTTTTCGTCCCTCTTCAAATAAAGTCTAAACTCTTTGACGTTGAGATGCGTGCATACAAGACCTTAAATGAGTTGACCTATCTGCTTCTCTGACCTTATTTTCTTCTTTTTTTTTCAATGTAGACCATTTTTAAGGTCTTTATTGAATTTGTTACAATATTGCTTCTGTTTTATGTTTTTTTTCTGTGAGATTATGTTTTTTGGCTAGGGGGCATGTGGGATCTTAGCTCCCTGACCAGGGGTTGAACCTGCACCCCTTGCATTGGAAGGCAAAGTCTTAACCACTGGACCGCTAGGGAAGTCCCTAACCTTATTTCTGATCACTTTTTCCTAGTTTATGCCATCCTAACCACCCTCACTGGCCTTTTTGTTTCTCAGATACACCAACCTCTTTCATACTTCAGGGTCTTTGTACTTTCTTTTCCCTTTTCCTATAATGTCTTTGTTCCAGAATCATTTAGCCTGCTTCTTCTGAGATATCCCATCCTCAAAGAGACTTTTGTTGACTAGCCTGTCTAAAATAGCCATCCAGTATCACTCTTTACCCGCTCATTATTATGCTTTGTCTACATCATTCTTATCATCTTTGAAAATATCTTGTTTATTTGTTTACTTATTGTTTGTAGCCTTCAGATAGGGTGAGTTCCCTGAAGGTAGTGTGTATAGAAGCAGGTGATAGATAGAAGCAAGCCAGTTTGCATCACAGAAACCTATAAAACCTACAGTTCAGCTCTGGAACTGAAGGTGAATGTCAGGCTTGGGCTAAAAACAGGACTATTGAAAGTCTTTTCAGGAGTAACTGGGCCTAAAAGTCACCATCTCCATTCATTACAATTAATCAGTTAAGTCTCACCCACCTCAACAAGAGATGAATTTTTATTTTTGGAAAAAAATTGAATCATACATGCTTCAAGGTAAGCATCTAGTATGACAGCTGATGGAGAAGGAATGTTACCCTAAGAAGAGGGAAATGAAGGGACTGTCTGTATACCGAATGGTGAGACTCTTGAGACTTCTAGTCCTCTTCTATCCTTTTTGACTCTTAAGCAGGTAGGAAGCATCCCCATCCCACCCACACCTGCCAGGAAACTGGTGGATTTGGAGAAATTAAAGAGCCCCAAGTAAAAGAAGAAAACTTTGAAGTGTAACCAGGAAAAAAACTAATTATTATCTTCTAAATATACATCTTCTAGGAGAGGTTTGAGAAGGAGCTGCATCTATGAATGAGTGAGTGAGTGAAGTCGCTCAGTGTGTCTGACTCTTGATGACCCCATGGACTGTAGCCTACCAGGATCCTCAGTCCATTGGATTTTCCAGGCAAGAATACCGGAGTGGGTTGCTATTTCCTTCTCCAGGGGATCTTCCTGACCCAGGGATCGAACCTGGGTCTCCCACATTGTAGGCAGATACTTTACTGTCTGAGTGAATAGTATACCATAAAATAGGAATAGTTAGAGAGCCATAAAGATTCTTGAAAATTTTAAAATGTGATTTTATGTTTATATATAGTTTTATCTGATTATTTATTTATGGTTTTATTTAAAGTATTTGACTGGACTGCCAAGACGTTAAAGAGGAAATCATCCATTAATGGTGAAAAACCAAAGATGGAAAATAAGAGAGAAAAGAATTAAAAAGTAAAGGATCAATCTAGGAAGTCTGTTTTTGACTAATCCAAGAACATTTTCTACAACTAAGGGGCATGAACTTCCAAAGTGAAAGGGCCTCCTAAGTGCCCAGCATAATGAATGAAAAAAAAGACCCATCCCAGAGCATTTAGTTGTGAAATTTTAGAATATGGGTAATAAAAATAAGATTCTAAGCAGTTCCACAGCATAGGGGTGGAGAGAACCAGAGGCCATATAAAGGACTGAAAATTCAAATGGTATCAGACTTCTCAAAACCAGCTTTGGGGCCTTCCCTGTTGGTCCAGTGGTTAAGAATCCTCCTTGCAATGCAAGGGACACAGATTTGATTCCCCAGTCCGGGAAGATCCCACGTGCTTCGGAGCAACTAAGCCCATGGGCCACAACTACTGAGCCCATATACTGCAACTGCTGAACCCTTGCACCTAGAGCCTGTGCTCCTCAACAAGGGAAGCTACCATGACGAGCAGCCTGCACACTGCAGTGAAGAGTAACCCTCACTCGTGGAAACTAGAGAAAGTCCACATGCAGCAACAAAGACTCACAGTCAAAAAATAAATAAATCTTAAAAAAAAAAAAAAAAAAGACCAAAGAAACAGCTCTGGAAGCTCTACCAATAGAACAATGCTTTCTGAGAAAAATGATTTCTTACTTAGAATTCTATATCCAGTCAAACTACCAGTCAGGCATGAGAGTAAAGACATTTTCAGACATGCATGTTGTTGAAAATGTTACCTCTTGTGAGCTGTTTCTTATGAAGCTACTGGAGGATGTGTCTCATCAAAAGTAAGGGGGCAAACAAAACAACAAATAAAAATAAAAAGGCATAAGATCTGGAAAGAAGGGTGATAGCAAGTCCCAGGGTGACTGCTGGGCAATAGTCTAGAGAATAAGCAGTCTAAACTGGAGTGGGAGGATCAAGAACTTCAGGAGAGATATTGGGCAGTGGAGTTTGAGGAAAGAATTCATAGATTCCCAGATGTGTTTGATAGGATGGACATTCGTGTTCAGAAAAATTTTACAGTTCTACTGGAGGCTTTGGGAAGAATTCAGTTTAGTCAGTTGAGTCGCTCAGTCGTGTACGACCCTTTGTGACCCCATGAATCGCAGCACGCCAGGCCTCCCTCTCCATCACCAACTCCCAGAGTCTACCCAAACCCATGTCCATTGAGTCGGTGATGCCATCCAACCATCTCATCCTCTGTCGTCCCCTTCTCCTCCTGCCCTCAATCTTTCCCAGAATCAGGGTCTTTTCCAATCAGTCAGCTCTTCGCATCAGGTGGCCAAAGTATTCGAGTTTCAGCTTCAACATCAGTCCTTCCAATGAACACCCAGGACTGATCTCCTTTAGGATGGATTGGTTGGATCTCCTTGCAGTCCAAGGGACTTGCAAGAGTCTTCTCCAACACCACAGTTCAAAAGCATCAGTTCTTCGGCGCTCAGCTTTTTTCACAGTCCAACTCACACGTCCATACATGACCACTGGAAAAACCACAGCCTTGACTAGACGGACCTTTGTTGGCAAAGTAATGTCTCTGCTTTTTAATATGGTGTCTAGGTTGGTCATAACTTTCCTTCCAAGGAGTAAGCGTCTTTTAATTTCATGGCTGCAATCACGATCTGCAGTGATTTTGGAGCCCCCCAAAATAAAGTCAGCCTCTGTTTCCACTGTTGCCCCATCTATTTCCTATGAAGTGATGGGACTGGATGCCATGATCTTAGTTTTCTGAATGTTGAGCTTTAAGCCAACTTTTTCACTCTCCTCTTTCACTTTCATCAAGAGGCTCTTTAGTTCTTCTTCACTTTCTGCCATAAGGGTGGTGTCATCTGCATATCTGAGGTTATTGATATTTCTCCCGGCAATCTTTATTCTAGCTTGTGCTTCCTCCAGCCCAGCATTTCTCATGATGTACTCTGCATATAAGTCAAATAAGCAGGGTGACAATATACAGCCTTGACGTACTCCTTTTCCTATTTGGAACCAGTCGGTTGTTCCATGTCCAGTTCTGTTGCTTCCTGACCTGTATACAGGTTTCTCAAGAGGCAAGTCAGGTGGTCTGGTATTCCCATCTCTTTCAAAATTTTCCACAGTTTATTTTGATCCACACAGTCAAAGGCTTTGACATAGTCAATAAAGCAGAAATAGATGTTTTTCTGGAACTCTCTTGCTTTTTCAATGATCCAGTGGATGTTGGAAATTTGATCTCTGGTTCCTCTGCCTTTTCTAAAACCAGTTTGAACATCTGGAAGTTCACGGTTCACGTATTGCTGAAGCCTGGCTTGGAGAATTTTGAGCATTACTTTACTAGCATGTGAGATAAATGCAATTGTGTTGTAGTTTGAGCATTCTTTAGCATTGCCTTTCTTAGAGATTGAAATGAAAACTGACCTTTTCCAGTCCTGTGGCCAGTGCTGAGTTTTCCAAATTTGCTGGCATATTGAGTGCGGCACTTTCACAGCATCATCTTTTAGGATTTGAAATAGCTCAATTGGAATTCCATCACCTCCACTAGCTTTGTTTGTAGTGATGCTTCCTAAGGCCCACTTGACTTCACATTCCAGGATGCCTGGCTCTAGGTGAGTGATCACACCATCATGATTATCTGAGTCATGAAGATCTGTTTTGTATAGTTCTTCTGTGTATTCTTGCCACCTCTTCTTAATCTCTTCTGCTTCTGTTAGGTCCATACCATTTCTGACCTATATTGAGCCCATCTTTGCATGAAATGTTCCCTTGGTATCTCTGATTTTCTTGAAGATCTCTAGTCTTTCCCATTCTGTTGTTTTCCTCTATTTCTTTGCACTGATCACTTTGCATTGAGGAAGGCTTTCTTATCTCTCCTTGCTATTCTTTGGAACTCTGCATTCAAATGGGTATATCTTTCCTTTTCTCCTTTGCTTTTTGCTTCTCTTCTTTTCACAGCTATTTGTAAGGCCTCCTCAGACAGCCATTTTGCTTTTTTGCGTTTCTTTTTCTTGGGGATGGTCTTGATTCCTGTCTCCTGTACAATGTCACGAACCTCTGTCCATAGTTCATCAGGCACTCTATCAGATCTAGTCCCTTAAATCTTTTTCTCACTTCCACTCTATAGTCATAAGGGATTTGATTTAGGTCATACCTGAGTGGTCTAGTGGTTTTCCCCACTTTCTTCAATTTCAGCCTGAATTTAGCAGTAAGGAGTTCATGATCAATGGTAGGCATATAGTCCATGGGTTGCAAAGAGTCGGACACGACTGAATGACTTTCACTTTAACTTTCATATAGTAACTAAGCAAATGAAAAATTAGGCAAAACATTAAAAATTATGCAGGAAATAAGTGTAATCATAATACACTATTTGGCTTAATAGTGATATAATCAGTTATAAAAGTGCAAATGCTGAGTTTTCATTTGCTTCTCCTCAATATTGATTTTACCCAAAATTGTCTTAATAGTATTGGAAAGGAAGTAATTTAAGAGGGTGAAACCCTCAGCTTTCACCCTGGTAAGTCAGTAGGTCAGAAAGAGCAGTGCTAGTATGTTAGTTAGCTAGAGCTATGTTGGTAAATAGAAGTAACAGCTTAAAGAGTTGTTACTTAGAGGAGTAAGATTTAGTAATGATATGGGGAGCCTGGGGTACTTATTATTTTTCATCATGTAGCTATTTGAAGCTATTTAAGTTATAAATGATCTTCCCTCATGGCTCAGCTAGTAAGGAGTCCACCTGTAATGTGGGAGACCTGGATTCGATCCCTGGGTTGGGAAGATCCCCTGGAGAAAGAAAAGGCTACCCACTCCAGTATTCTGGCTTAGAGAATTCCATGGACTGTATAGTCCATGGGGTCGCAAAGAGTTGGACACGACTGAGCAACTTTCACTTTCACTTTCAAGTTATAACTGGGCTTCCCTGGTGGCTCAGATGGTAAAGAATCTGCCTGCAGTGCAGGAGACCCAGATTCAATCCTGGGTTGGGAAGATCTCCTGGAGAAGGGAATGGCTACCCACTCTAGTATTCTTGCCTGGAGAATTCCATGGACAGAGGAGCTGCAGTCCACGGGGTCACAAAGAATCGGACTCGACTGAGTGACTAACACTTTCACTTTCAAATTATAACTGAGGAAAGTTAAGTTAGGAGGTAATTGCAGTAGTTGCAGTTGGGCTTCCCTGATAGCTCAGTTGGTAAAGAATCCACCTGCGTTCCTGGAGACCCTGGTTCGATTCCTGGGTCGGGAAGATCCTCTGGAGAAGGGAAAGGCTACCCACTCCAGTATTCTGGCCTGGAGAATTCCATAGTCCATGGAGTCACAAGGAGTCAGACACGACTGAGGGACTTTCACTTTCACTTTTCTTTCAGAGAGAGCTTGGATTAGGGTGGCAGTGAAGGTGCAAAGAAGTCATTGGATTCTGGATATTTTTGAAAGTACAGGCAATAGAATTTTCTAATGGATTGGGTGTGAGATATTAGCACAAAGAAGGAGTTGTCTAGAATGACTCTTATTTAGATTTTTGACTTTCATGACTGGGAGAATTGAATTTCCAGTATATATCCTGGGGAAGACTGTAGGGGACAGGTTTGGGGATAGGAGATCTGGAGATAATCAAGTTGGGTAAACATGTCTGGAATTTAGAGGAGATGTTCAGGATGATTTTATCACTTAATAGTTAGGGGACCTTAGATAAGTCATACAACCTCTATAACCTCAGTTTTCTCATCTGTGAAGTAGAAAATAATAATAGTATTACTGTACCAGGTTGGTGGTGGTGCTAAAAATTCAGCCTCTGTGCAGTGGTGCTGAATCAAATCTTGGAGACAGTTTTGCGAAAAGGAATAGCTGAAAAGGAGTAGCTTTATTGCTTTGCCAGGCAAAGAGGGACACAGGAGGCTCATGCTCTGAAAAAAACTGTGTCCCAACCCAGGGAGATTTGGTGAGTTTTATAGGAATGGTTCAAGGGCAGGGTTGCTGATAAGGATCAAGGTGTGTGCAGGGCTTGTACTCCTTTTATCTGGCCTTAGGTGGTCTTCTCTTGGTCTTCTAGAGGTTAATCAAACTATGATCTCCTCTGGAATGAAGAATGCTAACATCTTCCACTTGTTGGAGATTTTAATTCTGTAGAACGGCTCAAAGATACTATGTTTTATCTCTTGAGGTGGAACCAGGACCCTGCCCCAAGACTGCTCTTTGTTTCTCTCTCTCTCTTTTCTAGTTTAAAATAATTTTTTATTGCCCAGGATATTTTTTATTGTGTCTTCTTTTGTTTATTTTCTTTTCTTTTATTTTTTTATTTTTTTTTTTAATTTATTTTCTTTTTTAATAAGTATAAATTCAAACTTGCCTTTGTCTTGAAAAACAACAAAGCTTTTACATCACTTGCTAACCTGGTCTCATTTAAAAAGAAAGATAGAAATTATCTTGCAAGAGTAAAATTTGTATCATGAATGATATAGGTCTAAGTCTAGTTGTACTAAAAGGAAACAACCACATTGTTGACAAAATCATAATTTGCTGGTAGTATTTGCAGAAAAAAATCCCTTGCAAATTTCTAAACAACAGTAAAGTTTGTTAAGAAATTCCTAAGTGTTTTTTTTTAGGTCAAAAAGAGAACGAGATTAGTAAAACTTGATGCCTCGGAGTTTGAATAAAATAATGGATTTGAGAATTACTGGAACTACTTGGATATATAAAAACAGGGTGTAGGTTGGGTCATGCTCACAATGGTCTCAAGTTCAAATAAACTACTGACAATACACACTTCACAAGTCACACGCTTTCCCAGGGGCTCTTTTCCTTCAGTAGGTACTGGCAGTAATTGTGGTTAGTCATTTTCCAATGTAGGTGCCTAGCTCCAAAGCCAAAACATGGCAAAGGAAGAGAGATGGAATGAATATCTTAAGAAATTGTGCAGAGAAAGAAAATTTCCCCCTTTTTCATGGCTCTACTTTTCCTCATGCTTAAGGAAATGGAATATTTAGGGTGCCTTAGTGAGACTCCTTAGGTGAAATGTTTTCAGGTCTGCTAGACCAGCTGGACACCCAGTCTGCGATTTTCTTCAGTGCACCCATATCTTTCTCTCCGGCAGTTTCTTCTGACTGAGAGCTACGGTCCCCGCTGCTGTGTTTCCCAACAGACATGATCTCCCCCTCACTGCTGTTGCAGTGAGAACTGTCTCTTGAACTACTCCGTTTGAATTCATGTTGTGCATCCAAAAGAATCTTCTCCATGTCTCCATTGTGGATAGAGGATGAGGAGGGTACATGTTTTAGCCCCCCATTTTCCCCATTGTTAAAATCATTGCCATTGCTACTCTTCCTGGGGAGCTGCACCGAGGAACTGTTGAGGCTGGCTGGCAGAGGCAGAGACTGTTCACCTTCCACACAGTTGTTATTGTTGTGGGGGTGCGGAGGCTGTTGGGGCAGCTGGAAGAGCTGCAGCTGCAGGAGGATGGGTAGCAACACTATCCTTTGTTTCCTGACTGCTCCTCCCTTGTCTCAGCATCCCCTCCCTTCCCAGATTAGCAACTGTCTGAAAGGCTTGTGTGCCCAGGGTCCTGCTTGCTTTTATGGAGATGATTAAATGAAATAATGTCCACAAACAACTTATCACAATGCAAGGCACTAAATCTTAACTTTAATTTTTTATTATTGTTGCTCTTATAATCATCTGAAGCATTATATATTGAGGCTGTATAGCATAAAGCTTAAGAGTTAAGGATTCAAACAATAAACAGATAACTTGTTAAGCAAAAAAAAAAAAAAAAGTTAAGGATCTACTTCTGACTGCCACTTAATCGGTCTTCATATCTGTAAAATGGAGAGAGTAATAGTACCTACTACCTATATCTTCATAAAGATTAAATGAGGTAACTCCTGTAAAGTATTTAAAGTGTCTGATACATAAGTGCTCCCTAAATGTTATCTACTATTATCATTATTTGTCTGTGAGCTCGTTAAAGAAGGATTTATTTATGTTTATTTCTATGGCCCCTACTTGATCCTTATTGCCTGGCACTGTGCTTATATATATGTGACAGGCAGTGAAAAAAAAAAAGAATTAAGTTTTCTGTTTATCTTTGGAGAGTACAAGTATTTGCACATTGTATTTCTTGATACATGCTTGTTGGGTTGAATTGGGGAAGAAATAAATCATTGGGAGAGTGTTGTTTCAAAAGTATGTTCACATAAGTTGAAGTTTGTGTTTATATTTTGCTATTTTGGCATGAATTTATGAGTGATTGTAGGCTAAAGGATAAATTTGGGAAGGAGGAAGAAGCTTTTTCAGTGCTTGGGGAGACAATCTATATACTTGGGTTTGTGGATTTTAGTTCTCTTCTGAACTTCCTGGATTTACAAACAAAAAGCATGTTGGGGACATTTTGAAGTCACTGCCCATATATTAATAGCTCTGCCTTTGTTGGGAGACTTGGTATTTTGCTGCTTGCATGACTGTTTTGAGCAATATGGTTTAAAATTTTCTGTGAAATAAAATGCAGAATGAATTCATTCTTGGTCTCATTTTACTTTCAGTTGTTATTCAAGATAGAGGATATTTTTCTCTCAGAAATCTGGGATGTTTTTATGTTTATTAAATTGGTATAATATTTATAAACAAACAGATCTCATTTTAACTTTTTAGACATTTGTATTGTTTTACTAAGAAAAAGTAAAATTTGAACACGAACTTGATTGGTCCTTTTGTTATTATATGTAGTGCTATTGACATAATCTAGTGATGGCTGAGGCATGTTTATTCTGCCTTTAGCGATCTTAAAATTGGACTATAAAAGCTGTGGGCAGAAAAGACAAAGCCAGGCTGAACCAGCTCTGCTCAGTGTCACCTGATGTGAGCTCTGGTGGTTAATGTCAGTTCAGCTGAGTTTTCCTTATGAGTTTTCATATCTAGGACCCAGTACAACCAGTTTTCCATGATGTAGTACCTCTAAAACACGTTTCAACTCCAGCAAGCCTTAATTACCCAAGGATATTACTCCTTTTTTTATGGGTTTTGGATTCATAGCTCTTTTGGGACTTGAGATTTGAGCCATTTCCGTCTCTTCTCCTTTTTGGTTATTGGTAATTTTTTCTAGTCCAAGAGAGAGTGTTGGTATCTTTGCTTTATTTGGGAGTAAAATGCAAAGCAGTTCCTTTTAGTGCCACACGTTACAGCTTAGTGGAATCTGGTGGAGTATGTTCCAGGGCCTTGCCTTCCAAAATTATGTGAGGAAATAAGATAAAAATATATTCAAACTTCTGGAAAAACTTTTTTTTTTTTTTTTTTAAAGTAAACCAGTCTAAGTAAGTTTCGAATGCAGACCTTTTAGAAAGCATTTTATTATAAAAATCATGCCCACATTCTAATATTTTGCTATAAGTTTATTTCAGGCCTCTTAATTGTTTTTACCAAACTTTGGAGTCAGACATTTTTCCGGAAAGACCAGTACAGGTCAGAAAAACTTTTGTAATAAGAGTGCTGTTTTTACTGATCAAAGTTGGCAGTAGAAAGGCTTGTAAAGCAAACTAGTCAGATTTTCATTGGTTTGCAGATACATAGTTCTTTTTTTATGAATCAAAAATAAAATTATTCTTGATTTAGTGGCCTTTTTCATACATACTGATTATCACAGAACAAAACATAGGCTTTTGAGCAAAATGGATCCAATTTCCAGTACCTTCCTTAGTCTTTGTCAAGTCACTTAAATACTCTGAATCTTATTTTCCTAGATGATAAAATAGGGGTGATTTCATATTAGGTAGTACTTATAAAACACCTAGCACAGTTTCCAAGTATATTGTAGGTGAGCAGTACAGAGTAATTTTCTCGACAGCTTCGACGCAATGGCTGGATTTCTCTTCCTAGGTCCTGTTATGCAGAATTGAAGAGGTCCCAGTCGAAATAGTAGTATCAGTGTTTTGTTTTGTTTTTTAGAAGAAGGATAGATGTGTTTTAGACTGTTACCATACCTCTTCCTTATTATTCTATTTAGGTAATAAACTTTTGAGAAGGGATAACATTTAAACATTTAACTGTGAGCTTTATACATGACTTTGAGTTCAATAAATATTTGACCTACTAAATGTAAATATCACCAAGGAAAATAACGTTCTTATTTTCCTTATGCTTCTTTACAAAGAGTCAAAGCCCAAAGTCTATCTTAGATCTGTGAACATTATAACATAAAATAGTGACCCTTAGATTTTTTTGATTGTTAGTTTTCTAGGACTGCTGTAGCAAATTGCCACAAACCTAATGGCTTAAAATAACAGAAAACTATTATCTTACAGATCTTAGTGGGCTAAATTCAAGGAGGGCTGTATTCCTTTCTGAAGGCTCCAGGGCAGAATCTATTTTCTTACTTTTTTCAGCTTCTAGCGACTGTTTTGCATTCCTTGGCTTGTAGTCCCGTTCCATCGTCAAAGCCTGTAGGGACCCGTTGCGTCTTTGTCATATTGTAGCCCTCTGATACTGACTCTTATGCCTCCCTCTTTCCTCCTTTGAAGAACACTGCACCCACTTTGCTAATCCAGGATAATCTCCCTAATTTAAAGTCAACTGATTAGCAGCCTTAATTCCATCTGAAGTTTTTTTAATTTATTCTACTTGCCATCTAACATAGTCACAGGTTCTAGGGATTAGGACATGGACATCTTTGGATATCTTCTGTCTACCATGGAATCCATTAGGAAAACATTTTTGAGCCCATCCCAGGTGCTACTATCAACCCATATTAAATATTAGTAAACATTTCTGTTTGTTGTATTAAAAAAAGTAAAAATTTCAATTTTCTTCCCATACTTCAACAAATAATCTCTCTCATTCCCCAGTTTTGAAGACTGATGGCTAAGAGTAGAGTCTTGAAAGGTTCTGCCTTGCAGTAAGAATTTTAACTTTTAATTGGACTCTAAATATTTACTGAACACTAATTATGAACAAGGCAGTGTTTTGGGTATATATAGAGAAAGAAAACTATAAGGTGTATTTAGTCCATGTGGGCTAACTTAAAATCTTATTGGCTTAAATGCTGTTTCTTACTCATATTCTAATCCAGTGCATGTTGGTGGAGGTTGAAGGGTGGGGGGGCCCTTTTAACCTAGGACAGGGCCTCAGATTCCTCTGTTGGATCTTGTGCATCTGCTGGCAGATGAAGAAAGTATGGAGGATGATGTTGAGGTTTTTAATGGGACAGGTCTGAAAATGATATAATCACTTCTGTCCCTGTACCACTGGCCAGAACTCAGTGTTATGGTCTTAATCAGCTGGGAAATGTAGGCTACTTCAAGAGGAAAAGGGAAGTTAACAAGTAACCATCTCTTCCATACTCTTCTATCTCTGCCCTCAAGAATCCTCTAACTGAGTGGAAAAGGTGGACATAGCTAAAACATGTAGAAGGCAAGCCTGGTTAGTGTTACAGTAGAAGTTTAAATAGAGTAATTTGAGTGTATAGGGAAGAGAAAGATTAATTTTGATGAGAATGATGGATTTATTCCAGCAACAAAATGGAAGTGGAAGTGGGAGAATTCAGGACATATTTAGGAGAAGCTGGTTATGTAACTACAGTAAAACATAGAGAATGCAGATGGATGTAATAGATTAAGAAAGAGAGATTTGGGTTAGATCATTCAGGCTGTTGAATAACATGCTAAGGAGTTTGGACTTATATCAGGAGCTCTGAGCTGCCACAACAATTTTTTGAGTAGCCAATAGCTTCTTTTTTTTTTTAAGTTTTTATTTTTTTTATTTTTATTATTTTTTTTCTTTTTATTAGTTGGAGGCTAATTACTTTACATGAGTAGCCAATAGCTTCTTAAGTGAACAGGTTGTGTCTTACTCATTTTTATATCCTCTTTATAACTTTACGGAAAGATATTTTAACATCGTGGTTAAGAGCACAGACTTTGGGAATTCCCTGGTGGTCCAGGGGTTAGGACTCCATGCTTGCACTTCAGGGGCCCTGGATTTGATCCCTGGTAGGGGGAACTAAGATCCCCCAAGCCACATGGCACGCCCTCCTCCCCGCAAAAAAAAAAACAAAACAAAATCACAGACTTTGGAACCCACTGTTTAGATTTGACTTCTGACTCTGCCACTTATTAGCTGTGTGACTTTGGACAAATCACTTAATTTCTCTGAGCCTCATTTTCTTCATCAATGTGATCAGGTTAATAAAAGTATTACTTCTTTGGGTTATTATGAGGATTAAATGAATATAACATAAAGTGCTTAGAACAATGCCTAGACCGTAAGCGCTCTTTGAGTTAGTTCTTAATAATTGTTATGATTGTTACTGGTGCCTGGCACATAGTTGGCACTCAGTAATATTTGAGTGGTCAGAATTGTGTTTTAAATTATATATATAAAAAAAATTATCCAGCAAGTGTTTATATACTGTCGTATGCCACTCGAGAGTGCTTTTAGAAGCTTATGGTCTCCTAAGGGAAATATAAGGCATATTATGAAACAGTTAAAGGTAGAAAATTATGATAATGTGGCAGTGTGGTGTAGATGGAGTGCCTTGGTAATTCAGAAGCATGCTATTTCAGAAATACTTCTACTTAGAGCCAGATTTGTTTTGAGGAAAGGAAATGAGCTTTGGGGCAGAATATAACTCTGTGAAAATGAAGGGTGGGGCATTCTAAACATTGGAAACAGTCTGAGGAAAAAAGCTAAGTTATGGAAAAGTGTGGTTATGATAGTTTATGGGGAATGGTAAATCATTCTACAGGAAAGACAGGATAATTAAGTCTCTGGTCAAACTCTAGTTTACCAGTAGTATCACAGTTGGGAATTTCCTGTAATAGTCTTAGTAACTTTAGAGTAGTGATCAGCTAGCTGTCTTTGTTCTAGACAGAGCCTTGCTACTCAATATATGCTCCATAGACCAGGCAGCATTAGGATCACCTGGGAGCTTTTTAGAAATTCAGAATTTCAGTTCTCCCCCTGATTTATAGAATCAAACTCTTCAGTTTACACAGCTTCTGAGTGATCTGTTTCCATATTAAAATTTAGGAAGCACTGGTTTAAAAGACAGTGCAAATGTGTATGTAATATGAAATTAAAAATAACAAATTTGAGTAATCTGTCACTCAGTTTCAAGTATATCCATTAAGAAAATGTCCCCTTTCTGAGCTAAGTAATTTAAGCTTGCATGATTTTGGGTGGTGGTAGTGGAGAATAAGAATCATTCATATTGTAATTTTTTTTTAAGATCCTGTCTCTTACCAAGAAAGATTTTCAGCTTTGGCCACAGTTTAGATTTTTATTAAAGTAGCAATAAAAATTTCAGTGAAAACTTACTGTTGATATATTAAATGCATTTTTAGGCATAAATCACTTCCCTATTAAGGATGAGTAATATTTCCCTTTTAAAAGTATATGCTAAAAAATAAAAGTATATGCTTTTTATAGCAACTTGAATGATTAACACTGCTCAAGCTCTTCTTCCAATAGAAAGCTAATGCCTGTCTCAGCTTGCCAGCTCTTTAACACCATTTTTGATGTGGTGGTGGTGGTGGTGGAAAGGAAATGAGGTTGAGGAGGTCTAGCAGAAAAGTTTCACGTAGAAGTAGAATTGTGCGACACCACTATGATGTTTTGATGTGAGTAGGGAGTGGGGAAGATTGTCACACGAAGCCAGTGCCTGCCTGAACGTGTCGTCTGTGACATCTCCGTGGGTGGTGTGGTGATGGTGATGGTGGGTCTGAGGGGGTGGGAAGCAAGGGTAAATCATACTCAAACCAAGTACTTTCAGTTTCTAGATGACGTTTATAACTTTAGAATGTAGCCATTGTTTTGCTAATAGAATCCTATTGCCTCCCTTCTATACAAATATTTGATGAAATAAAATAAATACCTCTTGGTTTTCTAGTCTTGTACCTGCCTCTAAATGTTCTTTCTTATAAAACGAGTTTACGTTATGAAACTAATTTGGTGATTATTGCCTTTTCATTCAAGAAATACTTGTTTAGCATCTTATGTGCAAAGCATTGTGTGTATACAGAAATAAATTAGATGAGTTCTGTACTCTTAAAAGTCTTCCTTCCTTATGTTCCGATCTGGAGAAGTCAGAAAGGTTAAAAGAGTAATAGCTAACATTCTCTAGTGCATATTATGTTCTAAGAGCTCAAGTTATTTTAATCCTCACAATAACCATATAGGTTAGATAATACCAACATTTCCATTTTGCATGTGGAAAAAACCTGAAATACGGAGAGGTCGTCAGTAAGCAGAGCCAGGATTCAAATCCAAGCGGTCAGACTCCAGACCTTGGACCTCTTGATTTATGCTAATGAGCAATCTTGCAAAGAAGGATATTAGCAGTGCTGGGAGCCAGGAAGAAAGAGAAAGAGTACTAATGTTAACTGAAGGCATCCTAAAGATCATTGTAGAGAAAATGAAATTTTAGCTGATCCTAGAAGGATAATTTTCAGTAAGTAAATGAAGTCTTCCAACTCAGGGAGGAGCTTGAAGTTAAGTTTCCAGGTCATAAACATAATTCATGCCCTTCAACAAATCTTTACTGAGATCTTGCTTACTGTGTGTAAGATACTATACTAGGTACTAGAAATGCAGAGACAAATGAAACTCTGAATCTTCCACAGTAAGGAAAGTTACAGAAAGAGTTATGTGGGCAGAAGGCAGGTTATAATGAGTTTAGGAACAAAGGAAGGTTAAAGATATGTAGATAGTGTATGTAAAGTGAAAGTGTTAGTCACTCAGTTGTGTCCGCTTGGACTGTAGCCACGAAGATCTCCAAGGGAGCTTCCCAGCGCAGGGATTGAACCCAGGTCTCTTGCATTGCAGGCAGATTCTTTACCAGCTGAGCCATCAGGGAAGCCCAAGAATATAGAAGTGGGTAGCCTATCTCTTCTCCAGCAGATCTTCCTGACCCAGGAATCAAACCAGGGTCTCTTGTGTTGCAGGCAAATTCTTTACCAGCTGAGCTACCAGGGAAGCCAAATAGTGTGAAGATATGTATGTAAAGTGAAAGTGTTAAGTCTCCCAGTTGTGTCCGACTCTTTGTGACTGCATGGACTGTCACCCGCCAGGCTGCTCTGTCCATGGAATTCTCCAGGCAAGAATGCTGGAATGGGTTGTCATTTTCTCTTCCAGGGGATCTTCCCAACCCAGGGATTGAACCCTTGTCTCCTGCATTGCAGGCAGATTCTTTACTGTCTTAACCACTAGGGAAGCCCTATAGTATATGTAACCTACTCTTAAAGGTTGGTTACAAATGCAAAGAATGACTTAGGATCATATTTTAGAGATGGGGCTTTGTTTTTGTTGTTTTGATCACTCAGTCCTGTCCAACTCTTTTGCAACCCCATGGACTGTAGCCCACCAGGCTCCTCTTTCCATGAGATTTTCCAGGCAAGAATACTGGAGTGCCATTAGAAACTTATTTCCTCCTCCAGGAGATCTTCCTGACCCAAGGATCGAACCCACATCTCCACAGCTCCTGGATTGCAGGCAGATTCTTTACTGTTGAACCACTAGAGAGGGGACAAGGGAAGCATTTTTTAAGATGAGTAAATTTAAATATATTTGTAGGATAGAAGCAGAGGAAAGGGAGAAATGGGTGAAGAATAAGGCTCATGGGAAAGTGTGAGCTTCCAAAGATAAGCTAGAATACATCATGGAAAGTTTCAAATGCTGTGGTAAGGAATTTTGACTTTATTCTATAGGCAGAAGGGAGCCATTGAAGGTTTATAAAGAAGGAAATGACATAGTTCAGGTTTTGAAAAGGTAACTCTGATAGTCATATAAGAGATGGTATAATTTAAAATCATTAGTAATAATAAAATAAAAACCAATTAACCTTTATTTGATCATAGGCTAGATATTGTACCTGAAATATCCCATTTTATCCTCCTAACAGTCTTTTAAGGTAGTATTAGCAAACTCTTTTGGTAAAGGACGAGATAGTAAATGTTTCAGTCTTTGCAAGCCATACAGTCTCTGTCACAACTATTTAAGTCTGCTGTTGTAGCACAAAAGCAGCCCCAGAAAATACCATGGTTATATTCCAATAAAATTTTATAAAAACAAGTAGTAGGTCTTATTTATTAACCCCTGCTAGTGCCCTTTATGAGAAGGCAATGGCACCCCACTCCAGTACTCTTGCCTGGAAAATCCCATTAACAGAGGTTAAAAAACCATTAACATGGTGGGCTGCAGTCCATGCGGTCACTAAGAGTCGGACACGACTGAACGACTTCACTTTCACTTTTCACTTTCATGCATTGGAGAAGGACATGGCAACCCACTCCAGTATTCTTGCCTGGAGAATCCCAGGGACGAGGGAACCTGGTGGGCTGCCGTCTATGGGGTCACACGGTGTCGGACACGACTGAAGCGACTTAGCAGCAGCAGTGCCCTTTATAGTTTAGAAAGCTGTAGTGAAGCTTTTGTATATTACTTATTGTAATATTATAGTAAAATTTTTGTAATAAAAGCTTATTGTATATGGTAATAAAAGCTTATTGTATATTATTTACCTCTTTTTGCTATGGTGGGATAATAAGAATAGAATCATCCTTAGGCAGAAATACCATGTAATCTCAGGGCAGCATCCTTCCTGTAAGAGGTTCACTAGATACAGCTATTTATGCACAACAATTTAACTGCATTCTGCAAAACATCCATTTAACTTTTTATTACAATTACTTTCCAGTAGAATGACCCCTGGAATGAAACTGCTTTGAGAGCAGGGACTTTGTTTTATTCACTGTTCTGTCCCTAATGTCTTGCACTTAGTGACCACTCAACAAATAGTTGTTAAATGAATAGAATACTGACTCATAATTCTGGTGACTGAGGAACTGTACAAACACTTAAAGAACACTGACGTTTTTTAAAGATACCTCTATAGTAAAGAAGATGTGGTATATACACACAATGGAATATTACTCAGCCATAAAAAGAATGAAATAATGCCACTTTCAGTAACATGGATGGACTTGGATGTTATCATACTAAGTGAAGGTAAGTCAGACAAAGGCAAATAACCACATGATATCACTTATATGTGGACTCTTAAAAAGTACAAAGTAAAATTATCTATAAAATAGAAATGGACTCACAGACATAGAAAACCAACTTATGGTTACCAAAAGGTAAAGAGGGAAATAAATTAGGAGTTTGGAATTAACAGATACACTACTATACACAAAATAGGTAATCACCAAGGAGCCACTGTATAGTACTGAGAACTATGTTCAGTATCTTGTAATAACCTATAATGGAAGAGAATCTGAAAAAGGATATATATATATACACACATACATATATATGTATACATATATGACATTGAATAGAAATAGACCCTCAGACATAGAAAACAGTCTTAACGTTACCAAAAGAGAAAGGTGGGAGGGGGATAAATTAGGAGTTTGGGTTTAACATATACATGCTACTATATGTAAAATAGATAGCCAAGAAGGACCTACTATATAGCCATGGAACTATACTCAATATATTGTAATAACCTATAAGGGAAAATAATCTGAAAAAGAATATATATATAACTGAATCACTTTGCTGTACACCTGAGGTGAATATAATAGTGTAAATCAACTGTCCTTCAATGAAAACATTATTACAAAAAAAAAAATAAAACGTCTTTAATAAGTAAAAAAAAAAAGATACTTGTAAAACTTCAGCTCCCCCAGATTGATTGTTTTCTCATTTATCTTGCCCGGATTTCCTTTGTTCTGGTACAGCTTCCTCTCTTTTACCCAGCTGGTTTCTGATGTTAAACTGAAGCTGTCAGGTGCTGTATCTGCAAAGACCCTATGCCATGCCACCCAGAAACATTCAGCATTCCAGATTCAGTCTTCCAGCACTCTGTGTTACTTATGTTAATTATTCTTTAGACTTTTACCTGTCCTACATTGCTTATCTCATTCTCTTCCATATTAGGTAGTGAGTTTCACAGTAAAGAAACTGACCGATGAATGAAGTTGTTTCATTTAGTCTTTCCAACAACCTTACTTTGTGGACACTGTTATCCTATGAAAGTGAAAGTGAAGTTGCTCAGTCGTGTCCGACTCTTTGCGACCCCATGGACAGTAGCCTGCAGCAGGCTCTCCGTCCATGGCATTTTCTAGGCAAGAGTACTGGAGTGGGTTGCCATTTCCTTCTCTAGGGATTCTTCCCTGCCCAGGGATCAAACCCAGGTCTCCCACATTGTAGACAGATGCTTTTAGGGAAACTAATGCTTGCCTAGTAACAAGTGGAGATGGGATTTGAACCTACACCCTCTACCTTCAGAGCTTTTTTTAAAATCGATATCTAGATTGTCAGTTATCTTCTTTCTGTACTTTTAATTTTTTTAATTAATTATTTTTGGCTGTGCTGGGGCTTCATTGCTGTGTGTGGACTTTCTCTAGTTGCAGCAGACAGGGGCTACTCTTGGTTGTGGTGTGCAAGGGTCTCGTGGTGGTGGCTTCTCTTGCTGCAGAGCACGAGTTCTAGGTGTGCTGGGCTTCAGTAGTTGCAGCATGTGGGCTCAGTAGTTGGGGCTCGTGGCATGTGGCATCTTCCTGGATCAGGGATCCAGCTCATGTCCCCAGGATTGGCAGGTGGATTCTTATCCACTGTACCACCAGGGAAGTCCCAGACCTCTTTTATTTTTTCTTCCCAGACCTCTTTTAACTACTCTCTTATTTCACTTCCTTTTTATTCCTAAGCCTGTTTATTCCCAAGAGGTAAGTTTTAGCCTGTCGTTGAAACCTGCAGCTCATTTTCAGTGCTACCTAGATATTTCCTTGGGTTTTTTTCCTTTCTCAAGTCCCCACCATGTCTCCGGATGCCCTTAGGGAAAATCAGTGGTCTAAATAAAACCTCTTGGAGAAACTGTGAAATTTTCACACTAGAAATTTTGGTTAGAGCAGCAGGTCTTAACCGCTGTGTTGTTACAGCTGACCAGGCTTTCTCCCTCACTCACTTCCTTTCCACTCAGTAGTTGTTCGCTGAGTAAGCAAACCACTTGCTGGGCGCTGTTAGGTGCTATGACTTGGACTCTGCCTTCATAGAACCTTAGGGTCCTTTCGAGCAGTCACTGCTGTGCCTTCACTATCACTTTAGTCAATCTCTTCCCTTTTCTTTTCTCTTCTAAACTAGAGCTTACTTGGGCCTTGTGGGTATTTTCTTGACAACCTAAGCCCTGAGTGTCATTGGCTTTATGTCATTTATCTTCTGTCACTTAATGATTATCATCAGTCATCATAATTGATTTGTGATTTTTGTTTAAAAATTATTTTTACCTAAAAATGTAAGCTGATGGTTGAAGAAACTTCAAATATAACTTAAGTATATGCACTAAAAAATAAAAATCACCCTTTATCTCCTCAGTATGATCTATTATTAATGCTTCTAGATACTTTCTATTAATACATAAATTTTTTTTACACAAATGGCATTTTAAAGCTTGACATTTTCATTTAGCAGTATATTTTGTGTATATTGTCATGTCAGGCGTAAGGATTACTTCCTTCTTTTTTAATGCCTGTATAGTATTCTAATCTATGAATTATAATGTAAATATTTAACAAGTCTTTTATTTGATGGGTATTTAGATTCACATACACATAAAAGTAGATGTCCTTTTATGTGAATTTTTGCTCAACCAAATTGAGTATACTTGTAAGATAAGTTTCTAGAAGTGGATAATTGGAGTAATGAAAATTTTTACTAGATATGATCAATTAATTACCCTTTGAAAAAGTTGTACTGAGAACTGAGCCGTATTTCCTATTCTTGTTTCCTTCCATTCTGGACAACACTGAGCATTATCATTCTTTTCTGGGGGTTGGGGGGTGCTGTCCTGTTGGGCTTGCATTCCTAAGCAGTATCCTAGTTCCCTAACCAAGGATTGAACCTGCACCCTCTGCAGTGAGAGCAGAGTCCTAACCACTGGATCCATCTCGAGGAATACTCCCAATCATTATCATTCTTAATCTTCATTCACTGATAGATTTAAAAAGTAATAGCTCCTTGTGTTAGTATACATTTCTCTAATTATGAGGGAGAGCACATTTTTATATGATTAACCCTTTATTCTTATTTCTCTGTGGATTTTTACTTTTTTTTTATGTACATGCTTTTTGCTTATTTTTCTATTGGGTTCTTTTTAAAATTACATATTTAGAAGAGTTTTTTTTATGTTAAGCAAGTTAGCTCTCTGTCCTCTAATAAATGTGGGTATTCCCAACCCCAGTTCATTGATTGGAAATTACAGACCTTCATATTGGGTAGTTCAGCCTACTTACTTTCTAGATGAGGAAACTGAGGAAACCATAGGGTTTGTGACCTTTTTGTGTGTGTGAGCATGTAGACAGATAATGGCCAAGCTAAACCAGTATCAAGTTTCCTTGGTTCCAGCTTGGTGCTTGTTCCATTATACCATGCTGTTTTTAAAGGCTTGCTCCCTTCCCTCTTCCACCAATGCTTTTTACTACCGGATCTTGCCACAGCCAGATATTTCATGATAAACTTAGAATTTAGAAGAGTGGTATTAAAGTTTGAGAAACTACAGTGTTATTCAGGACAGTAGACTTTACAGGTATTGGACTGTCTCTAATGCATGCACAACTACACTAGTTATGTTCATGTCCTTTTCATTTGTTAAAAAAAATCTGTTTTGTTTTGTAGGTTCATGGGTGTGTGTGTACATCAAGGACAGTTGCATGCACTCACAGAGGTAAGACTTCAATAAGCATGTTGAAGTGACTTCTTTGCTTTAGTTTCAGCATTTATGGTTCCACTCTAATTGTTACTCACATATGTATGCAAAATATGTATTCATTTATGTTTATGCAAAAGGGCATTGTTAACAAAGCTTTCTTCTGTAGCCTTGGGACAATTTGCCATATCTCTTAATACTCTTGGATTCCCTGATAACACTTGGTGAGAACTCTGGGACAGAGTCAGGGATGCCTGGCGTGCTGCAGTTCATGGAATTGCAAAGAGTCGGACATGACTGAGTGACTGAACTGAACTGGGAGTGAGTGCTCAAATATTATATTGGTTGTTGCTGGCAGGATGACCCCTCCTAAACCAAGGGATGATGTCACTTGGCTACATGCTGTATCATGGCAACAAATTCCCAGACTATTAAGAAATGTGTGGGGTCCTGATCTAAAATTCCACTGTCGCTGCTCTAGTGTCCTGATTGGAGGAAAGTACTCCTTGTAGAGTTTACATCTCTAATCTCATTTCATTTTCAGTCTCTTCTAGGTAGGTAAATATGTAGTGGTCACTACTTAGGGCCTCTGAGGACCAGAGAATCTCCTGTCAAACAAATGCTTCCCAAATTCAGGTACTAGGTTACCAGCTTCATAATTTGCTTGGGTCGCTTCTTAAAAATTTGTATTCCTAGAATACTCTAGGTTTAGTAGGTCTTCATAAGGCTCCTAGGTATTCTTGAAAACTCTTCAGATTCTATGTTCTAGAATGATTTCACATTTCTCCTTGAGAAGCACCAGAATACAAAGTGAAGAATTTAAGAAGGAAAATTGTTCAACAGAATTTGCAATAGCATTGGTTTTGTACTGGCTTCGTACCTGGTATTAATCCTTAATATATTATCAAGGAGGGTCCCATGTGCCTCACTCAATGTCTTTTTTCTCAATTACTGAGAACACCAGAATGTGGAATGTGTATAGCTATGTCCTGCCTCTTATATGGAAGGCCAAAGAAAGTGGGTTAGTGAGGTAGTGAAGAGCATGGGCTCTGTAGTGTTGATTGCGATATCTCTTAATATTCTTGGATTCCATAATAACTAATTGAATCTAATAATTGAATCTCCCTGTGCTGCAATGTTTTCATTTGTAAGACAGGAATAATAATAGTAGTACCTATCCCAAGGAGTCTAGATAGAGAAGAGGACTATAGCTGAGTGTTAAAGTATTTGAATTTTTAAAGTCTGGTGGGAAAGGCAGATTAAGGAGTAGCTAGGGAAATAGGAAGAATACCAGGAGTGTGTTGGCCTGGAATGGAAAGGAAGGGGTTTCAAGGAGAAAGAAGTAATTATGTAGTTGTGGCAAATGCTGTTGGTTAAGATTATGACCACAGTGATACTGTGAGGATGTAAAATGCTTTTTTAACACAGTAACTGGCATACAGTAATTGCTTAATACATTTTAACTATTATAGCATTAACAGTGACCAGTCCCTCCTGAACTCCTCGAATTGTCAGTAGTTTTCCTTTAGTACTTAATTCTGTACTGCTGTTTATGTCATTAAAATTTTAAAACCTTTTACAAAGTATAAAGAAAAGCACACATATGGAAAATGTGTATCTCACTAGGTTTTCACAAATGAACACACCCATAACCAGCATCCTGGATCAAGAAATATTTTCTGTGCATTTCTTTTCTCAGAAGTGAGTATGTATATATTCCTCAAAGATAAAACTCTCTCCTCTCAAGCCCTCTATCCACCAGAGCTCTGACACCAATCATAAACTCTTGTGAAACTATTTGTTTCACCCCCTGTTTATATCATTGTTTTCTGAAATGTGAGTTCATTGAAAGGGCTTGTGTATTAGTTTTACTGACAAATAAGAATATGCTTTAAAACCTGTGATCATGCCTCAAATTTGAAAGTGGATGTAGCCAAAAGGGCAGAAATGGATGATTTACGTAGTACAACATTCTTCTGACCATGTTGCACTTAAATAATATTTTCTGTTGCTTAGTAGCTTACTTATAGTCATATGCAAGATACAGTAAGTGTTTTGTGAGTGTTTCTGTATAATTAATGAGATATTGATACAACTTATCATTAATAATCTTTATTATTATATTAATAGGCCAAAGGTCATGAAGCCCAAATATCCAAATATTCTTGCTTGTTTTTCATAAGGAGATCAATAAAGGCCATCATGGCATAGATTTCTGGAAACTCCTAGGTTTAATGGTCTGATAATTTGACTTGACAGTACAACTGTTGGTTTCACCAAGGATCGTAAAGATAAATTACTAATAACATCAAGCAAACTTAGAACTTGGGGTTGGTGGAATGCCTGTCCTCCACAGTAATGTGAGCACCATTCCTTATTTCTCTCAAAATAGTTTGTCAGTAATTACAGTAGAGAAGCATAGCTCTTAGTGATGCCTATAAAGTATTGATATTATTAAGAAGAATGTTTCTCACATACAGTGGTGATACAGACTTTTCTGGACCTCAGCCATTTCTACAAGTGTTCATTGTAATTGTAGACATTAATTGAACTTGGAACAGACATTTACGAGTGTTTTTTTGAACCACTTATAGTAAGCATAGACTTCTAAGTTTTTAAGCAAATTAGTATTTGTTAAAGAGAAAGCAGTTTGATGAAAGATCAGGTACTTTCGAGTTTAATGAGTTGAATTAAGAATCTGAAAGTATGTCTTTGCCTCAGAAGACCTAACCTTGTCTTTCATTTAGTCACGAGTATCAAGGAAGTGGAAATCTTTGGTTTTTAAAGACAGAAATATAACCCTATGGTCAGTTAGCTATTGCTGTGTAATATTCAACCACAAAACCATGCAACAATAAACACTTCTTTCTCATACCTTTGGAGGTTCTGCTAAGCTGAACTGGGCCCAGTGGCCCAGTGGGCAGTTTTGCTGCTCTCTCTCTTGCTCAGTCACCTATCCGCAGGTCTGCTGGTGGTCTGCTCTAGGGTGAGCTTTGTGTGGGCACTTTGCTTCAGCTGTTTCCCATTGTCTTCTGGGACTGGTGGGCTAACTTGGGCTCCTCCTTCTTAAGATGATACCAGAATAGCAAGAGTGTGCCAGCACATTTATACAAGTGCTTTTCACGACTCTGCTTATGTTCCAGTTTGGTTGGCTAATATCTGATTGGACAAAGCAAGTCACATGCCTGAATCCACACTGGGAGCACACTGCAAAGTTCTTTGTGTCAAAGAACATTGTTTCAGTAAGGGGTGAAGAATTGGAACCTTTTGCAGCCTTGTTGCAATATCTCATACCCTATAAACATCTCAGCACATTATAATTATTTGTCTTTTCTACCCTACTTGAGGGTAAAGACTCGCTCTCATTTTAAAAATCGTAGCTACTAGTTATTAAGCACCCACTGAATGCTAAGTGGACTGAGTGCTATGCTTGGTGCTGTATATATTAGCTATAGTTCTCACAATTCTGTAGTTCTGTTTCTTCTATTTTATAGATGAGACACCTAAGGCTTAGAGAAATTAAGTGACTTCCTCAAAGTAGGATTTGGATTTAGGTTAATCTGACCTCAAAGTCTATACTCTTTCTATTGCAACATACTGTCCTTAATTCACTTATGTATTCCCCATAGTCCTGAACACAGGTTCTTGTATGTGTAACACATGTTGTATCTGTAGAATTCATTTCTGACTAACTTTGTATATTTTGTGTTATTTGGGAAAGCTGTTTTCTGGTTATTGGATATATTAGAATGTATTTGGGTGCAAGTAACAGAAAATAGTTAAATGACCTTAAACAACAAAAGGACTCATATAAACTGAAATTCCAGCTTATTAGTTAGAGCTTGGTTTAATTCAGCAGCTAAATAGATGTTATCCAGAGACCCCCCCATCTCTCCCCATTTCTTTGTTCTATGCTTACATTGTCAGCTTCGTCCTAAGGTTAGCTCTTACTCATAATCAAAAAGTAGCTGCCACCAACTTACATGCTGTTTTCTATTCCATATTCAGGTAGGGGGAATGTCAAAGAAAGAGAGGAGAGAGATGCTTACAGACAGATTACATGTTATCTCATAATGGTTTTTATGGTTTGGTTTTGGGATATTTTTTGTTTTTTACTTTGTTAAGAAAGGTACAAGGAGGGAAATATCCTCATATCAAACAGTTTGGGGAACTCCTTTTTTGGGGGAGGAACCTCTTTGTACAGAACCTTTTAGTGCCTAGAAGATTGGGAATTTGGTGGATGAGCTGAGCTGTAGGGTAGGGGCCTCAGGTGACAATACTCTGGTCAAGGGAGTCAGCAAAAGAATTGGTAGGATGTTTTGGAGTCTTTCTTGCCATTTCTTCATGAAAAAACTATTCTTTTTTCCACTGTGGCAATAAGAGCCACTTAGCTATAAAAGGGAGGCTTCCCTGGTGGCTCAGTGATAAAGAATCTGCCTGCAATGCAGGAGATGTAGATTGAATTCCTGGGTTGGGAAGATCCTCTGGAATGGCAACCCATTTCAGTATTCTTGCCTGGAGAGTCCCCTGGACAGAGGAGCCTGGCAGGCTACAGTCTATGGTGTCGCAGAGTCGACACGACTGAAGCGACTGAACATGGCATGGCAGCTACAAACAGAGCAATTGCTTGGCCTCTTTACAGCAAAGTCACCTCAGCCAGTTAGATACTTGGTACTGAAAGAAATGCTCTTCACTCATGAGGGAATGTTCAGCCCTGCAAGTGGCTGAAGAGAATTTTTAATTCACAAAGCCCTCATCCTCTTCTCACTCACCATTTCTACCTCCTTCCCCACCTTCTTTATTAAAGAAGAATTACTTTGGAAATTCCTTGTTTATATGGGTTGATACGTGTTGTTTCTGAGTCAGTTTCTGTCAGATCTCTAAGAAGTCTTGTATAATCAGAGAGCTTACAATGAAAGGAAACTCTGTGGGTTCAGTAACCAAACTCATGCATTATTTATAAAAATGAGCAGCCAGACCCCGATTCCAGTTTCTTGGTGTGCTATGATATTGCCATTGGTTTTGCCTACTGCTTTTCTTATTTTTGTGTGACCCAGTATTCTCCTGGTCTAACTTACCTTGCTGCTGCTGCTGCTAAGTTGCTTCAGTTGTGTCTGACTCTGTGCGACCCCATAGACGGTAGCCCACCTGGCTACCCCATCCAAGGGACTCTCCAGACAAGAGAACTTACCTTGAGTCAAATGCAAAGTTGTTTGGTGCCTGCCTTGAGTTAACTTTGGCAGCATAGCCATGCCCTCTACCTTTCAAGCATGTGGCTGCTTTTCTTGTCCCTGGTCTGCCTTTGTTTCAGTTTGATATGTTACTACATAAGTAATCTTCATTAAGCATACTTTGATAAAGTGATGCTTCTGTTTAAAAACTTCTGTTTAGTATTCTAGACTTTCTCTAATCGGATTTCAGAATTCAAATTGCTCCCTTTAGTTAGGTGGGTCTTTTTGCTATCTTCTACATGTGCTGGCCTTAGATATGCCTTCCAGGACCTGGGATGCCCTTGTCTCTCTTCTCGCTTCCACTTTCCAAGTTATGTCAAATTCCAAGTTCTCTAGTGAAGGTCAGTCTCTTAAATAGGGTCTGTATAATGATACCCTGTGTGGCTGGGTCCATAGTACATGTAGAAGCTGCATTAACTCCAGTGGAAAGAGCCAGCAGTCAAAAATAGTGTGAAATGTTACATCTCAAGTCCTTTCACAATTAGAAGTTTATTCCATTTATACTTGTAAAAATAGCTAAAGCATTCCTATGAATACATGTTGGCATCTTCTTTACTTCTGAAAAAAATGCAGCTTTTATTAACTTTTTGGTTTGGTCATTTAGTAATTTTAAAAATCTCTAAATAAATTGTGGTACATGTTTTCAGCCCTTATTTTTAGTAACTCCTTAAGACATTTGAGAAATAAGAATTTGAGGTTGGCAGCCTAACCTACAAATAATAGAAGAGTTCATTTAATTTACTTTTTTCTTAAAGAAGTTTCCCTCTGACTTGCTAGCATGCCTCTAGCTCATTTAGTTATTAAAGAAAAAAATTTACTGGCTCCCACTATGTGTCTTGCACTATTCCAGGTACTGGGAATATAGTGTAGTGTTAGTTGCCCAACTCTTTGAGACCCCATGAACTATAGCCTGCCAGGCTCCTCTGTGCATGGGATTTCCAAGGCAAGAATACTGGAGTGGGTTGCCAGTTCCTTCTCCAGGAGATCTTTCCAACCTAGGGATCGAACCCAGGTCTCCTGCATTGCAGGCAGATTCTTTACCATTTAAGCTACAGGGAAGACTCTAGAATATAATAATGAACAAATGATGATCTCTGCCCTCATGGAAATTACATTGTAATCATCAAGGGTGGGAGAGGAGTTAGACTAAACAAGAAAACAAATTGTATATATGATGCTATGTGCTCTAGGGTTTGCAATTTTGAGTGTGTGGATAGAGAAGATATCACAGAAGAGATAAAAATTAAGGAGATAATGGAACTAGTTATGTGAATATCTGGGGAAAAAGTGTTCTAGGCAGCGGAAATAGCAAGTGTGAAGATATGGAGGGAGAAATGCCTGGTGCTGGGTGTGGTCAAAGAACTCTGAAGATGTGGCTGCAGCAGAAGGAAAAAAAGAATAGTAGTAGATGGAAGTCAGAGAAGAAACATGGGCCAGAGCCTGCAAAGTGCTTTATAGACCATTGTAAGAGTTTCCTCTTTTACTCAGGATGAATTGAGAAGTCTTTGGAGGTTTTTGAGTAGAATTACGACATGATGTGACTTACCTTTTAACAGGATCACCCTGGCAACTGTGTGGTAAATAGACTGAAAAGGAGGCAAAGGTGAAAGCAGAAAGACTAGTTAAGAGAGACTATTGCATCAGAGTCCATGCAATAAATAGAGACTATGCAAAAAAGGTGAGAGGTAATGGTGACTTACTTGGATCAGAGTGGTAGCAGTGAGACTTGTGATTTTAGATCTATTTTGAAAGTAGAGAAAACAAACTTTTCTGATGCACTGGGTGAGGGGTGTGAGAAGATGAAATAATTCAAGGATAACTGAAGTTTTTGGCCTGAACATCTGAAAGGTAGAGTTTCTGTTAATGGAGATGGGAAAACTTCAGGAGGTACAAGATGGAAGAGAATCAAGAGGCCAGTTTTGAACAGATTGAGTTTGAGATATTTACTGAACATCTAAGTGGAGATAACTTCATAAAGCATCTGGATTTCAAGGAGTGCTCTGAATGATACCTTCCTTGTGCAGATACTGTTTATCAGCTTTTTCACTAGAAAACATTTTATTGATTTAGAAGGAGGCGTTTTTCAACTGCTTGTATTACTTTCTGCGTAATAATAATGAAAATCATTAAGCTGTTTTTCTTATTTCAGTGGGCCAGGTCCTACTAAGCCTCTCCTTTGGGGTGGGGAGGATACATTAGCATACAATCCCACCGAATATGTGGTATTTTCCCATTTTACAGGTGAGAAATCTGAGGCTGAAAAAGAAGTTAATTTACCTGAGGTCTCTTAGTTAAGTAGTGAAACTGGGATTGACTCAAGTTCTACCTGACTATAATCCCATTTACTCAACTTTAAGCTCCTTGATCCTGACTATTTTGTTCAGTGTTGAATCACGTAACTGGCATGCAATAAATATTTGTTAGGTGAATGGATAAATAGGTGAATGAGTGGACACTGCTTCCCAACACTTGAACTTCCAGCCATTAAGCTGTTAGCCACAGACATCTGCCTCTTTCAGGGTGGTTTTGGGCAACTGACAAATCTTTTCAGTGATTGATAGTGATAGGACAGAGGATATACAAAATGCTTCAGGAGACTTCTAGCTAATCTTTCTTTCAATCCTCTCCATGACTGTGAAACTAGTATGGCATTTGAATTCATAGAACCCCTTGTGAGTTTAGGCTAAACCTGTTTCTAACAGAAATTTTGACAAATATGTTTTTCTTAATTTGACAGGTGGTATCATCCATCAGAGTTGGATCTGTGTTGACTCAAGAGCTTCTCCTACTTTGGATTCTGTAGCAAATAGGACAATGGTGGGAGGATGGACCTCTCACACATTCTTACTACTTTAGGGCATTTCAGCATTCCTATACTTGATACCTAATCACTGGCTCTACTCTGTGTTTCCTTGCTGTTTATGTTGCTCTTCTCTTGTTATCACAGTTGCCATTGCTTGCTTACATGGTAGGTTCTTAGATCAATGATTTCCAAAATGAATCATAAACTTTTATTTCCTCAACGTGCTCATTTTAGTACACTTCGACTTCTCATAGTAATTGCTCGTGTCTATATCCTATTCAACAAATAATTATTAAGGAGACACTTTGTGTCAAGGGCTAGTTTAGATGAACTTCCAAAAGGAGAAACTGCTCTGTGAAGGTGGCAGAACAATTGTCTAAAGCCTTCTGTAGTGCTTGGCACAAGTAACTCCTTAATAAATGTTTATTAAATTAATTAATAACTTGTAAAAGTATTAGTATAGTGCTTTGCTTTTCTAAAACTAGAGTTCTCTTTCCCTTCTTCCTTGATCTCTCCCCTTTTTTACATCTTATCAATCATCATGCCCTGACCATTTTGCCTCCTTTCTATTTTGAATCCATTCACCTCAGGCGAGTTCCTTCTGCTATCATCATCTTTTGCCACAACCCTCTAAACTAGTCTCCCTATCAGTCTTGTTCCTTGCCTTGCATCCATATTGTCCGTATTGCCAGCCAGAGTTCCTGTTAAAATACAAATCTATTTTTTAACCATCTGAGCAATTTTTAAGTGTACAATTCAATAGTTAGTATTAAATATGTTTATATTGTTGTGCAACCGGTTTTTGGATCTTTTTCATCTTGCAAAATTGAAATTCTGTACTATTAAACAACTCCCTATTTCCCTCTTCCTCCAGTCCCTGGTAACCACTATTCTATTTTCTGTTTCTATGATTTTGATTACTTAGGTACCTCAAAAAAGTGGAATTTCTCAGTAGTTGTCTTTCTGTGACTGGCTCATTTTCTTAGCTTAATGTCCTAAAGTTTCACCCATGTTGTAACATGTGACAGGATTTCCGTCCTTTTTAAATCTGAGTAATATTCCATCACAAGTATACACATACTATATTTTACTTACCTATTCATCCCTCTGTGGAAATTTGGGTTGCTTCCACCTGTTGGCTATTGTGAACAATACTGCTTTGAATAAGGGTGTGCATGTGTCTCTTAGAGACCCCGTTTTCAATTTCTTTGGATATATACCAAGAAGCAAAATTGCTAAATGATATAGTTCTATTTTTAACTTTTTTAAGAACCACCATATTGTTTTATATAGTTATTGTACCATTTTACAATCATACCAATAATGCACAAGGGTTCTAATTTCTCTACATCCTTGTCAATGCTTACTGTTTTCTTTCTTTCTTGTTTTGAATAGTTGCATTCTAATGGGTGTGAGGTGATAACTCACTGTGGTTTTGACTTGCATTTCTCCATTTCTCATTTGTTGCAGAGACCGTCCTTTTCCCTTTGATATACATGACGGTTTATTTCTGGGCTTTCTATTCTATTCCATTAGTCTATATGTCTGTCTTTATGCCAATACCACAATGTTTAATGCAAAGCTAATTTTGTTTTTCCTTTCATAAACCATTTTATGGATCCTCATTGCCCTCAGAGTAAAGTCAGAATGTCTAATCCTGGTCCTCATCATCTCTCTGTCCTCACTACTTGTTCTTTCTGATGTGTTGGTTCTTGTCTCAGTTGTATACTGCATCTGTACTCAACCTCTTTCTCCTTCAGTTCCACAAATGAGATGTGACCTTTTTCACCTTTGGGTCTCTGCCCCAGCTCTCCCTCGGCCTAGAACACAATCTTTCTGTCTCCCATTGGCCTGGTCAAATCCTATTTAACCTTCAGGACTCAGCTTAGATATAACTTTCTCTGGGAAGTCTTTCTAATCTCCCAAGATTAGTTAGACATCCCTCCTATATGCTTCCATAATACCATAGTATTTATGATTGACTTTAATTTACTTTTTGCTGTGTATGCAGCAAAGTAATCTTACATGCTAGCAAAGTAATGCTCAAAATTCTTCAAGCTAGGCTTCAGTAGTATGTGAACCAAGAACTTCCAGATGTTCAAGCTGTATTTAGAAAAAGCAGAGGAACCAGAGATCAAATTGCCAACATCCGTTGGATCATAGAAAAAGCAAGAGAATTCCAGAAAAGCATCTACTTCTTCTTCATTGACTATGCCACAGCCTTTGACTGTGTGGGTTAATCTTTAGCAAACTGTGGAAAATTCTTAAAGAATAGAAATACCAGACCACCTTCCCTGCCTCCTGAGAAATCTGTTTGCAGGTCAAGAAGCAGCAGTTAGAACTGGACGTGGAACAACAGACTGGTTCCAAATTGGGAAAGGAGTAGGTCAAGGCTGTATATTGTCACCCTGCTTGTTTAACTTCTATGCAGAGTATATCATGTGAAATGCTTGGCTGGAGGAAGCACAAGCTGGAATCAAGATTGCCAGGAGAAATATCTATAACCTCAGATACACAGATGACACCACCTTTATGGAGAAAGCAAAGAGGAAGTAAAGAGCCTCTTGATGAAAGTGAAAGAGGAGAGTGAAAAAGCTGATTTAAAATTTAACATTCAAAAAACGAAGATCATGGCATCAGGTCTCATCTGCTGCTGCTACTGCTAAGTCACTTCAATCGTGTCTGACTCTGTGCAACCCCATCCCTGGGATTCTCCAAGCAAGAAAACTGGAGTGGTGCCATTGCCTTCTCCGCAGGTCTCCACATTGCCACTTCATAGCAAATAGATGGGGAAACAATGGAAACAGTGACAGACTTTATTTTTTTAGGCTCCAAAATCACTGCAAATGGTGACTGCAGCCGTGAAATTAAAAGATGCTTGCTCCTTGAAAGAAAAGCTATAACCAACCTAGACAGCATTTTAAAAAGCAGAGATATCATTACTTTGCCAACAAAAGTCCATCTAGTCAAAGCTATGGTTTTTCCAGTAGTCATGTATGGATGTGAGAGTTGGACCATAAAGAAAGCTGTGAGTGAAAGTTGCTCAGTCTTGTTCGACTCTTTGCGACCCCATGGACTATACATACAGTCCATGGGATTCTCCAGGCTAGAATACTGGAATGGGTAGCCTTTCCCTTCTCCAGGGGATCTTCCCAACCCAGGGGTTGAGCCCAGGTCTCCCACATAGCAGGCAGATTCTTTACCAACTGAGCTATCAGGGAAGCCCAAAGGAAGCTGGGCACTGAAGAACTGATGCTTCTGAACTGTGGTGTTGGAGAAGACTCTTACGAGTCCCTTGGACTGCAAGATCAAACTGGTCAATCCTAGAGGAAATAAGTCCTGAATAGTCATTGGAAGGACAATGCTGAAGTTGGAGCTCCAATACTTTGGCCACCAAATGTGAAGAACTGAAAAGAACTTAGAAAAGACTCTGATGCTGGGAAAGATTGAAGGCAGGAGAAGAAGGGGCGACAGAAGATGAGATGGTTGGTTGGCATCACTGACTGGATGGACATGAGTTTGAGCAAGCTCCAGGAGTTGATGATGCACAGGGAAGTCTGGCATGCTGCAGTCATGGGGTTGCAAAGAGTCAGACATGACTGTGTGACTGAACTGAACTGACTTTGTATGTAGATTATATAAATTCCTTGAGGTCAGGGTCTGTTTTGTTTGCATTGGCCTCCATTGGTTCCTTCATAGTGCCTGACAGTGATAACTGCTTATCATATTTGTTGATTGATTAAATGAATAAAAAATCAGTGACATTTTCTAGCTCATAAGTATTCTGTGATTTCCTCATTGATTACAGTGTAGTTTTGTAACCTTAGTGGCTTGTTAGAATTGCTTAGGAGTTTTTTTTACAAAGTACAGATGCCGGGACCTCACACAAGGCCTATTGAGTTAAAGTCTTGGGTGAAACCCAGGCATCTGTATTTGAAAATAAATTAATAGGGCACCATAGGTTATCTAGTGCCCAGCTAGGGTTAAAACATGGAACTCAAAATAAACTCTTAGCCTGGTATCCAGTCCTCTGCTCTAGCCTGCCCTGTTTTCTTCTTGTTCTCTTCCTCAACAAGTATTCCATAATTCAGGCAAACTAGGCTTTATGTGTTTCCTAAATGAAGTGTGTGTGTTTTCCTGTCTCCTTATTCATATTATTTCTTCAACCCAGAATACTCTTTTCCTTTATCCAATGGAAATCTTCCCCCTCTTCAAGACACTTGGCTCAAAGGCCACTTATTTCTGCATAAAACCTTTCCTGATTGTTTCCTTGCCATTGCTACACCTCCCTACCTCTCCCTTAGGTAGTCAAAATGTTTTCCTCCATTGATCTTCTTTTACAGTTTTTTTTTTTTTTTGGTACCTCTCTTATTATACATTTCACCATGTATTGAAGTTACTTTTGCTTTAGTTTCCTTGCAGCAGTGTAAGCTCCTAGAGTAAAGGAGGAATCCAGACTTCAGGGTCAAAAGACTTGTGTGCAGATCCCTATCTCAGATCCATTGAATAGCCAAAGGCAAGTTAGTTAAATTCTCTGGGCTTGGTTTCCTCATTCGTAGAAAAGGATGACAAGAATGTTTCAAGATCTTGCAAGGTTCAAATGAGGTAACTGTGAAAGTGCTTTGTAAAATCACTTGCTGGTTATTATATAATGGCAAACATAGTGTCTTACTTATCTGTATTCCTAATCTCCCAATAGTACCTTATGTTTAGAAGATGCTTTTATAGGTATTGGCTGAATGATTGAATAGGGAGGAAAGGAAGCAAACAGTAAACATTTTATGTCATCAAAAAAAATGAAATTGAGAAAAATCTTCCAGTGATTTTTAGTACCTGTATGAATGCGTAGAATTCTTGCCTCATGAATGGAATAATTTCTAAATGGCTTCTTAAATTGTTCAATTGTAAGACCTCTTGCACTGTTATCCTTTTCTTCTGTAACTAATTTACTCAGAAATTTCTTTTCTACCCAGACTAGCTAGTCAGTCAAACGTGTTTCTGATATGCTCAGAAAGAACAGAACTGAATACTGGACTTAGAGATAAAACAATAGACATTACTTGCCCAATAAATCTTTCAGTCAACTGAAGTGTTTGGATGAGGAAATATTTTAATTTTTAACCAATAATTTATTGTACTTGGCAGTATCAGGGACACTTTTTAAAAAATAACTTTTTTTTCTGATCATAAAATCACACATGCTCATTAAAGAAATAGCTAATATTTCTAGAATGTCAAGTTTGGCATGCATTTTCTTTTTTCACCCTGTGACAACTTGACAACCCTATGAGATGTAGACATTATTGTTACTATCTTATATAAAATGAAGCTGAGAATTAGATTAAATAGTACCTGAAAAACTCTTCTTTCATTTTATCTACTTAGCCCAATTTTCAAGTCTTCGTTTAAATTTTCATTATATTGGCTTTTCCTAATGGTTCCCCCTGCATCTAGATCATTAGATTATTATTCTCTTTGATAGTACTCTTCCCTTTTTCATTGTAGCAAATATCATAAAATATATTTCTTTATTTATTTGGTGTTTGTTTATTGTCCCTATCCCATATATCAATTCCAGCAGGACTGGGACCATGTTCTGTTTTGTTTACCATGCAATAAGTAGGTAGCAGGTCACTGAAGAGCATGGGCTTGGTAGAGGAAGTAGTGGACCTCCTCAGTTACTGCCTTTGTATTAAGCTCAGGATGCTAAAGACCACATTCTTAGATGTTGGAAAGTTGGAGTGTTAGTCAGAGGGCACCACAATTAAGGAGGACAGTTGTGTTTAGTGTGATTATTCTCTTCCCTAACTTATTACTTTGGCCCCTAGGCAAGGATGTTATAGAAGGACTTCAATTGTATGATGTGGAGTTTAGCATGGACTGCCTTTCAGGTCTATCCCACCATATTGTATTGTTATTCCATACCCTTGGGCATTGTTTTTTTGATGGGTATCTTTGAAAAAATTGTTGATCCATCCATGAAATCAGGAAGGAGAATGTACCTATGTTGATACTGACTAACTTATCCTCTACATAAATTCATATAAATACTTTTCTGGGAATACATAAAAGATAAGGAGACACTCATGAAGATTAGAGAAAAGAGTATTAAAAATCTGAGAGATAGTGGCTGGATCATACAGGGTCTTATAGACCATGGTGAAGATTTTGAATTTTATTTTAAATACAGCAGAAAGCAGTTGAAAGATTTTAGATAGGAGAACAGTAGGATGCAATTTGCATTTAAAAATAGCACTTTGGCTGCTGTGGAGAATAGATTGTAGAGGGACAAAAGTGAGGACAAGGAGACCAGTGGGGGGAAACATACAGATTATATGAGAGAATGTGGGTAGCTTGAACTGGAGTGGTATCTGTGAAGATTTTTAAAGGTCTCTTTTAGAAATAGAAATACAAGGTCTTGTGACTTTGATAAGAAAAAGAGTAAGGAATCAAATGAGGCCCATTTTCTAGGTGAGTGGTTGTTTCATTTACTGAGATTTGGAAAATTTGCAGAATGCTGATGGAATGCCTACTCAGCCATGTATGTGTTACCTGGGATTTTTTTTTTTTTAACATAACACTTAATCAGAATAGTCTGTTTGCTGTGGAAGACCAGACTCAAGTCTTTGATCTTTTTAAGGATAACACATCACTGCATCTTAAAGCCCTTCCTTGGACAAGACCTTTTTGGTCTAAGCTCTAAAGACTGAGGTAGCTGATGAGAGTAGATTCATGGAGAGTGTAGAAGGGATCTCTATATGTAGATAAATGGTTGGAGATGCTTAATATGTTCATTAATTCAATTACCTTTTATTGAGGCTTACACTGATCTAGCAATGGCATTGAATCTCAGTGAACTCAAAAAGTGAAGTTAATTGTGCATTAGAACCTTCTGAATTTATTTGGAAGAGGTTTCAGAATTCAGCAGCTTGCTCATTCTCTGCTTCTAGCCATTTAGAAAAATTTCTTAGAATTTAGCATCCCCAAAACCGCTTTGAGTGATATATCCAGATCTGCTTGCTTTGTTTGAGTTGAGAGTTGGCCTTAGACCAGTGTTAGCTGCTTCTCAGAGAGTCCAGTGACTGATAGAAAAAAGATAATTTGGAATATGTTGATAAAATAAATCTAGACTTAACTTCACTTGAGATTAATCATCTCATTTTTCTCATTTACTTTCTCATTTTTCCTGTGTAGCTTGCAGGACCTTAGTTCCCCAGCCAAGAATCGAACCTGTGCCCCTGCAGTAGAAGCATGGCATCCTAACCACTGGGCCACCCAGGAATTCTCTACTCTGTCTTTACGGAGGGCACATAATTCCAACATTTGAGATTGTCTGAAACCAAAGAAAAGGCTCTCTTTCTTTGCAGCTGTAGATACTTATGTATACATGCATGCTCAGTCACTGTCATGTCTGACTCTTTGTGACCCCATGGGCTTTAGCCCACCAGGCTCCTCTGTCCATGGGATTATTCAGGTAAGAATACTAGAGTGGGTTGCAGTTTCCTCCTCCAGGGGATCTTCCCGACCCAAGGGTCAAACCTGTGTCTCCTGTATTAGCAGGTGGGTGGATTCTTTACCCCTGAGCCACCTGGGAAGCTCACTTATGTATACACCAGACCTGGAATCTGTTTTCTCTGCAGTTGAACCAGAACTGGCTGACTCCTCTTTGCCCACCCCTTCCTTTACTAACTCCAGCTAGTCTTTGTGAATTTTTGGATCTTGCGGATAATTAGTTACCTATTTAACCCTTAGTCTTTAGAGGAAATTTCTCCCTGCACTTGGAGTGACTGTTGAGTTGGGAAGCTGTTTTCCACTTAGCAAATTGGAAACATTTCCTTCCTTTCTGCCCCTCTACCTACCGTTTGCCACTAGAAGGTACCATTTGGGCTTATAGTTTGCCTCTAAATTTTGCTTGACTTTTTCCTTATCCATAGGCCAAGTTGTGTGTTGATATGGACAGAAGAGGTGGAAGAAATGATTGGCTCATTTGGTAATAGAATCTCCTTTCTCCCCCCCTCCTTTTTTTTCCCTCCTTTTTTTTAATTGGAGGATAATCGCTTTACAGAATTTTGTGGTTTTCTGTCAATCATTAACAAGAATCAGCCATAGATGTCTTCCCGAACCTCCCTCCCATCTCCCTCCTATCCCTCTCAATCCCTTCTAGATTGTCACAGAGCCCCTGTTTGAGTTCCCTGAGCCATACAGCAAATTCCCATTGGCTATCTATTTTACATATGGTAATGTAAGTTTCCATGTTGTAGTCTTCTTTGATATAAATCATCTTAATTAGAAATGTAAACCTCTTTTGGTTTCCATTTTCATTTTGTCCACTATCGAGCCCTTACTCCTGAGATCTGGTGAAGGGGGAAGCAGGATCTGTTGTCTTCCTTAACAGATTGCTTTGTTCACTGTGAGCTCAATCACAAGGTAAATGTCAGAGGTTCCTGTCTGAATCTGGAAAATGTGAGGTTGTAGTAGATGTGGGGTAGCAAGTTGGAGGGAAGAATGCTTTTATTTATTTTTTAAAATTTGAATTAAAAATTTTTTTAAATTGAAGTATAGAAGAAAACTTTCAAACATGACCTTAATAACTGTGTCACTGGTGAAGATATCATGGAGGTAGGGATAGGAAAGCAGACTGGATAGAGTAGTCAGGAGACCTAGGCTGATCTTAAATCATGTCTGAGATCATTGATTGCTAGTAGGGCAAAGAAAATAGTCTTAGTGTTATCTTAGTTCATTTCTTTGAGAAGATTTGTTTTACAGATTTATCTTTTAATGTTTATTTAAACAAATTTGATTTTGATTATGAGATGTTTACAGTAAGAGTTAAAGATCTGTGGGAAAAGCTTAGTCATACTTGTTTGAATCTTGTGGGTACACAGTCATTTTGATGTTTATAGTAGTTTATGTGCATAGAAAAACACTTGTACTACTTCAGGTGCATTAAACAAACATGTTCTTAAAGTGGTGAACGGTTTATACTTCGTGTCTGCAGGAAGTATGAGGAAAGAGTGAGTGGTATCTTTATGGCCTCTTCTAACCTGGTTTTTTCAGCTACTGACAAATGCCTTCTCTAATTTTCAAAGAGAGATCTTAGATATATTATTTTAAGTCCATGTGATTCTGATCACTTTAAGGAGTTTGCTGATAGAGTGGTCAAAAGACCCTCAGAATTTCCTTCCCCTGAGTGGCCAGACAGGCTGTTTTGTATTTTGCTTTGTGTTTATTGCTACCGTGGTATCTGCTACATAGTGCATGCGTGCTAAGTCACTTCAGTTGTGTCGACTCTTTGTGACCCCGCAGACCTTAGCCCACCAGGCTCTTCTGTCCATGGATTCTCCAGACAAGGATACTGGAGTAGGTTGCTATGCCCTTCTCCAGGGGATCTTCCCAATCCACCTCTCTTATTCCTGCATTGGCAGGTGGGTTCTTTACCACTAGTGCCATCTGAGAAGTGTTCAAGTAAGCATTATTAAATGTTTGTTTTGCATGATATTTATCAGAAAATTCCTCTAAAAGCACATCTCTCTTTTTGATCTTAAATTACAGTAATTACAGAATTGGGAGAGCTTCTAATAAAAGAGGGAACTTAAAACCTGCCTCTATTATTTAAATGTACCTAGTCATTCATTTATTAATTCAGTGATTTATTATTTACCTTACTGGATACTGGACTTACAAACTTGAGAATGATCTGGTCCCTGTCATCACAGTTATGTTGCAATATGATAAGCATGGTTGAAATACATACAGGGGGCCCAAGAGGCACAAAGAATGGGGTGGGGTATCAGGAAATGCTTTCCAAAACAAGCAACTCGAGTTGGGTTTAGAAGGATGAATAAGAATTAGCAAAGCTATGAAGGGGAAAAAGAGTATTCTGCATAGTAATTAAGCACATATGAAAACAGAGAGAGTTTAACATTTAAATATTCTGCAATACACCTTGGGTTCCCTTTCTCTTTGACTCAGTTCATTACGGCTGACTGCTTGAGTCATGCAGGTCCCGGTGGACCTTCTGGAGTGGAGGCTGAACTGTGGCAAACTCAGGCCTTGGCAGATGTGTGGATGTGCACTTCACTTGTGTGGTGGCTGTGGAACCTCAAGCTGAGAACAGGGGGCTCCTTTGGAGCATGAGCCTCCCACAGGGCGCTCTTGGGATGCCTGTCCCGGAATTACCCAGGGCAGTAACAAAGCTTTCTTTTCTTCTTTAAACCAAGCCAGCAGGATGGGATGTCTGCTAGCCTTTGTGTTTGGAGCCAACCAACAAACATACAGTGACCAGCACAATGGCATTGTTGGGCTTCAGTGAAAAGTAGGTCGGGGCCCAGGCCCTCCTCTGCAGAGGGCCTATCCAAAGAACAGAGGTTGGACAAGCCTCTGATTTGGCTGTTTGATATTGATGCTGGTTTCTGATGGGCTTCTGACTTACTTTCGGTGTGTAAGATTATAGGATTTCTTCCCATTGTTTCTATCAACACCTCTATTTGGAATCTCTGAGTTGCCTTTGACTCTTCTCCCTCAGTTCTCATATCTACGACTCGTTTGCTAAATCCTTTAGATTCTACCTCTGTTTATTCTAACTCTAGCCTACTTTTTCGTGCCTGTAATAGCACTGTAAGTCAGGTGTTTGGTCATCTCTGATCTGGGCTGATGGAGTAGCCTTTAAACCTCAGGCAATGGCAACCCACTCCAGTACTCTTGCCTGGAAAATCCCATGGACGGAGGAGCCTGGTAGGCTGTAGTCCATGAGGTCGCGAAGAGTCGGACATGACTGAGTGACTTCACTTTCACTTTTCACTTTTATGCTTTGGAGAAGGAAATGGCAACCCACTCCAGTGTTCTTGCCTGGAGAATCCCAGGGATGGGGTCTCACAGAGTCGGACACGACTGAAGTGACTTAGCAGTAGGAGGTTTAACCTCCTCCTGTTAACACCTGTTAACACCATGAGCTTTCTAAAATGTAGTTTCAGTCATGTATTAGTTTCCTAGGATTGCCATAACAAAGCATCACAAAGTGAGTGGCTTATGATGATACAAGTTTATTCTCTCATAGTTCTGAAAGCTTGAAGTCTGAAATCAAAGTGTTGGCAGGGTCTTGCTCTCTCTGAAGGCTCTAAAGGAAGAAGAGCCTTGCCTCTTCATGGTTTTTCTTGGTGTTCCTTAGCTTATAGACACATCACTCAGATCTCTTCCTCCATTGTTGCCTGGCATTATCCTTGTATGTCTGTGTCTCCTCTCCTCTTTTTGTTAAGATATTAGATTAAGGATCCATCCTACTCCAGAAGGACCTTATCTTTACTTGATTACATTTGCCAAAGACCTTATTTTCAAATAAGATCACATTCACAGGTAATCAATTCATTGAATCTTCATAACTCTATGGGTTAGGTTCTATTATTATTCCCATTTTATAGATGAATGTTAAGGAGTAACCAACCCAGGTCACACAACTAGTCAGAGGTGAGAATCAATCAGAGGCAGCCTAACTCTGCAGTATGTGGGCTTCACCACTATGTTGTACTGCCTGGCTTCACTTTTTAACCTCATTCCTTCTCCCCTGCTTATACTTCATGTAGGGAAAGAAAAAAAAGAGGAATAACTACTAATCACTGCACTTGGTGCTCCTTTTGCATAGAATGTCTTTATTACTCCCAACCCTGCATATGGGCTTCCAGGAAACAGAACTGAATCCTCAATGGGTGATTAGCCAGGCCTAGTGGGAAAAGGTATTCCAGGTAATGGGGCCAGCAATGTGCACAAATGTGCAAGTAAGCAGGGATCAGACCCTTATAAGCAGGAGTGAAAGACTTTATATGACATGCTAAGGATTGTGGATTTTATCCTAAGAGTAATACGGCATCAGTGAATAATTTTAAAAGGGGAATGACTTAAGGTTGGCATTTAGAAGGTTAATCTTGAATATATTAAGGAAAATGGATTGGAAGGAGGGCTAAGTCTATTCAAGATGTAAGGAAAAGAAAAGAAGACTACTCTGAAAGCTAGTAGAGTAACCCAGGGGAGGAATGATTATAAGATATTAATAGTGGAAAGAATGAGTTGTGTACTGTGAGCTAAGCTAAGCATGTGCTAGACATGTTAATACTTTGTATATCTTATCTCTTTTTATTTTTCCCTGCTTTTGATTAAACACCAAATCACTTTGGTTCTACCTCTGAGATGTCTCCAGATATTAACCTCTTTTCCATTCTCTCTCCCAGTCTTTTTCAGGCCTTTGTTACTTCTCACTTGGATTCCAGGAGCCTCCTAACTTGTCTTCCAGCCTCAATTCCTGACCTTTCTGTACAGTTTTTACGTTACTGTTAGAATGATATTTCTAAAGCACATCTGGTCATTGTCCTGGGTGAAAAACATTGTTAATTTTTGTATCATTTCTACTACTAGACTGTGAACTAAGGGCAGGGATTGGCCCCACTTAGTTTTATGTTTTCATGTAGTAGGTTTTCAGTATTTCTGTACGTGTATGGATAGAGGTGGCTGGATCTTCCTCGGGACAACCCCGCTAGTTAGGTGGCAGCAAATGATGTCTGTTAGTGGAATGGCAGCACATTCATCTGCCTTAAGTGCCCTAGCTCTAGGCTATTTGGGTAGATTTTTCACAAAGGAATAATAATTCTTGGAGTTGATATTTTCTCTAGTACCTCTCTGAATATGCCTTTGAACTACTGTTCATAGATAAGTTTGTTTGATTATAGATATCACTACTTTGATAATTTAGAGTTAAGAAAAGGTAACCATTTTTTCTTATTCTTCTGACTGGTTATGATTGGATGAGGTTATGATTAGAATCAGCAGGAATTGAGAACAGGAGTCCTGGGTGTAGTGCATGTTACCTCAGTGAGAGGTAAGTATTGCCTAGTCCTGCTCCAGAATATTCTTTGTATGAACAAGTTTATGTGTCTCTCTGTGTCTGAGTGATACCATCAGACTCTATAGGGCATATATGGAAAGAGCCATTCTCAGCCTTTTAGGATCCAACTCGGATATTACTTTTTCTCTGAAACTTTCCAAACTCCTCAATATCTACTTTTATACCCCAAGTATTTACCTCTGCTAAAAGGTTATTAGTATTATTTATTTACCAGTGTGTCTTTCATGAACTTCTTTACGGTATAAACTATTTATATACCCACATTTACTATGTGGATGGGACTCTTGTAATCACTGGGGGATATAATGTTGATGTAAATGGACAAGTTCTTACTCTCATATGGGGGTGGTAGGAAGGGGAGGCGGAGAAGGCAGTGGCACCCCACTCCAGTACTCTTGCCTGGAAAATCCCATGGGTGGTGGAGCCTGGTAGGCTGCAGTCCATGGGGTCTCGAAGAGTCGGACACGACTGAGCGACTTCACTTTCACTTTTCACTTTCATGCATTGGAGAAGGAAATGGCAACCCACTCAAGTGTTCTTGCCTGGAGAATCCCAGGGATGGCAGAACCTGGTGGGCTGCCGTCTATGAGGTTGCACAGAGTTGGACACGACTGAAGTGACTTAGCAGCAGCAGCAGCAGAAAGGGGAGGAGTGCTCAATAAGTATTTGGAGAAATAAGCTGATATTCCTGAGTGGCCAACTGAGTGTGTGCTTACCTGTTCCTTTGATAATTTTCTAGAGTGTTGGCATATGATTTTTTACATACATAGTAATATTGTTCAGTCACCAACACATATTTTGTCTATTCATTGCCTTTTAAGAAACAAGTCTTTAATGAAATCAAGTATCACACAAATGAAATGGCAGAAGCTCTTAACATTTTACTAAACTATGAGTAGGAGAAGCAGGTTTTGGTGTAGGTGAACTTGGGGAACAGTCACTTAGAGGTATTAAGTCCCTGTGACACATTTGATTAGCTGATGTTATAGTTTCTGAATTTGAAAGTTAAAAAGAGTAACAATAAAAATTATAAAATCTTCTCTCTCAGGTAGGTATTTAAATGTGTTGCCAATGCCTACGGTTGTTTTGTGGAGCTCGCAAGGGAGTGGTCTGGAAGAAAATGAAAGCAAAGCAGCTGTCCCCAGTCCAGAAAGCTGAATGTGCGGGGACAGTTGTTCTTGCCTCTGCTTCCCACAGTGGGATTTGTTCAGAGCACACACCAGCTGAGTCTGCACACGGTGTTGCTTATGGGGAAGTGGATGTTCCAACTAATGGGCACACAGAGTGTGTAGCAACTTAGAAATCTTCCTTGTTGGCAGATCTCTAACTTCCTTTCCTCATACATGCAAAGGTCTTGAGACATTGAGACGTTGTGGTTTCTGAGAGCCCCAGAGGCTTATCAGCCCCACCAAAGGATTCACTGAAGGCAGGCAAGAGAAATGGGTTATAAACTCCTTTTGGTTTCCCTCTCTGGTCCTGGGTTTGTGCTTTTTTCCCACCATGTCTGAAAAGTCAGAGCCTAATAGCCAGTGTGATTCCTCACCTTGTCTCACCTCTCTCCTCTGTTCCCCACCCTATGGCTTGGTCTGTGGATTTCTCAGACTTTCAGAGACATGGAGGGACAGAATAAACATGCGTTTGTCTGAATCAAGAGTCGTGGCTTACCCTGGCCCACAGAGAGTACACATACAGGCTTTTTACCAGTCTTTTCTGCCTGGCCCTCAGTGGGAAACCTGAGTGGCTCCTGAAGTCAGGCCTTCCATGTCACACTGTCATGGTGCCAAAGAAGTGGATTACAACCTTGTCATACCTTTTTTACTCTCAGAGCTAGCGAAATTTGTCTACATGATTAGCTGTCAGCTTTATTGCCCCTCTATAGCTTGGAATTTGCAAGTGCACTTTCCTTTTAGCAAATGGGCACCTCAGATGTGAACCGTGAACAAATTCAACTGGAGTGAAGAGACTAAGGTGCTATGCTAATGCCGTCATTATGCTTTGTTTTGAGATTTCCAAAGATGGATTGTCAAACAAGATGAAGCAGATCAACAGGTTTCCCTTTTGAGAAAATTGGCGTATTTTTAGCCATTCTCTCTGCCTTGCCAAACCTGATCTACTTCATCCAAGGATCTGAAATGCTGCCTCATGCTGCCCCCAACTGGTTCTTTTTGGTACTCATGTTACCACATCAGAGAATCTAAGATTATATGAAACTTCTATTTTTTTTTTCTTAGCCCTTTCATGTATTTGTATTCAATTCTTATAATAACATCGTGAGGTATATGGATCATGGATTATCATACCTGTTGTATAGATGGAAAAACAGAAGGAAAGCCTCATTAGTCGATTTGTTCAAAGTAAAATGGCTGTTAAGAGGCAGAGTTGGACTAAAATTCAGTTTCCTTGTCTTCTCTCCCATTAGGTTCCCTAGTCTTTTGTAAATCCAATATCACCCCCAACTCCGGAAAGATATGAAGTGCTTATTTTTAGACTTAGAGGAATTTGCCCCTTTTTCTTCCTTGGAAGGAAGAGGGAAATAATACATCATGTGACGTTTGAGTAAATTCATTTGAATTTAATTAGCGAAAATTTTTGAGCTCCTGTTCTGCATGAGGCTCCCTGGTCCAGGTGCCACAGCCTCTAACTCTCCAATTTAATATAGGGGTAGAGTGTGAACTCTGGAGCCAGACTGCCTGAGTTTGAACCCTGGCTCTGCTGCTTAATAAGTGGGTAACCTTGAGCAAGTTGCTGAACCTCCAAATACCTCTTGTAAAATGAGAATAATAGTACACTTACCTTAGGGTTTTGTGAAGATTAAATGATGTAATTAATGTAAGTCCTCAGAGTAGTGCCTGGCACAAAGTAAGCACCAACTAAATAAATACTAGCTGCCACTGCTATTGTTGTTATTATTATTATCTCTGTATGAATAGACTTATTTGCTCTTATAAAAACAAAAAACAAAGCAGCTCTTTGTGGGTATGTAGGAATGACAGACAACCAGATTTCTTGAATGAGTACATCTTCATGTAGTTTCCACTTAGCCTTGTCTCCTACTCACTTATCAATGCACTTTGGTCTTATTCTGGTCTTAACCACTTTACTGAAACTGCTCTGGCCATGGTTGCCAGTGACTTCTTATTTATTTATCTGGCTGCATTGGGTCTTGCGGCATGCAGCATCTTCTGTTGTGACACGTGGGCTTCTCTCTGATTGTGTCCCATGGGCTCCAGGGTGTGGGCTCAGCAGCTGAGGCACAGCGTGTGGGATTTTCAGCTCCCAGACCAGGGATTAAACCCTCATCCCTTGCAGTGGAAGGCAGATTCTTAACTACTGGACCACCAGGGAAGTCCCGCCGGTGACTTCTTAGAGGCAAATTCAGTGGACACTTTTCAGGCTCATCTTACTTAATCTGTAGCATTTTGATACTTTTGGTCATTTTCTCTTTTGGAATGTTCTCCTTCTTTGGCTTCTGTGGTGACATTCTTGCTTGGTGATTCTTCCTCTGCCTGCTTCTGTAAATGTTCCAGTTGTTTGGGATTCTGTTAATTTCCCACTTTACATGTTAACCCCTGGGCAATCCCATACATTCCTTAGCCTCAGTGACTACTTCAGCTCAATGTCATTGCCTCCTAAATGTTAGTCTCTAGCCCAGATTTTTTTCCTCAACTTCAAACTGACTTGGTACAGGGTATCTCCACACGCCCTTAAGCCTAGCATGTCTTAGTTGAACATTGTTAAATGTCTTTTAACATTGCCTCTTCTTAAAACCTCCTCTCCCTATATTCTGGATATTTAATAATGGCACACAGGGGCCAATAGCCTGCAATCAACCTAGGAGCTTTTCACTGTTCTCATCCTCCTCATCAAGGCGTTCATCAAGTTTTTTTGACTTTGTCATCTAAAATCTTGAATCTTGCTCTGTTCCAATGCCTCCACTATTGCCTCAACTCAGGCATTCTTCCTTCACCAGGATTACTGCAGTAATTTCCTAACCTATTTTCCCTTCTCCATATTCTCCACTCTAATCCATCCATCATACCATTGCTGAAATAATCTTTTCCTTAAAAAAGCAAATATGAGCATGTTGCTCTTTGGCTTAAAAGGCTTCTTTTGTTCCCTATAGACAGGATAAAGTCCATATACTTTAGCAAAGCATATCAGCCTCACCTCTCATGCACTCTGGCCATACTGAGTAAATTAGTTTCCTGAATACACCATGTTCTTAACCTATAACTTGATGTCTGCTGCTCCCTCTGTGTGGACTTTCTTTCCTGCTCTCCCAAGTCATCCTTTGAACTCCTCGGTTCCTTTGTGCAGCTTTCTCTGACATGCCTAGGTTGAGTCTGTACCTTTCCCTTTGTGCTGTCATACTGTACAGAGCTATCTTTTAGCATTTACTACATGCTATTGTTTGTCTATATCCCTTAATAGATTGTGATCTCAAAGGAAGGTGCAGCATCTGCCATAGTGCCTGGATGCAGAATAACTGCTCAGTAACTTAAAAAAAAAATACAGTCTCTGTCTCCTAGGTGTTTACCCTCTAGTAGTTTTACTCCCACCCTAAATGTTGCTGACAAATGGTAGCTGGGTTTTCCTTCTGTTTTGCAGTATATCAACTCTGGAAACCTGGAACAGTTGCTAGACAGTAACCTGCATTTGCCCTGGACTGTGAGGGTGAAACTGGCTTATGACATAGCAGTGGGCCTCAGCTACCTTCACTTCAAAGGCATTTTCCATCGGGACCTCACCTCTAAGGTACGAAGGCTTTACTTGCACAACTCTTTGAGACACTATCTTCCATTTACCAAGAAAACTGCGTTAAGAAACCAGTCATTAATGAGCTTCAGAATGTTGGAGATCTCTTATAAATTCAACATTTAATCATGGAAGATACAGCTTATTACTGTGTATAACTAGTCCTTAGAAAGCCAATCTTGGCTCATAGCAGGTTCCTTTCATTGCTGAGTCCATCAGCACATACATCTTGAGAACCTTTATTCTTAGTTTTACTCACTACTGGATGTGTGTTGCAGGAATAGATGGCACAAGAACACATAAGAGATTCTTGCCCTTTAGGGGTGACAGTAGTCAAGGCCGTGTGGGAACCTGCCTCTTTGTATTCTCTCCCATGGTCTCCACCAGGGGTTCTGTGATTTTTAGTCACTTGAGTACAGGTTTTGGAGGCCATAATGTACTGACCCATTTTCTTTCTGTGTGATTGAGTTTCTGCCATCCTGCCAGTTCCTCTTTGGCATCAGCTGGTCTCTGTAGTATTCTCTTGCTATCCAAATTGCTGTGTGACCAGGTTAGAAAAGAGTTGCTTTTAGAGGAAGTTGGCTATACTACAAGGCAGACACCTCAGGGCCAAGTAGCACAGGATACCACATGACAAGGCTTATATAAGTAGTACTGTTTGTACTACTATATATAAAAAATAGATAACCAATAAGGACTTAATATATAGCACAGTGATTCTACTAAATACTCCATAATGACCCATATGGGAACAGAATCTAAAAAAGAGTGGAGATATATATATACACACACACACACACATATATACACACACATATATATATAAAACTGATTCAGTTTGCTGTACAGCAGAAAGTAACATAACATTGTAAATAAACTATACTCCAATAAAAATTTTTTTAAAAATAGTTCTGTTTGACCATTCATATGGGAACTATAAATCATCTAATATAACTTGTGTTCAGAAGCTGATTTAAAAGTCTCCTAGGGAGGTATATGAGGCTTCCCAGGTGACTCAGTGGTAAAGAATTCACCAGCCAATGTAGGAGATGCGGGAGACATGGATTCGATCCCTGGGTTGGGGAGATCCCCTGGAGGAGGACATGGCAACCTTTCAGTTTCAACATTTTTGTCTGGAAAATCCCATGGACAGAAGAGCCTGATGGACTACAGTCCATGGGGTCACAAAGAGTCGGATACAACTGAGCAACTGAGTGCACACACATGCATGCAGGGGAGGTGTATGGAAGTTTTATACCTGTCTAAGAATAGCGGTCACTTCATTCTGCATCCTCAACACATGCATATGCACATGTACATACATGCATATACATATTCAGGCAGCTCTTCTGTCATGGATAAGGGGGTAAGGAAACCTGTTATAGGAAAAAGTTTGCAAAGGGAACAAAAGCAGGCTGTGCTCTCAGAGCCAATAGACCTAGAGCAGTGAGTCCCTGGCTACCTCCCATTAGAATGGTTCTAGTGTTCTAAACAGCAGTACTGTCCCCAAGGGACCCTGGCCACTGGTTTGTGACTACTACACAGAAAATAGCTTTCAGTAGTGCTCATAGGGCTCGAGTTGTGGCAGTGCCATTTGTAGTCAGCTGCACTGTTACTGAAGAAACCTTAAGATTGGTGGAATCTGGTGACCAGCTGAGACCTAGTTGTGAGAAGTCCTTTATCTTCATTGGTATAAGCAAGAGCTAGACAGCTGGGAACTGGATGGTGGTGTCTTATCCCTTCATCAGCCTCTTCTTCCTTAGAAAGTCAAGACTTAGAAAACTGCACCTGTTCCTGGCAGATGGGTGGGGTTGTATCAACTTAGATACTGTCTTAAGTTGATGGCTTACCTTGGGCATGCAATTAAAATCAAATTGTTGCTTCCTACTTAGAGAGCATCATGTCTTCTAACATGGAGGGAGGTCATGATCAGTTATCTGTCAGTCACACAGATATTTCCTACATACCCACATGAGTGTCTTCTGTGCCTGGCACCATGCATGAAGGAATATTCGAGAAAGATAATTTCTGACCAGAGATAGTCTGTTGGCAAATAATTGAAGAAGAGTTCATAGCATTTTATAATTGAGTGTTTAGCTATAGACTATGGGTTTTCAGTGAAAAAAAATCAGTAGATTAGGGTACCTAGGTTTTCTGGAGGAACTCATCATATTCCATTCTGTGCCCCCAAAATATTTTATCCCATTGTGCTAGTGTGGTTCTGTCTGGGATTGTCATATTGTATGTATTGTAAAAATGACTACCCTTTTTGGCTCTTTAGGGTAAGACCACTGTCCTTTGGTTTTCCTAGTTGATAGTGGGTGTTCCCATGTCAGCTGGTTTGAGATGAGAAACTAGGAATTTAGGAGAAAGAATTCTCTGGTATTATTGGGTGTACTTTCTTGGGTCTGAACTTTAGGGGGTGGTGAGAACAAATGAGTTTGCAACCGGGAGACAGGCTGGGAACTACACTTTAGGGAATCTCAAGTTGAAGAAAAACAAGCAAATTTTATAAGCCAGGCCATCCAGTTTGAGAGACTGTATTTATTGCCCTTTTATCCAAATGTTTCAACTTCACAGTGTTGCAGAGATTAAGGAGAGGTTGTAAGTTCACACCTAGACCAGAGCAGTCCCACCCAGGAGACCTGTGTGGTGGTGACAGTGACTCTAAGAATGAGAAGCCTAAGGGAAAAATAACGCCAACGGGACAGAGTAGGGCTTTGAAATTTCCAATTTATCTCCTCATTGTCAGCCTTGGGTCTGAGTTTGATTTCTTTAAGTGCAATAAAAGGTTTACTTATATATTAGTGTGTACACATCCAGCTATTTGATGTTTATACTGTGTCTGTGTCTTCCACCAACACATGAGTTTCTCAAGTGCTGCTCTTATTCACCTTTTTACCCCTAGCACCTAACATAGAGCCTGTCAGAGTAGAGGCTTCCTGGCCCTCTTTCAGAAAATGTGCTTGACAGCATGGAGGCCAGAACATCTGCTTGAGAACTGAGATTCTGAGTCCCAGATCCAGTTTTACTCCACCTCTTTAAATGACTTCAGTGTTCTTGGGCCCTTAGTGTCCCTAGGCTATTGACATCAGCCCTGGCGTCTCAGACCAGAGCTAATAAGAGGGATTTAAAGTAGTGGGAGTGTGTTTCAGGTGGGTAAATCAGGACAGAGAGAAGCATATGCCACTTTGCAAATGATCCTGGGCCTAGAGTAGTGGCAGAGAAAATCCTAATTTCCAGAGTGCCTACTGAAAGTAGTATTATTGCCTTTGTAGAATTCACACATCAGTGGTTACTGCAACACTGTTTTCAAGAATTAAAAGTCTGTCAGATATAGCTGTTCAGTCTAATTTTGTAACTACTTCTAAGAAACAGGCTGATTTAGGTTTGTGCAGTGGCAATGCTGATTCAACCAGTCCATCCTAAAGGAGATCAGTCCTGGGTGTTCATTGGAAGGACTGATGCTGAAACTGAAACTCCAATACTTTGGCCACCTGATGCGAAGAGTTGACTCATTGGAAAAGACCCTGATGCTGAGAGGGATTGGGGGCAGGAGGAGAAGGGGATGACAGAGGATGAGATGGCTGGATTGCATCACAGACTTGATGGATATGAGTTTGAGTAAACTCTGGGAGTTGGTGATGGACAGGGAGGCCTGGCGTGCTGCGATTCATGGGGTCGCAAAGAGTCAGACACGACTGAGCGACTGAACTGAACTGAACTGAACTGAATGCTGATTACTTAGAAGGAAATGGGAGGTTGTGTGGCTTTAAAAACATTCAGTTCTTGAGCTCCATCAAGAAGTGGCAACATGCAGGCTAGAAACGGTTGATGCAATTGTATGTGAGCCTTGCTCTTAAGGGCAGCTAAGGAGGGCTTCTTTGTTTGTTTATATATATATATATTTAAATTAGAGGATAATTACAATATTGTGATGGTTTTTGCCATACATCAACATACATTGGCATTAGGTATACATATGTCCCCTCCCTCTTGAACGCCCCTCCCAGCTCCCTCCCCATCCCACTCATCTAGATTTTCACAGAGCACTGGCTTTGGGTTCCCTGTGTCATACATCAAACTCAAGACAGCTGTTTCAGAGACTGGAGAGAACATGAATTAGAAACAGAGTTGAATGCTGGCGGATGTAGAGTGTGTGTGTTAGGGCCCTTTGTAGTCATTTTTTATAATGAAAACTATTAACAGCCTTTTGGAACCACTTATACTGTGCTGTTAGAGGAGATAGAAATTACTGGAACCTAATCTGTACCATCCATGGGCTCTGAGTCAAGTTGGAGATACAGATATGTGAGCAGATTACTTCCCAAGAACTATGGAGAAGGTATAGGATCATATGGTGGAATGGAGAGGAAGGGACAGGACACATTATAGCAAACCAGATAATCTCCGAATTGGACTCTAGTTGTCTCTGGGACATTTAGGAGGGCAGTTCAATCTCTGATCTTGCTGTGCTGTGAAAAGAAACTTTTAATCTTTCTTGAGACATAGAGTCAATACTTTCTTTCTAACTGGATTTATGGAGTGAATTTGTTGGGGGTAAAGGGAGAGAGGTGTTGGCACACGGAAAGCCATTTTTTGTTGTTACAGAAATAGCTTTAGCTTAGAGCTAACACTTACAAATGGACCTGGCATTTCTCTGTTTAGGTGGTTTTATTCAGTGCTGGTACAGACTGTGCAGCTATTCTAGGAGACCTCAGGATCTGCTCTCAGGTGTCTCCTCGGGCCCAGCTCTGAAGGGTTTGTGCATTTCTGTAAGAAATGTGTTCATGGCCACCTCTTGAGTCTCTTGTCAGCTTGGTCTCCATCATGGAGAGTCAAATGTATGATTAGTGTGTGCCTTTCCACTTGCTTTCGAAAGAAGCTTTACTCGTCAAACTTTCACATGACAAACTTTGGCCGAGTTCTTTCTGTATGTCTGCTAGGTTAGAGATACAGAGATGAATAGGATCATTCCCTGCCCTTTGAAGAGGCAGACATGTAAGTCTCTCTGCTACTGTGTGATGTATTATAATAGGAGTAAGGACAAAGAGGAATGGAAGCCAGGCGGCAGCAGTGCCTGGGCTCCTCTTTGAACCAGAAAAGGTCACCTCTCACCTCAGGGAAGTCTGACTGGGCCTTTCTTATGTCTGCTGCTTACTCCAGGCATACTTTTGAATAAAGCATTCTTCAGCTTGATTTAATGGACTTTGTATCCCTCAGAGCCTGAAAATTAGTCTGGGTTCTTCAGAACCCCACAGTGGTCTGAGTTCATATTTTGTCCTCTGTAGTCAGTCTGTATTACGGCCATGTCTAAGTTGGGTGAGAAATGCAAGCATTACAGTAGGTGCCCTTGGATTAATCAGCTTTGGAGAGGGGGCTAGCATCCCAGATGAAGGGGTCTTACTGTATTGCCTGCACAAACAGTGCTGCCTTCTCCATGGGCCCGGGCCTCTGCTTCTGTCTTAAGACTACATTGTTCCTGCCATGGCCTTGCTGTCTCTAGTGGAAAGCTTTTCAACCAGTTTTTCTGGAAAGGCCAGAATCATTAGTGGGGGATTCTATTCGAATCAGGAGACCTGCATCTTTACCACTCATAGTTGTAAGCTTCACTTTTCTCATCTTAAATGTAAAAATCTCAGATCTGCCCACCTGACAAGGTTGTTTGAATCACTTGGACTAGTTTATGAATAGTGTTTTATTATTAATTCATAAGGTACCACACAGGCAGAAGTAGACAGTCTTTCCCTTGCACAAGGGGCTAGGAAATATTCTCAAGGGCACTTCGCTCTTAAGATATTGCTGCTTTGCTGAATCTTTTAGCATATGACGTACAGCCTACAGCTATAGGAAGGGACTATAGAAACGGACACTCAGGTCAAATTGCTAAGGTTAGAGAGAAGAGAATACAAAGGATACTTTGGAAAAGGATATTGAACCCAACCTGAGGGTACAGAGAAGACTTCTTGGAGAAGGTGATGCCTGAGCTGAATCTTGAAAGTTGAATTCTACTTACTAAGTATTGTGTGTGTGTGCTTAAGTTGCTTAGTCATGTCCGACTCTTTGTGATCCCATGGACTGCAGCCTGCCAGGCTCCTCTGTCCATGGGGATTCTCCAGGCATAAGTACTAACTAGAGTGGGTTGCCATGCCCTCCTCCAGGGGATTTTCCCAATCCAAGGATGAAATCCATGTCTCCCACATTGCAGGTGGATTCTTTACTGACTGAGCCACCAGGGAAGCCCTGGTGTGCAAGACCTGGGTTTGATCCCTGGGTTTGGTAGATCCCCTGGAAGAGGGCATGGCAACCCACATTGTGTGTGTGGTGGGGTTATATTCCAGATCACATCAGATGAATGGCATAAACAAAGGCATAGAGACATAAACAGTATGATATGCAGACTGTGAGGCTGAAGTGGTAGGGGATAAGAATTGAAAGCAGAGGAGTCTGATCATATACTGTCTAACTTGGATTTTATCTTCTAGAGAGGAAATGAAGAACCATTGTTGGCTTCTTTTAAATAACAGCTTTTTTGAGATATTACATAAAATAAAATTCATCCTTTCAAAGTATACATTTCAGTGGTTTTTAGTATATTCAATTATCACCACTGTCTAATTTCAAATCTTCTCATTGTTCCAAAAGGAAAACCCCATGACCTGTTCTCCCCTCCCTTCAGTCTTTGGCAACCACTAATCTTTTTTCAGTTTCTATGACTTTGCTTAATCTGGACATTTCATAGAAATAGAATCATACAATATATTATTGCTGGCTTTTACGTAGGTGAGTAACACAGATTTACATTTTACAAAGATCATGCTGGCAGAAGTGAGGAAGGTGGATTTCGGAGATCAAGCCTAGCCTAGGCTACAGAGACCATTTAGAATATTGCAGTATTCAGAGGAGGACCTGAATTAAGGCAGTAGTCATGGGGATGAAAAAGGAGGGGGCGACTGGAAAACATTTAGAAGCTAAAATTATTTGGAGTTAAGAGTGGAAAGTCTAGATGAATCCCAAGTTTCTAGTTTAGTAAACTGGGTGGAAAATGGCAATACTAGCTGACATAAAAATACAGCTAGAGATTTAGTTTTTGGGGAAAAGATGAGTTCAAGTTTGCATGTATAGAGTTCAGTGTAAATAATCCAGATGTCATCCAGATATAGACTGGATGTGCAAAGCTGAAGATTGAGAAATAAAGGTCAGTGCTGAGGATATACATTTGGGAGTCATCAGTACAGAAGTGGTAATTAGAAAAGAAATGGGGAATAGTCTCCACAAGAGAGCACAAGCTGTAGGCCTAGGAGAACCCTGAGAGCATCACCCTTGGGGGATGGGAGGAGGGGCTTGCCCTAGAGTGTTCAGAGTAGCCAGAGGTAGAGAAGGAAATCTATAGTATCACAGAAGCCAGGAGAGAAGAATCAGAAGCAACAGAAATAGCCTGTAATTAGCCTTTGATAGCTAGTCTCTTTGCTCCAGGGCCACAATGGCTTAGTCTGTACATGCCCAGCAGATAGGATTCCTGAATCATATATAAAAGTGCTGAAGGAAATAATCAGCAATGTCAACAGCAGCAAAATCAAGTAATATTAAGGACTGGTTATGTCTATTGAGTTTAATGCCATGGAACTCAGAGGAATCCTCAGAGAGAACACTTCCAGCAGAAGCCAGTGAGGAAGGGGTGGGAGATGACAAAGTAAAAACAGCAAGTGTTGCCAGCCAGACTTCACTAGTCTAGACCCCACTAAGGGTAGGCTCAGGAGTTTATTGAAAAACTCCATAGGAGTTAATCCTGGTCAGGGTTCCTCCCCATTTTCCTTATTACCTCAGATACAGACTCCTAAAGTTGGCTCTTGTGGTTTTCATAGTCCATCTTTGTCTTTGGCTCCAGTGCCTGGCTGCTGGCTATGGAGAAGCTTTAAGAGAGGCAGGGGTCACATTCCAGATCAGAGGCAGACTGGGCTAGGCAGGCTAACCCATGTTGTGGGGCCCTGATCAACCTTACCTTAACCATCTCTCAGCGGCTCAGAGAAGCTACTACTGTGAGTCACTTCCTCCTGGATGGTTGGTCTACAGTGAGTGTACGAGAGGGCTTCATGAATGTGAAGATGGGACAGAAATTGAACACCTTTGATAAGGGCAGTGTACTGGCCATGCTCTGTTCCTTACTGCTGCACCTAAGCTGAATTTCACAGGATTGTTTCTGAGGGCTGTAAAGCCAGTAGTAAACAGGACTTTAGACTGATCCTTGGAGAGAGGAGCCTGAGTTGTTGATGAAAAGAAGAGGAGGAGGGGAGGAAAACAAGCAACAGATCTGAGTCGCCCAAAAGCCTAGACTTTGGCTGCCTAATAGACAGGCTAGCTTAGAACCCATCTTCTCATAGATTGTAAAGTCAGGGAGCTGGGGTCGGGGTGGTGGATTGCTGAGCCAGGGGACTGATGGAAGGGCTGAAGCCAGGACAAGCACAAGGACAGGCCTGCTTTGAAGCCAGAGACAGTTATGTCTATCAGGAAACGAGGGCAGTAGAAGATGTAATGAAATCACAGGCTGCTTCCAGCTCAGAGAAAGAGAGCATAGTGTGATCACATCAAGGCCAGAGTAAGGGACTAATTTGTACCTGATGTGAAGTAACCAGATGACTTGGCAATGCCTTGGCAACTATGTGCCAAGGTGAGGAAGAGGGAGGGCTAGAGGGCCTTGCCAGTCCCAGAAATGTCCCTGTGAGCCAAGGATCCCTGCTCTCTGCTGCACCTGGAGGAAGGGAGGTAGAATGAGGTGTCTCCTGAGCCAGAGTGGTCCATTTTGAATGATATTTGGGGAGAGCTTGTTGCTGCTTTATGTTTAAAGTCATTTGGGTTTATCCTTTCTCTGGAGACAGCAGCATTTGTTCAAAAAGCTTGTCCTGAACCTCTCTCATAAATTGAATACTGTGAGAAAGGAAGGCCCAAACCTGAATTTGCCCCTGAGAGGCTGATGGACTCTCTGCTAGGCTGTAAGAGGAAGTGGCAGAGAGGAGTTAATGGAGTTGAGATGAGAAAGTGGAAGGTAAGAACTGGAGAGGTTAGGACTGGAAAGGTAAGCTTACCTTAAAGCACACTAAATTTTTGGAGGAAAAAAGAATTAGGAGAACATTCCAAATGGAAAGGAAGAGCAAAGGCAAAGGTTTGAAGGGCCTGTTCAGACTTGTCTGTAACAAGTTTGGATGAAGATATGTACAAAGGGCACCAGGGGCTCAGATCACAGAACAGAGCCAGATCATGGAATTTTAATGCCAGAGGAGAAGGTGGTTGTGATCTTGTAGGCAGTGAAAGTTGGTGTAGGCTTGGGCACTTGTCCTGTGCTTACATTACTTGGCAAGGTCAGGCCTGGTCTTTGAGTCTCTACGTTCTGAGGGAAGAAGGAAGGGGAGGCCAGGGTCTGATAGCCTGTCTTCTTCCACTAGACTGTAAGCTCCAAGAGAACAAGGGTTTCTATTTACTGTGGTATCTTAGAACCTTGCCTAGCACATAGAAAACAAAGATAAATATTTGTGTTTGGAGCATGGTATGAATCCTAGGGCAGCCACCCAAGATCCAGGCCTAACTCATCTTACATGGCTATCAGAGACCCACTGGGGCCAGCCCAAGAGCATGATTTCACCAAGAAGCAAAGGACAGGGTACCCTGTGGTAGTAGGGAGGGGTGGTGGGAAACTCTGTGGCTGGCTGGTCCCTTCTTCTGAGCCATGTCTTCTTCTTTGGGAACCCTAGAACTGCCTGATAAAGAGGGATGAAAATGGTTACTCTGCAGTGGTAGCTGACTTTGGCCTGGCCGAGAAGATCCCTGATGTCAGGTAGGTAGCCCTAACGGGTGCTGGGGTCACTGAAGGGACTGAGGCGAAGGGAAGACTCCAGCGTCCTCTTCAGAGGCTAGGACTTGGCCACAGCCCAATCTCAGCTCTCTAAATTCAGTCAATTTTGGTATGCCCATCCTTGGGGGAGAGAAATTCCCAATGGTCAGATCTCCCATTGCACCTGCCAGTGGCAAGCTCATTTTTCATACAATCTCACCCCACAGCACGGGAAGTGAGAAGCTAGCTGTGGTGGGTTCACCCTTCTGGATGGCCCCTGAGGTTCTCCGAGATGAGCCCTACAATGAAAAGGTGAGTCTGGGGGCCCCAAGGCCTGATTCTCTGTAGAATCCATTCTTAGTATAAAATGTCTTGGATTACCCTTCACGTATGGGGTAAGGATCTATATCCTTCCTGCAAAGTCAGCACTGGTACCTGTCAGCTGCCTGGTGAATGAGCTGAATGAAATATGATCAGTATTTCATTCCACTTCCCTGATGGCTCAGTGGTTAAGAATCCCCCTGCAAATGCAGGAGATGTGGGTTTGATCCCTGGGTCAGGAAGATCTCCTGGAGTAGGAAATAGCAACCCACCCCAGTATTCTTGCCTGGGAAATCCCACGGACAGAGGAGACTGGCGGGCTACAGTCCAGAGTCACAAAGAGTTAGACATGACTGAGCAACTGAGCACATGGTCAGTAGGGCCCAAGCCTGGGCTAGTGAACATGAGCGGCAGAAACCCCACCTCTTACCCCATTGAGAGGGAAACTGAGATCTCACTACTCACCAGGCGGACGTGTTCTCTTATGGTATCATCCTCTGTGAGATCATCGCCCGCATCCAGGCTGATCCAGACTATCTTCCCCGAACAGAGGTGAGCTCCAGGATGGGGATCAGTGCCACTGGAATTTTTTATTTTCTTGGGGTGGAGTTCCTGGAACTTAGTCTGTGGCTTCTTCTCTGGGGCAGTTTTCCACCTCTCCTGAGCAGGCCAGGATGGGTGGAGGGGTTAATGACCTGTCTACCCATGTCCCTGCTCCTTCCCCACCATACCCATCCACAGAATTTCGGGCTAGACTATGATGCTTTCCAGCACATGGTGGGAGACTGTCCCCCTGACTTTCTGCAGCTCACCTTCAACTGCTGTAATGTGAGTATCTTTTTCTCCCAGGCTTTGGTTGGGGCTGGCTGAACCCTGTTCACCTGGTTAGGACCATTGGGAGAGGCTGCTAATTAGCCTCATAAGGGACCTCTTTCTCAATGAGTGGCAGTGCCTATGTTTCTTCCTCTGGGCCTATCGGACTCTGGCCCAGAGCCTTGGACCAAGGAAGGAAAATTGCTTTGTATTATCCAGTCCTCAGCTTGTAGTGTAAACCTACTACCCCTTTTCTTGGATATTGATGGAGCTTTGGTCAGGTTTTAGTTGGACCATGCATCCAACTGGTCCAAGGCCCATAAGAAAGGCTCTTATTAACACTTTAGGTCTGGGGCCGCACCTACCAGTTGACTAAGTGGTAGCTGGGACTGGTCCAGGTAGCTTCCAGAAACATGTTAGCTGCAGAACTCAACAAAGAATGGAACCAACCAACGTGAATACCCCCTTTTGGAGGGTTCTATGCCAAACAAGGGGACAAGACATAGAAAGGCTGCTGAGATAGGGGAGGGTACTAGACAATAGCATCTTCCCTGACCTTCACTCTGGCTGTCTTATGGTCTGGAACCTTCAGCAAAGATCTCTTAGATACACATCTGACTCTTAAAAGATGCCAGAAAGAGACTCAAATGCCATCCTTGGGATGGAAGATAGGTCAGGGCTAATGGCTGGTGTGGATGAATACAGATGGACCCCAAACTACGCCCATCCTTTGTGGAGATTGAGAAGACCTTGGAGGAAATTCTGAGCCGCCTACAGGAGGAAGAGCTGGAGAGGGACAGGGAGCTGCAGCCCACAGCCAAGGGTAAGAAATGAAACCAGAATGTCCACCCTGACCCCATGGGAGGATATTAGGATGGTGGGGGGCGAAGGGGCTTCCCCTCTAGGGCTGTGATCACAGGATCCCATGTACAGAAGAAAGGCAAAAAAGCAGGGGAAGCAGGAAAAGTCCTGGAGCTCTGCGCTAGCATATCGCCTCCCTTCTGAGTCTGTTTTCTCATTGTTAAATAGGGACAACAGTACCTAACTTTGCTCTCAAGTGGTAACACATTGTATACAAGATATTGCTTCTATTTGTTATGACTAGAGAGAAACCCTGACTTGACTCACTATTCTTCAGGACTCTTGGAGAAAGGACCTGGGGTGAAGCGACTGAGCTTACTGGATGACAAGATACCTCCCAAGTCCCCACGCCCAAGACGTACCATCTGGCTGTCTCGAAGCCAGTCAGACATTTTCTCCAATAAGCCCCCACGTACAGTGAATGTCTTGGATCCCTACTACCAGCCACAACGAGTTGGTGCTGCCCGAGCCCCCAAAATCAACCCTTTTAGTGCTCGCCAGGACCTCAAAGGTGGCAAGATCAAGTTCTTTGACCTTCCCAGCAAGTCTGTCATCTCCCTGGTATTTGACCTGGATGCACCAGGGCCTGGAACGATGCCTATGGCTGACTGGCAGGAGCCCCTGGGCCCACCTGCTCGCCGGTGGCGTTCTTTGCCTAGTTCACCTGAGTTCTTGCATCAGGAGGCTTGTCCATTTGTGGGCCGGGAAGAATCACTGTCTGATGGGCCCCCACCATGCCTCAGCAGTCACAAGTACAGAGTAAGGGAGATCGCACCATTCCGAGCATCTGCCCAGCCAGTTGCTCCAGCCCATGAGGCCATGGACTGCTCCAACCCCAAGGAAGAAAATGGTTTTGGGCCCAGGCCGCAGGGCATCAGTCCATGCCTTGCAGGTGCCCCTGAGGAGATGGAGGTAGAAGAAGAAAGGCCAAGAGACTCGGCTCCAGTCCCCTTCTCTGTCTCAGGCATGGGCCTGAGGACCCAGGGAGAGCAGGATGGGTGAGCAGAGTTCATCCACCTCACCTTGGAGACAGACCTTCAGCTGAAGCCACAGGGCCCCCCGGCATACAGCCTAGACTCTTCCCGGGGGCCCACAGAACACGCAGGCTAAGCCAAGCCAGACTCATCTGTGAGGCTCCCACTGCCCAGTGGCTATGTGAGGTGAGGCAGCCATGAGAGGCCTTCCTAGTTAGGGCCAATGGCTGATACGAAGCCTCTGAAATCCAGCAAGGAGCTCTGGCTCCCACCGGATCCCCGAGACTTCCCGACAAGACCAGAGGACTCCTAATTCTAGTGTGAGCTGGCAGGCAGCTATTACCCCAGGTTCTTCTCCTACCCCGGGTCTGTTTCTTGCCCTTTCCTGGGGCATATAAGCTAATGGATGGAACCTGGAGCTGACCAGGAGACCATAAAGGGCATGGCTATTTCTCAGACCTAAAGACTGGGGTGCTTCTTGCCAGAATGTCTAAGACACTTGAATAATTGCTGTTTGCACTTACTGCACGGCCAGACCATGTCACTACATTTCTATGCAAGGCAAGGCAGAGTGGTGGTCGTGGCTCTCAGCTAACCTATTCAAAGATCTTTTCCAGTTGATTAATCTATTTTCATATTTATGAAGGAGTCTTAATGTTCTGCCCTAAAAGACTTCCAACCCTGTGGTTGGGAGTGGGGCTGATTTTGTAGGCCCTAGGGCCTGCTCTGTATATTTGTCAACACGATACACCCAACTGGTTTATACGTGGACTGATTTCTTCCCTTTCTGCTATGGCCGGAGCTATGGGAACAGTCTGTCCTAATAGAACCGCAATAAGAAATAACCAAAGATGAAGCTGGTCAGATATTTTCATATCTTATTTCTGGTTTTGTTTTTTTTTTTTTGGTAAAACTTTCCCAGGACACTTTGAGATTTAAAAATGAATAAAGTCGGTGTTACAGGTGCTGGTCAGCCTTCTTACTTGTACCCTTGTTCTTCAGCCTCTAAGGTAAAGGCAGAGATGCCAAAGCAGTGCAACAGTATCTCAGCCAGGACCCCATCCTATCCCCGAGTAGTTGGGATTAAGTCACTCACAGGCTAGAGGGATCCAGACCCCTTTGATCCACTCTTAGCTTCTCTTCCTAGGCCCTGAGTGCTGTGTAGAAGTTGGGTCAGCTGCTGCCCCAAGCCAGCTTCATCTTCTGGTTGTGGGCTTTGGAAGAACGGGAGAACTGGCTCTTAACCACTGTGAGGGGGACAGCTTTGCCACTCAGGTATACCTTGTTGTGACATTCAGGTAGCCATGGTTCAGAGCTACAGGGCTGGGATCCTTGGCTCACTCCCAAATAGGCCATCACGTAACCTGTCATAAAGGCATCAAAACCAGCCCGATGCAGTCCATCCCCAGGCACTGGGTTAGGACTGACTTGACTCTCTGGGGCTTCTGAGGTGGCCATGTCAGTTGTGACTTGCCTCTCTGGGGCTTCTGAGGTGGCCATGTCAGTGGTTTCAGCACTTGTTGCTTTAGGCTCCATCTCCAGGTCATTTGTGGGACCTTGCTCAGAGCCAGGTTGGGTCCCAGTCTCATCCTCAGCCACCTCCTGCTCAGTTTCCTCAGGCTTGAGGTCGTCCTTACAGACCTGCTTGGTGGGAGGACTGTCCTCAGCTTCCCCAGAAGGCTGTTTCCCAGGCAGGCCCAACAAAGCCCTCCGCCGTTTTTCCTTACGTCGTCTCCGTCGCCTCTTGTCCTCCACCGCAGCTTCATCAGTGTCAATGATAAGGTCAATATCATGGGACCGAGGACACTGTGGTCCCAGGGGGCACCAGCCATAGGCCTAGAGGTAGGAAAGAAGCTTAGAGAGGGTTTCCAGGCATCAAAGTCCCTTCCCCAGGAAATGGGCAGGTGTGCTCACCGAGAAGTTGTCACAGATGCTGGTGGAATGAGTACGGCAGGTGGGGGGTGGCGCACAGCAGCGGTAGTCAATATGGGCCCTCATGCTAGAAGGATAGCTACAGAACTCCAGGGTTAGGTGTGGGCTGCCGGCTGCCCGCTGCTTCCCATTTTCCCGCTCACTGCAACATCACAAGAGGATATGGGTCCACTAGCATGTAAGCTCCATGACAGCAGGGGTTTTGTCTGTTTTGTTCACTGCTGAACCCTCGGCACTAAAGCACTGCCTGGCCCATGGTAGGCACTCACTGAATATCTTAAGTGAGTGAAATAATCAGGCTTATGCCAGGCCCCACCCTGTTCCCTCAACCAGTCCCTCACCATTTCCGGAAGGCATATTCTAGGTAGGAGGCCAGAAAACGGGCATGAAACTCAGCAGCATATTTGGTGTCATAAATGCCAGCGGGGAACATTTCACACAGGTCAGCAGTGAAGGTTCCCAAGTTCTCGGGCAGGTGTGCGTAAAAGTTCTGGTAGAGGAACACCAAGTCTATCAGACCGTTGTGTAGTACCAGGGGCCGGCGGGCCCGGATCAACTCCAGGAACAGTGTCCTCACTGACTGTCTCTGACTCTCATCACCCTACGTGGAAAGAAAGGGGTCATCAGGAAGGATAGAGTGCCTTAGGGAACCTCTCTTGCAAGACACCTGTCCCACCAGGCATCCTTACCTGGAAAGTTCTCCTTGCTTTCATCTAATTTACTGCTATTCACCAGTGTATCAATTTTGTTTCTCCAGCTCTGTCACTGGTGAGTCCCCATACTCCCTAAGAAGCAGATCCTCCCCAGTGTACCCAGCCTAGAGTAGTAAGAAATGAATTCACAGGAGAGGCAGTCTCAAGGCTGAAGATCTACCTTGTCATTCCCCTTGTGGTAGGGGATTCCCTGAGCGTACTGCCGGTTGAAGTTGAAGCCGTGCTGTACCAGGAACTGCACAGACTTTGGTTCAATGACATACTCTTCCATGCACAGTAGGGTCAGATTGAACACTTGGGCCAGGTATGAGTGTTCACCCTGGGAGAAGAAAAGATTCTGCAACATCCAGCCTTAGGAGAAAAAACGTCATAGCTGATGTTCCTCAGTATCTCAATCCCTCCTTCCCTAGCCACAGACCTGGGATGGGGGTGAGAGTAACCCATACCTTGTCTGGCTGCTGCTTGAAGCAGGCGAGGCCCAGGGAGAGGATGGAACGGGTCCTGGCAGCATGACACACGGCCTTGTAACGTTCCTCGATGCACCTTGGGGTTGGGTTTGGGGGTGGCTGTGGCTGGGAGTTAGCTTCATGAAAGACCCAAACCACCCAAGGCTGTGACCTCCACTCCAGGGTTGAGGTCTGCCCTTCTTGGCAAGGCTAGGACTAAAGAGATCAGGGCTTATACTTACTGGTTCAGCAAACACTTCCTGTCCCCAAGCCCACTCAGTTCCTGTGGATCAGTAAAGGGAGAGCTGTGTTAGGTTCTGCAGTACCAGCCCTTTCACCACCACCTGCTCTCCCAGTTCCCCAGCTCTAACCGTGTCCACAGCCACAAAGTTAGCCGTCTTTATAGCCAGGAGGAGGGATGGCCACATCTCCTTGAAGTTGTCACTTTGCACATCCACCACGGGAACCTGGACTACTAGCTCCTCCCCAGATTTTGTGCTTTGGCTGACACCATCTGGAGATAAGAAGGGTGATGGACATTAACACTCAGGAAAGAGCCCAAGGGAACAGACACCAAGCTAGGCCATGGCTGGGGGTAGGGGCAGCTTTCCCGTCAAGCGTTATATTGCATATGCTTTATAAACAGGATTGGAGTGAACAATGCCCTGAATTTGGGGAGAGAAAGCTTGGGTCTTCCAGTGGCCGATGTAAAATTCTGGGAAAAATTTTCCCCTTAGCATCAAAACCTGTAAAAGAGGAAGGCTGAACTAGACAATCTGTTGAGGTTCCTTTTCCCCATATCCTGCAGGAAATATTTTGTAAGGCTTGAGGTCTTCAGGCCCTTTAAAATCCCACAACGCTCTGTAACCGTTCCCATGGTTCCTCATAGCCACAAGTGGCAGTAGCCAGTACGCGCCAGAGCCTAATAAATAACGCCCCAATCCGTCCTACTTCCTGTGGACCACAACTCCCAACCTCCCCCAATTAACAGAGCTATAAACCCCAGACTACATCTCCCGACATGCCCCCACGAGTCCTAACTATCCTGCCAACACTCCAGGCTTTTGGAGGCGGAACCGCGGTGCACACCGGGACATGTAGTCTCCTCGTGGCTGATTCAAAAGGAAGGCGCTAGTCCTCTGAAACTTGAGGCCTGCTTCTTAGAACTACGAGTCCGTGGGCCTCCGCTACCGCGGAGCGCACAGGCTTTGAAAACGGCCCCTGGGAAAGCCACTCACCGTCTGAGACCGCGGGAGCTGAGGCTGCGCCATCGTCACTGTCGGCGGCCATGACACCGCGGGTCCCTCGCCAGTATAGTCACTGGGCACGGGGGACTTCCGCTTCGTCTCCTCTCTCGGTTCCTGCAGTCGGGGATGGGGCGGGGTCTCACGCCAAGAATCGCCGAACGTTAGGACTTCCTTTAAGGTCGCCTGGGTCTGGCGCGGAGGAGGCAGCCTGGCGCGCGCTGGAAGCGTATTGGCCGGCGTGGTTCGGCTCGCCGCCAAAATTGGCCGGGGCCACGCCCCCTGGAGTTCGTCGGTGAGCTTGGCGCGGGAAATCACGCGGGAGGTAATTCCTTCTTCCCGTGCGACCCGGCGGGAACGCAGGCTTTCGCGTTACGCTGTCTTCATCGACTCTGCCCAGGGGTGGGGGTTGGGGGTTTTATGTCTGTAGAGGATGAGATGATACCTGAGCTAAGCTTAAAGCAAGCGTATAAGTTATGCAGACTAAAGAGTGTGGGGGAAAAAAGATTTGGGAAAAGGCAAGCTCCTAGGGAGGGTGGAGAGCTCATTGCATTCCAGCAAGTGAAAGGAGCGGGGAGCGGGCAGGAGATGAGGCTGAGGAGGGTGAAAGGGACACTTTTGAAACAATAGACGCGCGTGATGACGACTAGAATTAGGCTCCAGCAGTGACAGCGTGTAAGCAGTTAGGAGTTATAGTTACTCCTGAGAGGTTTTGGATTTGATTTTCTGCTACTGAGAGTTGCCCCTACCGTGGACCAGAACTTTCCCAAGAGCTCTAGTTTCCACCAAGGACTCTGAACCTTTTCTCTCTCTGATTATTTGCTGTTTCCAGTTCATCCTTTCTCTCTATTGAATCTTTTCATCATCATTCTGAATTGTTTGGATTTCTCCCATTCTGGAAAGAAGGGGTACTTTTTATGCAGTTTGCCTGGCACTGTGCTCTGCACAACAGTGTCAACAAAAGACACCCAAGTTTCTTTTCATGGAATTTTACAGTTAAGTGAGGAAAGCAGACACTGATCTGCTCACAAATAAACATGAAATTATGATTGGTATAAGAGCAACAATGGAGAAGTACAGAAGTGGGTAAGACTGGAGGGATCTGATTTGAACATTTAAGTCAAGACCTGAAGAGTGAATAAACCTTAGGTAAAACAGAAGAGCTGTCCAAGCAGAGGAAATGAACTAGGTGAGGCCTCAAGGTGGACAGACACTTTGGGAATTTGCAACTATTTCAGGCAAACATGGCTGGAGCACAGTGGGTGAGGGGATGAGGCAGGTTGAGCTGTTTGTATCCTACAAAGATACATTAAGAGGATTGGCTCCTGAGAGCAATGGGTGTGACAGCCAAAGTCCTCTGGTGGCCTACAAGGTACTTTGTAATCCTATTCCCCCCACCTTGTTTGAAATGGCAGCAAACTCCAGTATTCTTGCCTAGAGAAGCTCATGGATAGAAGAGCCTGGAGGGCTACAGTCACAAAGTCGGAAACGACTGAGTGACTTTCACTTTCCCTTTCTTTACCTCTTTGACCTCACCTGCTGCTCACCCCTTCCTTATTCAGTTTCTAACCACACTGACTTCCTCATTCTACAAACACACCAGGTACCCTGCTTAGGGCCTTTGCACTAGCTTCTCAGGATGCCTTTCCCACAGGTAGTCATCCATATGGGTAACTCCTTTAACTGCTTAAAGTCATTGGTCAAACATTGCTCTAACAAGGCCCACCTTGACCATGTTCTTTTAACATTGCAACATTCCACCACCCTCACTTACTTCTTATCCCCTTTACAAGTCTACTTTGACTGTTTATGCTAGTTTTTATCACCTAACATCCTATATAATTGGCTGATTTTGTACATTGTTTTTTGTCAATCCCATAAACTCTGTGAAGGCCCAAACCTTTGATATTTTATTTATTGAAGTATTCCAAGTACCTAAAACTGCTTGGCACATAGTAGGCACTCCATTAGTAATTATGGAAATCAGTGAGTTTGGCTAAGAAAGTTTTGCTAGGAAGCGTGTGTGTCTTATGGATGGAATTGGAAGAGGAGGAGAAAACATTCCTCCATATGATTGGATAAGGGAGAAGGAAAATGCAGATGGAGGGAAGTTTATGCATTGGTTCTTTTTTCTGAAGGCGGAAGCAAGTTCTTTTGATGAAAATGAGGTGTGAAGCCTAGCTAGAACATGGAAGCAGCCTAGATGTCCATCAACAGATAAATGGATAAAGAAGTTGTGGTATATATACACAATGGAATATTACTCAGCCATAAAAAGGAACACGTTTGAGTCAGTTCTAATGAGATGGATGAACCTAGAACCTATTATACAGAGTGAAGTGAGTCAGAAAGAGAAAGATAAATACTGTATTCTAACACATATATACAAAATCTAGAAAAATGGTACTGAAGAATTTATTTACAGAGCAACAGTGGAGAATCAGACATAGAGAATAGACTTATAGACATGGGGAGAGGGGAGGAGAGGGTGAGATGTATGGAAAGAGTAACATGGAAACTTATATTACCATATGTAAAATAGATAGCCAGCAGGAATTTGCTGTTTGGCTCAGGAAACTCAAACAGGGGCTCTGTATCAACCTAGAGGGGTGGGACGGGAAGGGAGTTTCAAAAGGGGGGGATATATGTATACCTATGGCTGATTCATGTTGAGGTTTGACAGAGAACAGCAAAATTCTGTAAAGTAATTATCTTTCAGTTAAAAAAAAAAAGAAAATGAGGTGTGAAGCAAAAGTTTGAGGAGAGAGTTTGAACCAGAGTTTCAGCAGAGACTGCAGTATAGCCAGGTATAGCTCTGTAGACAGACCTTTGGAGTTTGAATCAAAAAGTTGCTTAATTATAAGCCTCAACTTCCTTATAACTGAAATGAAGGTAATCCTAGAACATACCTCATGAGATTGTTAAGTGACTGAGTAAGAAATCTGGTAAAGCATTTACATTGGGTCTGGTATGTATAACACTCACTAACTTAGCTGTTAGATAAAAGGTAAAATCAGCAGCCAGAACAGTTAGGGCGCAGTGAAGATCAACCAGATGTTTTCTCATTACTAGTGGATAGGCAGCTGTGATTTACTAAATCAGGAGAAGATTAGAAATAAAAATAGCTCATTTCCCCCTCTTCCCAACTTGCCATCTGCTTTCAGGCAAATCTTTTACCCTCTCTGATCCTTAGTTTCTCTGTTTTTTTTCCCTTTGCCTTTTATTTTTAAAATCATCACTGAGGTTTCTCCTTTGTATAGGATGAAGGTTTAGACTTGATGATTACTCAAGCTGTTTCACAGATAGCCAGTCCAGGTTTGATGCATGAGACAAGTGCTCAGGGCTGGTGCACTGAGATGACCCAGAGGGATGGGATGGAGAGGGAGGTGGGGGGGGTTCAGGATGGGGAGCACAGGATGGGGAATCAAGCCATGGCTGATTCATGTCAGTGTATGGCAAAAACCACTACAATATTGTAAAGTAATAAGCCTCCAATTAAAAAAAAAAAAAAAGGCTGTTTCAATGTAAATGTGCTACATCCCTAAGGAGATTAACCTCTTACACCTGAGCTCCCAGCGATACGCAGATGCTCCTGCACAGGAGGCTTTAGTCTTTGACTCAGCCCAGCTCTGGCCTCTTATTTATGTCTCCAGGTGTATACTAATGCTGGTCCCACTAAGGCCACTTGCAGAAGTTCAGCCCTACTGGTCATACCTCAGTACCACAGCCAGCCAAGAGTAAGCCTGTGAGCATCTGGGGAGTGCTTGAGAAAAGCTAGACACTTTACATGAATGGTGTGGGGAGGGAGGTAGCTTTACCCTCTACAGGACCCTAAGATTCAGCCTCATGGTGACTGACACACTTTGGCTGGGCCATTCTGTTCTAGCTGATCATGAAGAAGCCACGAGCAGCTGTGGGGAATCGAAGTGGTCGCAGGAAGCAGGCATCCAGCCAGGAGGGAAAGAAGAAACGTGCCTTCAGCAGCAGCCAGTCCAAGCTGTCTGCCCCCAGTGGTGAGGATCTGGGTCCTAATCAGACTCAGGGGCTGGTTTAATTGGCTGTGAAAGGGGGCAAATTCAGACTGGGAAGAGAGCATGGTATGTATCAAGTCATTAAGGGACTAATTAAGGATCTAATTCTGACTTTGCTCTGTGACTTTGGGATAATTGCTCTGAATAGATGCTTTTTATCAGTGACATGGAGCAGTAGTCTGTGCATTTTCTTCCTCACTTGGTTTTCATGGGATCCAATGAATTTATCAACCCGAAAGTGTTCTGTGAATGGGAAGCCCTCCACAGGTGTATATTATGTTTGGCAGAAACTTGGGTTTTCATTATGATCCAGAGACAAAGGAGCCAGGGGTACCACCCTGGGGAAATAAAGGCTAGAAACTTGACTTAGGCTACAAAACCCTAGGGCCTCCTGGTCTGAGCTCAAGCAAGGGGTTGGGGTGGGGGGAGCCTTAAGTGGACAGCCTGAAACCAGGCCTCTGGTGCACATCCTGTGCAGGGACGGTCCCTGAGTTTTCTGAGACCCCAGCAGGGCTGGCAAGGCAGCAGAAGGCGTTATTGCAGGCCTCTGTCTCCCCGTACCATCTATTCAGAGATGTGGCCGAGGTCACAGCCTTCCAGGAGAGCTTGCTGGACTGGTATGACCGAAAGAAGCGGGACCTACCCTGGAGAAGGCTGGTAGGAGGACAATGGATGTGGGGGGGTGGGGGAAATAGGAGGCTGGTGCCCAGTCCCCTCCACACTAACTGCCCATCTGGGTTTGCATTGGCAGGTGGAGGGTGAGGTGGACCTAGACAGGCGGGCATACGCTGGTGAGTACATCTCCTTGGAACAGGGCTGCTTTGCCTAGACCACCTCGTTTAGGGTCTGGGAGCTGTGGGCTAAGACTCGGGTGGTCAGCAGTGTCCTCATGCCGGCCCCTCTTCCCCAGTGTGGGTCTCAGAGGTCATGCTGCAGCAGACCCAGGTTGCCACGGTGATCAACTATTATACTCGATGGATGCAGGTGACTTCCAGGAACAAGGGGAAGGGTCAATCATGGTCCAGACCCCAGATGACTCCTTGGGGGTGGGGATAAAATAAGGCCTCCTCCGCTTCTTTCACCTTTGGCCTCATTTCTTTTTGTCTGCCTTCGGGCTGTAGAAGTGGCCAACGCTGCAGGACCTGGCCAGTGCTTCCCTGGAGGTGAGAACCACCCTAGGGTAGGGGGAATGGGGCCTACTGAGGACCGATCCCTGACCCCTCTGACCTCTGATCCCACGCACAGGAAGTTAACCAACTCTGGGCTGGCCTGGGTTATTACTCTCGAGGCCGGTGGCTACAGGAAGGAGCCCGGAAGGTAAGGGGTTGATGAGGGGTCTGGGAGCCCCAGGACCTTGAGTGTCTCGTAACCATGAACCTTCCCATTCCAATCAGGTGGTAGAGGAGCTAGGGGGCCACATGCCACGTACAGCAGAGACCCTGCAGCGGTTCCTACCTGGGGTAGGGCGGTACACAGCCGGAGCTATTGCTTCCATAGCCTTTGGCCAGGTGAGCCCATCACCCACCCCGATATTGGGCATGCCCCCCTACCTTCCTCCCAGACCAGGCTGACTCCCGGACTCCTCTGTGCCAGGCCGCCGGAGTGGTGGATGGGAACGTCATACGGGTGCTGTGCCGTGTCCGAGCCATAGGTGCTGAACCCAGCAGCAGTCTTGTCTCCCAGCACCTCTGGTAGGATACTGGGGTAAAGAGGAAGATTAGAAAAGGTGTCTCCAAAGGGTCTTTGGCTCAGAGCAATGGTCCCTTCTTGCAGGAGCCTAGCCCAGCAGCTGGTGGACCCAGCCCGGCCAGGGGACTTTAACCAAGCAGCCATGGAGTTGGGGGCCATAGTGTGCACCCCGCAGCACCCACTCTGCAGCCACTGTCCTGTGCAGAGCCTGTGCCGGGCACGCCAGAGGGTGAGCCACCCAAGGAAGGGAGGCAGTCAGGCGTCCTTGGGAGTGACCCCTGCCCCATGGCATCCTGTCCTGTCTGTGCCTCTCAGGTGGAGTGGGAGCAGCTCTCAGCCTCACAGAGCCTGCCGGGCAGTTGTGACGTGGAGGAGTGTGGTGAGTGGCAGCCCCAGCCCTTCCTTATGCCGTCAGGGAGCTGCCTGTGGCAGCCTCATTCCCTTTCATCCTGCAACCGAGTCATTCTACAGAGTTGGGCAAAGGCCTGCTCTTTGGGCTTGGCACCTGAGCCCACTCGGCCTGAGCGAAGCTCTTGGATCTCTCTTCCCAGCTCCCAACACTGGACAGTGCCCGCTGTGCGCGCCTCCCACGGAGCCCTGGGACCAGACCCTGGGAGTAACCAACTTTCCCAGAAAGGCCAGCCGCAAGCCCCCCAGGGAGGAGTGCTCTGCCATCTGTGTTCTGGAGCAGCCCAAGGCCCTTGGGGGTGCCCGCATTCTGCTGGTGCAGAGGCCCAACTCAGGTACCTGGATCCTGGGAGTGCAGGGAGGTGGCATGAGCAACAGGGAAGAAAAGGAGGCAGCAGCAGCTAAGGCCCCACCCATGCCTGGCTGCCCTCCCTTTCAGGTTTGCTAGCAGGACTATGGGAGTTCCCATCCGTGAATGTGAATGCAGAAACCTCAGGGCAGCATCAGCGGGAGGCTCTGCTGCAGGAACTGCAGAGTTGGGTTGGGTCCCTCCCGGACACCCGCCTTCAGCATCTGGGGCAGGTGAGTGAGGAGAGGAGTGACCAGGAATGATGGCTTCTGTGGCCACATCTCCGGGTCTGTTTCAGCCTCTTGGCACCCCCTAGGTGGTCCACACCTTCTCTCACATCAAGATGACATACCAAGTATATGGTCTGGCCCTGGAAGAACACACCCCAGTGACCATTGTACCACCTGGCGCTCGCTGGCTGACCCGGGAGGACTTTCACACTGCAGCCGTCTCCACCGCCATGAAAAAGGCACTACCTTTGTTGTCTTCGTTGTGTTTTTTCGTGTTCCCTGCATTTTCTAAGTAAACCTATTACTATGTAAACAAATGAAAAACATATCTTAAACAAAAGTGTCGGGGCATGAAGTTAAGGGTAGAATACAGAGGTTTGTCTCTTTGGGGGAAAGATGCCAGCCCTGCACTTCCCTCGTCTCGTCTAGGTGTTCCGCATGTATGAGGGCCAACAGCCTGGCACCTGCAAGGTGAGTCTTTTGGCCCTCACCCAGCCATCTCTCCCCAGGGCCAAATCTACAGGTTTTCAGTGAGTTAAGTGATGCATGTTTGGGTGAACAGTCTCCATGACAGAGTTCACTGGAGCGAGAGGAATAGTTCTTGACCTGGAGACCTTACAGGTAGAGAGGGGACAGGAGCAAATGATGGAGACAGTAGTGTCACAGTGTGTGAAATGTTTGTACTCAGTTTTGTGGGATATGAAGTGGGGAGCTGTCATTTCTATCTAGGAGACAAGAGTCAGGAATGGATGCTTGGAAGAAGCAGCTGGTAATCTAGGTCCTAGAACTAAAGCATTTTCTCCGGGTTTGGAAGGAGAATCAGCAGTAAAGATGTTCTTTCCTGGCCCAAGAGTAGTGTGAGCCACGGTGAAGTACAGTACAACCTGTAAGCTGTTGGATTAGTTAGAGTTGTTAGCAGGACTGGCCCAGGCCAGTTAACACCGGGCCCTGAAGGATTTTGGGTGGAGAGAAGAGTCAGATTTGCATGTTAGGAAGACTGCCTCAGGAACAGGATGGAAGGTTTACAGTATTAAGGCTAGAATCTGAGCTAGATCAGTGGTGTGGGGGGCGGGGTGGAAGGAGAAGACTCTACTGTCACCTCGGTGTTTCCTTTGTCTTCTGCACAGGGTTCCAAAAGATCCCAGGTGGCCACCCTGTCCAAACGGAAAAAGCCCAGCCCAGGCCAGCAAGTCCTGGAGAGTTTCTTTCGGCCCCAGGTCCCCACTGATGCACCCAGCCTCAACAGTGCAGCCCAGTGATGCCTTTGGAATCCTCCACCCCGCAGAGAATCCTGTTTAATAAAATGCTTATTTTTGTAGTCATTCTGGAGACTTCCCACCCTCTCCTGAGCCCCTTCACTCCTTACCTCTGAGGGACCCAGAAAGTGGTAGAGCTCTGTTTGGTGCTGACTTCTGAGCTCCTAGCCAGCCCTGGGCAGATGGAAGAGGGGGGGTGTTCCGTCCTGAGTGATCTGTCCTCCTCCAACCCCAGAAGGGGAGAAGGCAGCTGCAGGGAGCTCCTGCCAGTGGCTTACATCCAGCACTCTCTGGCCAGGTCTCTGATTGGAGCTGCGTTATCACCCTAGAGCAGGTGGTTGGGCTTAGCCCTGACTCAGCCCCTCCCTGCAGTGGCTTCTCCCTAGGGAGAGGGGAAGCACAGGAGAATTTATTTTGCCTTAGACTCCTGTGCTCAGTGATTCTTTGGAGACCCCAAAGAATCCAAAGATTCTTTGGACTGTAGCCTACCAGGCTCTTATATCCATGGAATTTTCTGGAAAAAATGCTGGAGTGGGTTGCCATTTAGATCATTTGTTTAGGGATATATTATATATGTAGTGAAACAATGCAGAAAAACAGGTTTTTTTTTTTCATTTATTTTTATTAGTTGAAGGCTAATTGTTTTACAATATTGTAGTGGTTTATGCCATACATTGACATGAATCAGCCATGGATTTACATGTGTTTCCCATCCCGATCCCACCTCTCTTCCCATCCCATCCCTCTGGGTCTTCCCAGTGCACCAGTCCTGAGCACTTGTCTCATGCATCCAACCTGGGCTGGTGAGAAAAACAGGTTTTTAATCATAATATTGGAGGTGTGATGGAGAGAAATGAGGTCAGAAAGACACAAGGAGGATTCAGAAATCCCAGTTCTATTTCCTAATCATATAATCCTGCTGCTATTTACACTTTGCATATATATTAGATACAGACAATATGAGAAATGTTTCACAGTTATAAAAATCCTACCTTTCTGGACCCCTGTGAGAGTTTCAACTTCTGGCAGGTACTGATGAAATGGAAGCCCCTAAAGACAAAAGCTTTTACTCCAGGCCTCCGTGAATGTCCCTCAGTTCCAGCAGGCCCTAAGCCGAACTTTCCAATGCTCCAGGACAGGCGGCTGCATCCAGCTTGGGCCCTTTGCAGGTTTCTTGGACCCTGGCAGCTTGCTCCTGCACAGACTGCCACAGGGCCCGAATGTTGCCCTGGCCAAAGCCAGTGGCCCCCTGTCTCTGGATCAGCTCCAGGAAGAAAGTGTCCTCTGCAAACAGGGACTTGGTGAAGACCTGAAGCAGAAACTTGCCTCTGTCACCATCTAGCAAGACCCCCTGTTGGGCCAGCAGGTTAGGCTCGTGCCCTGCAGCCAGGATCTGCTCCACCTTGCCTGGCTGCTGGTAGTAGGCCTCAGGAGGAGTCAGAAGCTGACCCCCAGCCCCTGCCACCCCTTCAGTGGCTTCCTTGATACTGGGTGTGTACAGCCCCACGTGCTGCAATCCAGGTCCCCTGTTCCTGGCCAGGAACTGCTCCACCTGGTCCTGTCCGCTGGTGGCCCTCGGCAGGGACTCTGCCAGCACAAGGGTGGGGACAGCGCTGCCGACAGGGCCCTGCAGGGCAGTGAGCCTCAGCCCACCAAGCCCGGACCCTGCTGCCACCTCCAGGCCCAGCTCTGGATCCTCACCTGGGCTCAGTGGTAGGTGGTGAAAGCCTAGACAGTCGTGGAACCAGTGCATCAGTTTTGGGGAGCTGCTGGGGTTGCAGGCCAAGGTCAGGTGATCCACGTGGCTGAACCAGCAGGGCCCGGGTGCAGAGGGCACAGGGCTAAAGCCAGGCAGGAAGGGCCCACTGAAGCCAGTGCGCTCCAGCAGCGTCAGACTGAGGTTGCCTGCTGGCGAAGTGACCACGGCATAGATGGCAGCGCCCTGCTCATCTCGCACGCTAACAGGGGGTACCGGCACGCTGCAGCCCAGTGCCGCCAGCGCCCGGGCGGCAGCGTCCGCGTCGGCCACGTCGAAGCACAGGTTTGTGGCGCTGGGTATCCCATGATGCGGGTCCAGGCCATACAGCGGCTCTCCCAGCCCCGCGCCCTCGTTCACCAAAAAGACAGCGTCGCCGCTGCGCAGAGCCAGCTGCCTCCAGCCGTCTGCTTCCCGCACCGCCAAGGGCTGGAAGCCAAAGAAGCGCTGCAGATCCTGGGCGAAGGGTAGCCCCACCGGCACGTGGAAGGCGATATGACACAGACGGCGGACTGGAGCGGCCATGGCGGTGTGGATGGCGACCCTGGCCTGTCCTTCCCCTGGGGACGCTCACTTGTCGTTCAGGACTCCGAGACTCTCAGTCCCTGGCTTGTCGTCGGAAGCCGGTGGAGTCCAATTTTGCCGGCAAAGCACCTTCCTCGATCTTTTTCTGGCAGGAGCCACAGACGGACCCCCTTGGGGGCTTGCAGTTCCTGCTGCCGAGCTACCGCAAACTGGAGCTGTATGGGGACCACCAAGTCTGAGCTGCGGCTTTTGAGAACCACGTGGAGGCACGGCAGGGAAGGGGCGGGAGAGGGGGCGGAGCCAGTGACTGCCGCTGCCATGCTCCACCTTCTCGCTCAGCCTGTGTTGCAGACGGTACACGGGGTACACAGGACTGCCCCCTCCCATGGCCTCTGTCTGGGCCACACACCCTTGGGCACTGATTCTCCCTTCCCCCAACTCTCGAGATCACAATAGCTGCCTTCATTAGATTCCAGGCACTGGGCTCCCATGCATGCGGCAACCTCAGAGCAAAGAGAATCAGCTCTAGTTGGTGGAAGAGCCCGGATTTTCTCCCTACAAGCACGGAATTTCTTAGCAATTTTCCTGCTTTAGTTTAAAATATTTGGAGAATTTTGCTTTTAAGTCCTAATGTTCCTAAAACTTAAAAAAAAAAAAAAAAAAGAATGCTTTTAAGTTACAAATTTTCACTCTCCAAAATAGTGCAGAGAAATGTATGTTATAGGAAGATAGACCATTTATATGGCTCCTACAAGCATCTGTCTTTTGGGAAATCTCTCAGTTGCACCTCTTTTTTCAACCCCACTTCTCCCTTAATATGGTTTACCCTCCTTGCCCCAAACAAGATTTAGAGGGAAAAAAATATATATATAAACCAGTGGCTCAGGATCTGAAAGGAACAGCTGCATGGGTGTCCTTTCTCACCCTCCTGACTCTATTGAAAGAAAAGTGAAAGTCACTCAGTTATGTCTAACTCTTTGCGATCCCATGGAATAGTCCATGGAATTCTCCAGGCCAGAATATTGGAGTGGGTAGCTGTTCCCTTCTCCAGGGGATCTTCCCAACCCAGGAATTGAACCCAGGTCTCCCAAATTGCAGGTGGATTCTTTACCAGCTGAACCATGAGGAAAGCCTTAGGATTGAACAAGCCCTCCCTGCTCTTTGAAGTTTCTTGATTGGGTACTGGGTCAGAGAAGCTTAGTGGAGCCACTTCTGGTCTTGCCATTCAGAACAGTGTGAGATCCCTGGGTTGAGGAGATTAGGAGTCTTCTGGAACTTCACCTGTAGCTCTTGAAGGGATTGGAAGGGCATTCCAAGAAGGGCAAATGGCATAAGCAAAAGCTCAATGAGAAGTGTGAGCCAAGCCCTCAGAGGACTGACCAATGGAGTGTAAGGTTGGGGAGATAGTGGGATGGATGCTATGGTCTGAAGCATTGCAAAAGAGATTCCTTTATTAGGCAGCCTGGTGTGACAACTTATTATTGAGTTTCATTGGCAAGAGGAAGAATGATGCAATGAGGAGACAGGGCTTAGCAAAAGGCCAAGCTGAGTGTTCATGTCTACAGTCAGTAAGTCAGTACCCAGAAGCTGGTCATTAGTGGTGAAGGTACTTTGTGCTACTCTGCACACCAGTGATTTTGAGAACAAGGGCTCCAGAAGCCATAGAGACCTGGCATTAAAATTCACCTCCAATTCTGATTAGCACCGGTATAACTTTGGGCAAGTTGCTTAAATTCTCTGAGCCTTAGTTTCTTCATCTGTAAAAATAGGAATAATAATAGTGTTGTAGCCACACATTCTGGGAAATAAACTCACTCAGTGGGACAATGCAGATAGTGGAGTGCAGTTTATTACACCGGTAGGCCCAAGGCAGAGTCTCCTCTTAGCCAAGGACCCTGACCAGTTTTTCTGAAAACCTTATATACCCTAAGTGTACGTGCCCAAACCCACCTCCCCAAATTCCCTGAAACTAGTCTGAATAAAGGAAAAGAAAGATACAATCAAAGTTAACCCGTGATGCATGAGACAAGTGCTCGGGCCTGGTGCACTGGGAGGACCCAGAGGAGTTGGATGGTGAGGGAGGTGGGAGGGGGGATTGGGTTGGGGAATACGTGTAACTCTATGGCTGATTCATGTCAATGTATGACAAAACCCACTGAAATGTTGTGAAGTAATTAGCCTCCAACTAATAAAAACAAAAACAAAAACAAAGTTAACCCGTGATTCATATGCCTTAATCCTAGGTAGTCAACAGTTGACAATTATCAATAGACCTGTGGTCATACCCCAAAAAGCATAATAGAATTTATGAGTCTATTTGGTTACACAGATAATTAGGGTTTTCTTTTAGGCAACAGAGAGTCTAGGTACCAGCCCTGGGGCTTTTCCATCCAGGGGGGCCTGGTTTTCTAGTTGGTATGTCATTTCCATAAATACTGGGCATATAGCTCAAAGTCCACAGTCCGGCCCAAGATGGAGTCCTGCTTTCAAGATGGAGACTGTTCTGTCTGTTTCCTCCTTCAATAGTACCTAGTTCATGGGATTGTTATGATTAAAAGAAATAGTATATGGTATAGTATATGGATGAAGCACAAGCTGGAATCAAGATTGCTGGGAGAAATAGCAATAACCTCAGATATGCAGATAACACCACCCTTATGGCAGAAAGTGAAGAACTAAAGAGCCTCTTGATGAAAGTGAAAGAGGAGAGCGAAAAAGTTGGCTTAAAGCTCAACATTCAGAAAACAAAGATCATGGCATCCAGTCCCATCACTTCATGGCAAATAGATGGAGAAACAGTGGAAACAGTGGCAGACTTTATTTTTTTGGGCTCCAAAATCACTGCAGTTGGTGACTGCAGCCATGAAATTAAAAGACGCTTCCTCCTTGGAAGGAAAGTTATGACCAACCTAGACAGCATATTAAAAAGCAGAGACATTACTTTGTCAACAAAGGTCCATCTAGTCAAGGCTATGGTTTTTCCAGTAGTCATGTATGGATGTGAGAGTTGGACTATAAAGAAAGCTGAGCACCAAAGAATTTATGCTTTTGAACTGTGGTATTGGAGAAGACTCCTGAGAGTCCCTTGGACTGCAAGGAGATCCAACCAATCTATCCTAACGGAAATCAGTCCTGAATGTTCATTGGAAGGACTGATGCTGAAGCTGAAACTCCAATGCTTTGGTCACCATGATGCGAAGAGCTGACTTATTTGAAAACACCCTGATGCTGGGAAAGATTGAAGGTGAGAGAAGGGGACGACAGAGGATAAGATGGTTGGATGGCATCACTGACACAATGGAGATGAGTTTGAGTAATACCTGGGAGTTGGTAATGGACAGGGAGGCCTGGCAGGCTGCAGTCCATGGGGTCACAAAGAGTTGGACATGATTGAGAGACTGAACTGAACTGAGCTGATAGTATATGGCAAGAGATGCCAATTTTAGCCAGTGAACTTGGGCCCAATTGTGGGGTGAAAGGGCTACTCCTTCCTAGGCCTGAGCACTGTGAAGGAACTGGGAGGGTTCTGGCTTTGGTTGTGGATTCCGGGGGAAGGAACCATGGGAACAGGGTTCTGAGAGGGTTGATACATAAAAGGTGATGTTCTGCCCCAGCCCTCATGATTAGGGCCCCAAAGGAGCAGCTTCCAGGTCTTTGGTCCAGGAGAAGGAATTTCCACTCAAAGGCCCAGGTATGGACAAAGGGAACAGAAAGAGGACCCCTGGCCCATCACTTTTGACCTGGGAGAGGGTAGATTTCTGGAGGCTAAGTGAGGGCTGTCTGAAACAAAAGGGTGACCTTAACTGTGGCACGCTGCCCTGCAAGGGCACTGTGCTTGACTCCGGCCCGGGCATAGACTGGACTCTGGAGACCAGCTGGGAGTAGAGAACTAGACTCTAATTCCTGTAGCCCTGCTGGCGTCTGGCCATGACCACGGTAGGACTCCTGTCCTGCTGGCATCAGGACGCTGCAGAAGTTTCCCAAGATAGGTCCTCGGAGTCTGGCAGGGATTGCACTCCTGCTGGGGCTACTGATACTGAGGGTGGAGACCTGGACAAACCGGCCTGTAGTACACGAGGGCGCGCGGTTCGAGAGGTGAGGTGGTGACGCCACGCCTAACACATCTGCCGTCGACAACGACAAGGTCAGAAGAGGTGAAGGCGGGGGCTGTGGCGGGCCAAGAGGTCGAATTCGTGGAGGGCTCAGTCTAGGCAGCCGGCTACCCACGACGCCCTCTGCCTAAGCGGAAATCCGGTTCCTCAGCAGCTGCCAGCTCTTTCCCCCACCGCTTCCCCTCCCACTTTCGCCTCTTCCCATACAGAGCTCTCACCGTTCAAGCCGCACCCACCCCTCTGCTCCCCGCCCCGCCCCGCCCTTCCCCGACCACGCCCCTCCCAAGCTCCGGACTTGCTCGCTCCCTCAGAAACACACTCCCGGAAGGTCCCGCCTTTCTGGCGGCGCCTCTTCCGGGCCCCCACCCCTTCAAGGAGGCTCGCTCTGTAGCTCCCCCCTTTCTGGCTTTGCCCTTGCCTTTCTTCCACGTGATTGCTTTCTCCTTGAGTCCTTGACTTTTTATAAGGAGTGACCTGGAATACCTTAAAGAAGGTGACTGTGTGTGTGTGTGTGTGTGTGTGTGTGTGTGTGTGTGTGTGTTAAAATACACATATTTACCATGTTCCATTTTTAAGGTACAGTTCGGTGGTATTGAGTACATTCGTGTTGTGCAACCAGCACCTCTTCCAAGTGCAGAACCCTTCTTCCACAGCTGACCGCTACACATTAGATAATTCTCCACTCGCCCCTCCCCCCAGCCGCTGGCAACCACTATTCTGTTTTTCTGACTCTATTATAATTTTGACTGTTCTAGGTACCTCACGTAAATGAAATTGGGCACTGGGTGTTTGGTTCATTTCATTTAGCATGATGCCTGTTAAGTTTCATCCATGTTGTAACATGTCAGAATTCCGAGTTGGTGACATTTTAATTCTTGAAGGAAGTGTGGGGGCAAGAGGAACAAAGGTAAAGGCCCAGAGGCAGGAATGGGGCTGGTGTGCTGGAACAAAGGACCGGTGAAGCTGGAATAAGATAGGGAGGAGGGGTAGTAAGTGGCTTGTTGCCTGTTAGGACTTTGGCTTTTACTCTGAGTAAGATGGACTTTCTTGGTGGCTCAGATGGTTAAGAATCTGCCTGCAATGTGGGAGACACAGGTTCGATCCCTGGGTAGGGAAGATGCCCTGAAGAAGGGAATGGCTACCCCCTCTAGCTATCTTGCCTGGAGAATCCCATGAACAGAGAGGAGCCTGGCGGGCTGAGGCGTGGGGTTGCAGACAGTCTGACAGGACTGAGTGACTGACACTTTCACTTAAAAAAAAAAAAAACACTTTCACTTTCTAACAAGATAGGAAGCCATTGGAGGGTTTAAGATGAAGGCTGACAGATCAGACTGCGTTTTCATTGAACCTAACAGGCTGCTGAGTTGATAATAGGCTGGAGGGGTGCCAGGGCAGAATGGGGAGGCCAGTGAAGAAACTGTTGCTTCTAACATTGTCTGGAGGTGTAGGGAAAGCTTCCAGGGGAAGTTGAGACCAGAATTTCAAGTAGGAATTGACAAGGTGAGGGGTAACTTTATGTGTTGGAGGTTGAGAGTGAAGTGCTCCAGGTGGAGGACACAGTTTATACAAAGGCCTGGGAGGTGAGAGCAAGTGTAGTTGATTGACAGTTGTTAGTACAGTTGACCCTTGAGCAACATGAGTTTGAACTTACATGCAGGTCCACTCATATGTAGGGTTTTTTTCAGTAAATACATACTGTTGTTGGTCAGCCCCTAAGTTGTGTCTGACTCTATGCAACCCCATAGACTGTAAAACTCCAGTCTTCTCTGTCCTTCATCATCTCCCAGAGTATGCTCAAACTCATGTCCACTGAGTCAGTGATGCAATCTAACCATCTCATCCTGTGTCGTCCTCTTCTCCTGCCTTCAATCTTTCCTAGCTTCAGAGTCTTTTCCAATGAGTCAGTTCTTAACATCAAGTGGCCAGAGTATTGGAGCTTCAGCTTCAGCATCAGTCCTTCCAATGAGTATTCAGGGTTGATTTCCTTGCTGTCCAAGGGACTCTCAGGAGTCTTTTCTGACACCACAGTTCAAAAGCATCAGTTCTTCGATGCTCAGTCTTCTTTACGGTCCAACTCTCACATCCATACATGACTACTGGAAAAATCATAGCTTTGAGTATATGAACCTTTGTCAGTAAAGTGATGTCTCTGCTTTTTAATACACTGTCTAGATTTGTCATAGCTTTCATCCAAGGAGCAAGCATCTTTTAATTTCATGGCTGCAGGTTACTGTCTGCCATGATTTCGGAGTCCAGGAATGTAAAATCTGCCACTGTTTCCATTTTCCCCCCATCTGCTGCCATGAAGTGACAGGATCAGATGCCATGATCTTAGTTTTTTGAATGCTGAATTTTAAACCAGCTTTTGCACTCTTCTCTTTCACCTTCATCAAGAGGCTCTTTAGTTCCTCTTTGCTTTCTGCCTTTAGGATGATATCATGTGCATATCTTAGGGTGATCTTGATTTCAGTGTGTGAGTCATTCAGCCCAGCATTTCCTATGAGGTACTCTGCATATAAGTTAAATACGTAGGGTGACATGATACAGTCTTGACATACCCTTTTTCCAATTTGGAACCAGTCTGTTGTTCATGTCCAGTTCTAACTTGCTTCTTGTCCTGCATACAGGTTTCTCAGGAGGCAGGTAAGGTGGTCTGTCTGGTATTCCCATCTCTTTAAGAATTTCCCACAGTTTGTTGTGATCCACTCAGTCAAAGACTTTAGCATAGTCAGTGAAGCAGAAATAGATATTTTCTGGAATTCTCTTGCTTTTTCCTTGATCCAATTGGTTCTCTGGTTCCTCTGCCTTTTCTAAACTCAGCTTGTACATCTGGACGTTCTCAATTTATGTACTGTTGAAACCTCGCTTGAAGGATTTTGAGCATTATCTTGCTAGCATGTGAAATGAGCAGAACTGTGCGGTTTAAACATTCTTTGGCATTGCCTTTCTTTGGGATTGGAACGAACACTGACCTTTTCCAGTCCTCTGGCCACTGCTGAGTTTTCTAAATTTGCTGGCATATTGAGTGCAGCACTTTAACAGCATCATTGTTTAGGATTTGAAATAGCTCAACTGGAATTCCATCACCTCCACTAGCTTTCTTCATAGTGATACTTCCTAAGGTCCACTTGACTTCACACTCCAGGATACCTGGCTCTAGGTGAGTGATTATTACACCATCATTGTTAGATGAGTCATTAAGACCTTTTTTGGTAAAGTTCTGTGTATTCTTGCCACCTCTTTTAAATCTCTTCTGCTTCCGTTAGGTCTTTACCATTTCTTTCCTTTATTGTGCCCATCTTTGCATGAAATGTTTCCTTGGTATATCTAATTTTCTTGAAGAGTTTTCTAGTCTTTCCCATTCTTTTGTTTTCCTCTATTTCTTTGCATTGTTTACTTAAGAAGACTTTCTTATTTCTCCTTGCTATTCTTTGGAATTCTGCGTTCAGTTGAGTATATCTTTTGCTTTCGCTTTCCTTTCCCTTTCTCTTCTCAGCTATTTGTAAGGCCTCCTCAGACAATCATTTTGCCTTCTTGCATTTCTTTTTCTTTGGGATGGTTTTGGCATCATACTATACATACTATATATAAATACATACTGTATTAGTACATCATCCATGGTATGTTGAATCTGAGGATGTGGAACAGCAGATATGGGGGGATGTGACTATAAAGTTATATGCAGATTTTACAGGGATTTCCAACTGTGCAGGGATTGTCACCCCAACCCTGTCCTTTTCTTCACCACTTGTGTTGTTCTTGCATGCATGCTAAATCGCTTCAGTTGTGTCCAACTCTGTGTGACTCTATGGACTATAGCCCGCCAGGCTCCTCCGCCCATGGGATTCTCCGGGCAAGAATACTAGATTGGGTTGCCATGCCCTCCTCCAGGGGATCTTCCTGACCCAGGGATTGAACCCGCGATTCTTATGTCTCCTGAATTGTCAGGCAACTTCTTTACCACTAGTACCACCTGGGAAGCCCTGTGTTGTTCAGGGGTCAGCTAATTAAACCCCTAGATTGGGAGCTTCCTGGGAGGGTGGGAGTCGGGAAATATGTTTTCATTTCCATAGCCCTAGGACCAGGCTCTGAAGACCTGATGATATCACCTTCTCCTCCCCTGTCATTGTGAAGGAAGAAAGAAGAAAACCACCTTGGTAAGACTAACCAGGGCACTGGATCCCACCAGCACTCACATCATCAGTGATACTGATGTGATACTGGCAATCCATTCCAGTATTCTTGCCCGGAGAATCCCATGGACAGAGGAGCCTGGTGGGATACAGTCCATAGGGTTGCACAGAGTCGGACACAACTGAAGCAACTTGGCATGCATGCATGAACAACACAGGTGGTGAAGAAAAGGATAGGGTTGGGGTGACAATCCCTGCACAGTTGGAAATCCCTGTAAAATCAGTGAACTTGCTTTGCTGATTTCCCTCTCTCTCCTATATATCTTCTCTCTTTCCCTCTTTAGAGATCAATAGTTGTCTCTCATCTAGAATCTTCCATTCTGTAGTCAAATGTGTCATCTATTTTGCCACTGGTCCCCCTCTACTGGTCTGTCTCTCATCTTAAAAAAAAGAAACAAAAAACCCAAACTGTTCCTTTCTCTTCTATCCTGCTTACTTCTACAACTATTTTTGTATAATTCTCCTCCCTTTCACAGCCAAACTTGTAAAAATAAAATTTCTAAAAGTAAAGTTGGCTTACAATGTTGTGCTAGTTTCAGGTGTATAGTAGGGTGATTCAGTTATATATATATATATATTTTTTTTTTTTCAGATTATTTTCCTTCTCCCCCCCATCCCCTTCACCTTTGGTAACCATAAGTTTGTTTTCTATGTCTGTGAGTCTGTTTCTGGTTTGTATTTTTCAAGATTTCACATATAAGTGATATATAATATCTGTCTTTCTCTTCTAACTTACTTCACCTTGTGTGATATTGTCTAGGTTCATTCAGAAAAACATCTGCTTTATTGACTATGTCAAAACCTTTGACTGTGTGTATCACTACAAACTGGAAAATTCTTCAAGAGATGGGGATACCAGACCACCTGACCTGCCTCCTGAGAAATCTGTATGCAGGTCAGGAAGCAACAGTTAGAACTGGACATGGAACAACCGACTGGTTCCAAATAGGAAAAGGAGTACGTCAAGGCTGTATATTGTCACCCTGCTTATTTAACTTATATGCAGAGTACATCATGAGAAATACTGGACTGGATGAAGCACAAGCTGGAATTAAGATTGTCGGGAGAAATATCAATAACTTCAGATATGCAGATGACACCACCCTTATGGCAGAAAGCAAAGAAGAATTAAAGAGCATCTTGATGAAAGTGAAAGGAGAGTGAAAAAGTTGGCTTAAAACTCAACATTCAGAAAACTAAGATCACGGCATCTGGTCCCATCACTTCATGGCAAATAGATGGGGAAACTGTGGAAACAGTGACAGACTATTTTTTTGGGCCCCAAAATCACTGCAGATGGTGACTGCAGCCTTGAAATGAAAAGACATTTACTCCTTGGAAGAAAAGTTATGACCAACCTAGATAGCATATTAAAAAGCAGAGACATTACTTTGTCAACAGATTTCCATCTAGTCAAAGCTATGGTTTTTCCAGTAGTCATGTATAGATGTGAGAGTTGGACTATAAAGAAAGCTAAGCGCCGAAGAATTGATACTTTTGAACTGTGGTGTTGGAGAAGACTCTTGAGGGTTCCTTAGCTTCAAGGAGATCCAAACAGTCCATCCTAAAGGAAATTGGTCCTGAATATTCATTGGAAAGACTGATGCTGATACTTGAATACTTTGGCCACCTGATGTGAAGAGCTGACTCATTGGAAAAGACCCTGATGCTGGGAAAGATTGAAGGCAGGAGGAGAAGGGGACGACAGAGGGATAAGATGGTGGGATGGCATCACCGACTTAATGGACATGAGTTTAAGTAAACTCCAGGAGTTAGTGATGGACAGGGAGGCCTGGTGTGCTGCAGTCCATGGGGTTGCAGAGTCTGACACGACAAGCGACTGAGTTGAACTGAACTGAAACGAACTAACCAACTAAGGCCTCAAGGGCCAGGTGGGTGGTTACCAGCCTACAGTTTTTCACAGACTCTAGGTGTCGCCCTTGACTTCAGTTTAACTAGGCTTTGGCTGGGAACCTAGAAGGAAGAGTCGAGTTGATGTCCAGCCTGGCTCATCAGTCCAGCAAACTGGGAGAGGTTATGGGAATCCAGCTATTTTCCACGTCTCACACCTTCTCCATCTGCTCTGGATCAACTCTCTTTATAGGGTGACCAATCATACCAGGTTTCCCAAGGCTGAACTTCAGGCAACTCGGGAGAATTGGTCACCAAACCGTGGACAGAGGGGCTGAAACCCCAACATATGTACTAGACTAAGGCCCAAGCCCAGCAGGAAAGGTACTGTAACCCAGCCAAGCTCCTTACAGCAGCATCACTAGTGGGCTGACTCTGTTGCCTGGTGGTTGTAAGCATTTAGAGAGAGAAAGTGTAGATACTTTAAATGAATGGAAAGAGACCAACTTATAGGGCTTCCCTGGTGATTCAGTGGTAAAGATCTGCCTGCCAGTGGGGGAGACACAAATTCAACCCCTGATCAAGGAAGATCCCACATGCCATGGAGCAACTAAGCCCCTTTGCCACAACTATTGAACCTGTGTTCTGGAGCCTGGGAGCCGCAACTACTGAAGCCAGTGCGCCCTAGAGCCCGTGCTTGACAACAAGAGAAGCCACTGCGATGAGAAGCCTGCGCACTGTAACTGTAGAATAGCCCCTGATCATCTCAACTAGAGAAAAGCCCACACAGCCACAAAGACCCAGGACAGCCATAATAAAATAAATAAAAATAAATAAATAAAATCTTTTGAAAAATTGATAAAAAAGAGACCAACTTATGTCTGACAATATCTACCATTTATTGAGTGCCACTGAGCATAACATACTGATATATACCTTTTCTAATCCTCACAGAAACCCTAAGAGTACAGAAGATTATTCTCCTTTCAGTGAATAGAAAACTGAGACTCAGAGAAGTCACGTGACCAGCCCAGGTCACAGAGCTATTAAATAACATGGTGAAATTCAAACCCATGTCTGTTCAAGTATAAATCTCCTGTTATTTTCACTGAATCTTTAGCCTGGCCATTTCCTTCCTTCTCTGGTCATCATTTGAGAGCCCCAGGGGTGTGAGGAGGAGGCAAGAGACAGGTGTGGGTGGAAGGGATTGAGGAAGAGGGTCTGTGATCAGAGCCTGCGTAGGAATGTGGGATCCACATAGCACTGACAGTTTGCCTGTCCACACAAGAGAAGTCTCTGCTGTCTTGAACTAGAGGTGGGCATAGCCTGTGGACTCTAGGGAGCCCCCTTCACAGGCTCTTCTCCTGACACCAGGCTGTATATTTAAGGCTGTATTTCCCAGAGTCCAGGGTAAACCCAACCACGTCTTCAGTTCAGTTTAGTTCAGCTCAGTTGCTCAGTCGTGCAGCATGCCAGGCCTTCCTGTCCATCACAAACTCCCGGAGTTTACTGAAACTCATGCCCATCGAGTCGGTGATGCCATCCAGCCATCTCATCCTCTGTTGTCCCCTTCTCCTCCTGCCCCCAATCCCTCCCAGCATCAGGGTCTTTTCCAATGAGTCAACTCTTCGCCTAAGGTGGCCAAAGTATTGGAGTTTCAGCTTCAGCATCAGTCCTTCCAATGAACACCCAGGACTGATCTCCTTCAGGATGGACTGGTTGGATCTCCTTGCAGTCCAAAGGACTCTCAAGAGTCTTCTCCAACACCACAGTTCAAAAGCATCAATTTTTCGGCCCTCAGCTTTCTTCACAGTGCAACTCTCACATCCATACATGACCACTGGAAAAACCATAGCCATGACCAGACGGACCTTTGTTGGCAAAGTAATGTCTCTGCTTTTTAATATGCTGTCTAGGATGGTCATAACTTTCCTTCCAAGGAGTAAGCGTCTTCTAATTTCATGGCTGCAATCACCATCTACAGTGATTTTGGAGCCCAGAAAAAGAGTCTGACACTGTTTCCACTGTCTCCCCATCTATTTCCCATGAAGTGATGGGACCAGATGCCGTGATCTTAGTTTTCTGAATGTTAAGCTTTAAGCCGACTTTTTCACTCTCCTCTTTCACTTTCATCAAGAGGCTTTTTCGTTCCTCTTCACTTTCTGCCATAAGGGTGGTGTTATCTGCATATCTGAGGTTATTGATATTTCTCCCGACAATCTTGATTCCAGCTTGTGCTTCTTCCAGCCCAGTGTTTCTCATGATGTACTCTGCATATAAGTTAAATAAGCAGGGTGACAATATACAGCCTTGACGTACTCCTTTTCCTATTTGGAACCAGACTGTTGTTCCATGTCCAGTTCTAACTGTTGCTTCCTGATCTGCATACAGGTTTCTCAAGAGTCAGGTCAGGTGGTCTGGTATTCCCATCTCTTTCAGAATTTTCCGCAGTTTATTGTGATCCACACAGTCAAAGGCTTTGGCATAGTCAATAAAGCTGAACTAGGTGTTTTTCTGGAACTCTCTTGCTTTTTCGATGATTCAGCAGATGTTGGCAATTTGATCTCTGGTTCCTCTGCCTTTTCTAAAACCAGCTTGAAGATCTGGAAGTTCTTGGTTCACGTATTGCTGAAGCCTGGCTTGAAGAATTTTGAGCATTACTTTACTAGCCTGTGAGATGAGTGTAATTGTGCGGTAGTTTGAACATTCTTTGGGATTGTCTTTCTTAGGGATTGGAATGAAAATGGACCTTTTCCAGTCCTGTGGCCACTGCTGAGTTTTCCAAATCTGCTGGCATATTGAGTGCGGCACTTTCACAGCATCATCTTTCAGGATTTGAAATGGCTCAACTGGAATTCCATCACATCCACTAGCTTTGTTCATAGTGATGCTTTCTTTCTTTTTTTTTTTTTTTTTTTTTTGTAGTGATGCTTTCTAAGGCCCACTTGACTTCACATTCCAGGATGTCTGGCTCTAGGTGAGTGATCACACCATTGTGATTATCTGGGTCATGAAGATCTTTTTTGTACAATTCTTCTGTGTGTTCAACCACGTCTTACCTGCTTGCAGATGGACATCTGAACATGAATCACAGAGGAGGGGCCATAAGGAGCTATCGATAAACTTAAACTTGATAAGTGAGGGATGGGTAGGGCCTGTGACAAGGGTCATAGTATGTACAGTGCCTTGCCCAGAGTTTGGGCTCAGTGAATAGTTGCAATTAATGATATAGCCAACTGCCTCTCTTTCTCAGAGATATTTGTAAGGATGTTTTATTTTTGCCCAGGTGGTTGTTTAGGAATTGAGCTGCATTGAATACACAACAAGAGTTGGTTGTGTAGAAGTATGAGCAGAGGCCTGACTTTGGTTGTGTGAAGGAGTGGGCAGAGGCCTGACTAGGCTAGACAGTGGTCAGAGCCCTATGAACACTTTTTGGTCTGGCAGCCCGATGTCTGCTCCACAGAAGGTCTGATAAGCCAGACTCAGATTCTTTTACATTAAAAAAAACCAAAATGCAGACATCCCTCAAGAATTTTAAGTTCTTTGGCATGAAGGTGCTCTGGCATGAAGGTGCTTTGGGCTGTGCTGTTTTACTTTATTTTATTGGTGATGTCCAAAGACTTTTGGGATGCAAGATCTGTCCCCGACCATCTCTTGGGCTCAGACCTGGTGTTGCTGTAGCCTGGTATCCCACGGTCAAGTTCTGTCCTGTGGCTCCTCTCTACAAGCCACGCCATCAGATGGATGGTGCTTGAACAAGTCTTCCCCAGACCTTGGCTATGTCTCTGCTCTTCCCTAGCTGGCCTTCCACCTTCCACCAGAGAACTGAGCATTGTACATTTCATGGAAGCCTGGGGATCTGGGCATGAAGTAAGGCCAGAGAATAGAGAAACCTTGATTAAGCTCTCTTGTCCACAAGACTCCTCTGTCCTTCATTCTGAAAATACCTGGTCTTGTACCACCTGTGATGAAAGAGAGTGTTGTGAAAGTCACCAACACTGCACCATCACATTGTTGTGGGCCCTTTTGCCAGGAGCTCATGGAAGACAGTGACATGGTGGAGTAGAAAGGACATAGCTTTAGGGTCAGTCAGAATCGGATTCTGCTGCTTTCTTGCTGGGTAACTTCGGAAAAGTTATTCAACCTCTCCGAGTCTTGGTTTCCTCAATCAATAAATAGGGATAATAATAACATCTATGTCATAAGTTTGTTTTGAGGTGTAAATTTGCCCACCAATTTATATAAAAATATGATATTTATTGAGTGCTTATTATGTGGCAGGTCATGTTTAAGTGCTTTTAGTGTGAACTCACCTAACACTATGGGTTGTGTACTTCCACTGTCTGTGCGTTATAGATGCAAAACTGAGACTCAAGGAGCATGAGTAACTTGCCCACACTGGCAAGTAGCAGAGCCAGGATTTGGACCCAGACAGTCAGGCTGCAGTTCACACATACTTAACTACGAAGCCATGATGCCATATGGAGTCAGGCTGAATAAAGAATAGCTACTATGATCACAGTAATTTAGTATTAAGTGCTTTTTATATCCATGGTGCTAAGTGTTAATTATTAGTGTATTTGGATGCAACATTTATCCTTTCTGTTCCTATTTCTTCCACAGCCATGGCAACAAAGAGCCTTGTGCTCACTACACCAGAGCATCCTGCTTTTGTCCGATCCAGCCCAGTGCGTCAATCTCTGCAAATAACAAAAGATGTGGCCACTCGGCTGCTTGTCCCTGCCCCCACCAGAGCACCGAGAGAAACTGAGGCCTCCCCAACTGGAACTGAGCTAGGAGAGCAGCAGACAGGTACAGATCTGCAGACCAGGAGCAAAGCTCACAAAAGGGAGGTCATGCTTAATAAACCTGATTAATTTCTTTGAGTGACAGCAGTGCAAGCGGACAGGGGTGAAAGGAGGGATAGTAATTTATCCTGATTCCAAGGCACAGGAGTGTAGCTAAAACCAACACACAGATTTTATAGAGATGCTGCTGGGGCCTGGAGGGTTCTGGTGGGGTTCAACCTTGGGGGCAGCCAGAGGGAAACTTGGTGAGCTGCTCTCAGTGACCTAGTGAAAAGGAAACCCAGTGCAGGAACTGAGCACAGCCTGCCCAAGCCATATAACCTAGCCACAGATCTGCCCAGGACACTTGCCTGTCAGTTCCCTTCTGGTGTCTTCCCATCACCTAAATATAATAATAATGTGGATGAACATAAAACAATGATAGCTGAATTTATCTGATATGTGTGTAGGGTATTATACAGAGAGGAAAACTGAGGCAGAAAGTTTAAGAAACCTACCCAGTCACACAGGTTTTAACATACACCTGAGTCTCCAACACCTAGTTGGCTTATACATTCCAGTCTGTTTGCAACTGTATTTAATGATGAGTCTCTTCCATCAGTCAGGAAGCCTTCATAGCGTGGATACACTGAAGCTCCTAGGTCCTCTGTGCTTCTCTTTCTTGAACACTCTTCCCTGGGTGAGCTCATCCCTGCTTTTAGCTTCTAGCCCCAAGTCCTGGAGGAAGTCTTCGAGAGAAGGCATCGTGGTTGGCCTCCTAACCTCTATTGCACCCCCAGATGATTAGTCTGAGCCCATCATATAAATTCCTTCTGTCTTGCCAGTAACTGGTTTAAGAATGGGTATCTTCCCAGTGAGACTTAAGAGGACATTTGCTGCGGGGCTTCTGGGAAAGGTTTTCTCACTCCTAGGAGAGAAGCATTCTCTGGAAGCGACGTTCTCAGGAGCTTTCTTTCTGGGAATGTTGACAAGTCTGGATGTATTCTGGACCTACTGCACTGGTGTGCTCTCAGCTGAGGATGGAGCCAACAGCCGGGATGGCAGAGTGGAGAGTTGGAAGGAGCCTCTGTCCTTGAGGGCATGAACTTCCTGTCATCTCTGGAAGTCACCCTAAATGCTGAACAAGGGAAATTAAATATCATCCCTGCTGAAGCCATTGAGAGTGGGCTTTCTGATATTTGTGGTAGGAAACATTCTTACTAATACGGCCAGGACAGCATTAGGACTTTTGTGGGCTCCTTCCTAGGGAACCATTTCTTTTAAAATAATCTTTTATGACTGCACTGGTGTAAAGATGAATATATTGTGTGTTGTGTGTGTGTGCTCAGTTGTGTCTGACTCTTTGCAACTCCATGGACTACAACCCACCAGGCCCCTCTATCCATGGAATTTCTATTAAAACATCTTTACCTATTAAGATGCTTTTTTATGATTTAAATGAGATTAAAACTTTTTTTGTGTGTATGAGCCCTAAGAGTCCTGAATGTTCATTGCTGATGCTGAAGCTGAAACTCCAATACTTTGGCCACTTGATGCAAAGAACTGACTCCTTGGAAAGGACCCTGATGCTGGGAAAGATTGAGGGTGGGAGGAGAAGGGGACAACAGAGGATGAGATGGTTGGATGACATCACTGACTCAGTGAACATGAGTTTGAGCAAGCTCTGGGATTTGGTGATGGACAGGAAAGCCTGGCGTGCTGCAGTCTATGGGGTCGGACATGACTGAGTGACTGAACTGAACTGAGCCCTAAGAGTACTGGGGCACTAATGTGTCTAGCCATGCCTAGTAGATAGACTGACCCTGGATATGACTTCCAAATATTCATCTCCAGGCTGTACCTCCCTTTTGACCTTCAAACCTGCATACCCCACTGCTTATTGGATAGTTCTATTTGAGTGTCTTACCTTAAATTCAGCATACCTGAGGCTGAACACACAGTTTCTCCTATACCTTTTCTTTGTCCAATGTTCCCTGTCTGAGTGAACGATGTACTGACTAGCTAGTTGTACCAGCCAGAAACCTGGGACCCCAACGTCTCCTTCACCTTGTGCCCAATCCATCTCCAAATGCTGTCACTTTTCCTCTTAAAGAGATCTTAAAATTATTTACTTGTTCTAATCTCCACTCCTACCTCCACTGCTATTGTCCTAATCCATGTGACTGACATCTCTTGCCTGGGTTACTGCAGTGGACCCTAATGGTCTCCCTATATCTCATGCTCCATGTAATTTTTTTTTAATATTCATATTTATTTATGTATTTGGCTGTGCTGAGTCTTAGTTGTGGTACGTGGGTTCTTTGTTTGTTTGTTTGTTTTTTACGTGGGTTCTTTGATCTTTGGGGCGTGCAGGATCTTCTAGCTGCGGCATGCGAAAGGCAGGAAGAGGACCTAGGTTACTCCTTACTCATTTTGCAGTCTTCTGTAGTTAATTGCATATATCAGGTATTCAATCTAAGAAAACTGAAGTATCACACCTTTAAAACATACATAGTGAAATCAAATATGTCTTATGCCCTAAAGCATTGTAGATTAACATCCATAGATAAACATTACATGACATGATTGATGGTTTGAATAGTGTGATAGTTCATTTTGTGTCAATTTAACTAGTCTATGTTATGTGGTCAAATACTAATGTAGATGTTGTCGTGAGAGTATCTTTAGATGAGATTAACTTTTAAATCGGTAGACTTTGAGTCAAACAAGTTACATTCCATAGTGTGGGTGGGCCTCATCCAGTCAGTTGAAGGCCTTATGAGAAAAGACTGAGGTCCTCTGAAGAGGGAGGAATTCTGCCTTCTGACTCAAGAATATAATATCAACTTCTGCCAGGATTTCCACACTGTTGGATAGCCCTACAGATTTCAAACTTGCTAGCATGTGTGTGTGTGCATGCTTGCACTTACATACCCACACCCACATGTCCTTACACACTCATATATCCTATTGATTCTTTTTCTCTGAAGAACCTTTTGAAAAAATATTTATTTATTTGGCTGTGTTGAGTCTTAGTTGTGGCACACAGGATCTTTGTTGTGGTGCACGGATTCTCTGGTTGTGGTGTGTGGTGTGTGGTGCGTGGTGTGTGGTTGCTCCATGGCATGTGGGATCATAGTCCTTGACCAGGGATCTAACTCTCATCTCCTACATTACAAGGTGGATTCATAACCACTGCACCACCAGGGAAGTCTCTTTCTGGAGAATTTTGACTAATACAAGGAGCTTAAATGAAAACAGAGAAAAAGTTTAGGACTCCTCAGTTCTTTGAGTGAACCTTTTTTTGTTGTTGTTGTTTGTTTGTTTGTTTTTAAAATTATATTCCTTTATTTGGCTGCACTGGGTCTTCCTTGAGTATGTGGGGATCTAGTTCCCCAATCAAGGATTGAACCAAGGCCCCCTGCATGGGGAGCAAGGAGTCTTAGCCCCTGGACCACCAGGGAAGTCCCTGAGTGAACCTTTTATAATATAACCAGGATTGGGGAACAAAGAAAGAGGAGAAACATTGAAATTCTACATCATATAGTAATAATAAAGAACTAGAAAATAATATGTTGTAGTAATAATAATTGCTATCAATTTTGACCCCTCTCCATGTGCCAGGCACTGGGCTGATTGCTTTCAATGCTTTATCTCTTTAAATACCCCCGAAAGTCAGTGAAGTTCAGGATAAGAAATGGAAACCATTCAAAAGGAAAGGAACATAAAGGAATTCAATGCAGGGAATTAGATGCTTACAAAAGAGCATCTGTAGGATGATCTGCAACTAAGACCCAGAGCAGCCAAATAAATAAAATAATATTTTTTTTAAAAAAAAAGAAATATTCTCTTTGAGAATAGAGAGACCAGAACAAAAAGGCTTTATATAGATCTTTTCTTCCTCCTCAGACTTCACAACAATCCCCACCTGACCCCCCCAAATTCCAACGAATCAGCAAAATATGTAACTATTTAGTAGTATTAGATCATTGCAATTTCTTTCAAGTACTGTTTCTCTGAAGTAAAAGGGTAAAAATATGCATGATTGAAAAACAGGATTCTCTCCTTCCATTGGTACTAGAGAAGGAATAATTTCATTACTTTTTTATTTATGGGTACTGTCTTGTTACTTTTCTTTTAAAAAATGGATTTGAAATTCATATAGCATACCGTTAACCATTTTAAAGTGTGCCATTCAGCATCATGTAGTGCCGTCACAATGTTGTAGACAACCTCCTCTCTCTAGTTTCAAACTTTTTTTGATAACTTCAGAAGACACCCATTAAGCAATCCCTCCTCATTCGTCCCTTCTTCCATTCCCTGGCAACTACTAATCTGCTTTAATGTCTTTATGGATTTTCCCATTCTGGATATTTCATATTAAGTGAACCGTGTAGTGTGTGCTATTTTTTGTCTTGCTTATTTGGTTTTGCATGCTTTTGAGATTCATCCAGACTGTAGCAATGTATCAGTGCTTCATTTGTTTTTATGGATAAATTATGCCCATGGTACAGATATACCACAATTTAAAAAATCTATTCATGCCATCTTTTTGGCTGTTGTGACTATTGCTGCTGTGAACATTCATGAACAATTGTCTGTTGGAGTACCTATTTTCAGGTTTTTTTTTTTGGGTTACCACAGTGGAAAATCATGGCTTCTCATTCAATTTACAGAATTAATCCAGTTCTGAAACACAGAGCTCCTTTACTGAACAGAAAGCTAGGTCTCATTATGGAAGAATTCTATAGAATTGCCACAAATATATAATATAGATCTTCCTTGTGAGCTTTTCCTAAAGATACCTAATATCATTTACTAAAGTGGAGAAAAGGAAATATTTAGACCTCTGGTGGATGTCTAGACACTACTTTTGGATTAATGTTAATTCCTGGGAACCCAAAATGCCACTGTGGCCCACCGATGTATGGGACCAGTCAGGTCATGGGTCTACCCTATGGTAATTCCCCCAATGATTGGAACAGACAAACTTGACCAGAGGCAAAAATTCCCCTGTTGGCTCTCTAATCCATGGGACAAGGTCGTTATGGTAGACATAGCTAAATGGAAGGCCCTTGAACTTCCTCCTCCTACCAAGATAGTAAACTAGAAGCAATGCTGTGTTTCGGAGGGAACTACAGAGATCAGTGCGACAACAAAGACTTGAAGCATGCAAGATTAGTGATATCTAGGATATTCCCATTTAATTTACCTGTCTGGCCTGGATAGAATGGATATTGGAGAATGATTGTAGATTTCAATAAACTTAGTTAGGGTGTGACTTCAGTTGCAACTCCCATTATAAAAGAGTTTCTGTACTGGAACAAATCAATAGAGTCCCTGGCCCTGTTATGTGACTAATGCTTTTTTCTCCACACCACGTTGAAAGGGTAACCATGAATAGTTTACTTTTACCTGGCAGTGACAACAGCCAAGACATTCACCATCTTGGCTTAGTCCTATGTCAGCTTTCAATCTGCCTGCCATGTTATAGTCAGTAGAGATCTCCATGGTGCTGATGCTCTGCAGAACGTCACTCTGTCTATTGCATAGATGACATTTTGCTGATTGAATCTGATGAGCAAAAAGTAGCAGTTAATTTGGAAGCCTTAACGAAGATATGAGCAAACCAGAAAGTCTGAGATAAATCTGAGGGACCTGCCACTTCACTGGTTTCTGAGAATCCAGCAGACTGGAACATGTTGAGATATCCTTTCCACAGTGACAGACAAATTGATGTATTATCTACCATGACAAAAGAATCACAATTGATAGGGTTTTTTTTGGCTTTTGGAGGCAATGTAAATCACGTTTTGAGTTGGAACCATCTGAGGAGTCCCTTATAAGGCTGCGAGTGTCAAATGGGGAAACAAATCTTCTGCAAGTCCAGGCTAAAGCACAAGATGTTCTTCTATTTGATCCTTATGATCCACTAGGTCCAGTGACACTCAAGAATCTCTAACAAATAAGGATGGTAATAAAATCTTAGGCAAGCACCAGTAAGAGAATCACAGTATAGACCTTTAGGATTTGGGAGCAAATCTATGTCCTTTCATCAGCCACCCCAGTGCTTGTTTAATGGACTCATGAACAGCTTGCTTTGATGATGGGGGTGAGAGGTCTGCATCAGTTCAACAAAATGGACTTTCCCTTAAGGAAACTGACTTGACTTGACTGCTGGTACTTCTGAGTGCCTAATCTGCTAACAGATGATGTCAACACTGAGTCCCCAATTGATAGCATTCCTTAGAGGAACAAGCCAGCCAGCTGATGCAGGCTGAATATATTATATATCTCTTTCATCATGGAAAAGTCATAAATCTATCCTTAGAGGATTAGACATATATTATGGATATGGATTTTCCATATCTTGTCTGTCATGTTTCTGCCAATTCCACCATCTACAGACTCTCAGGATGCTTTATGTACTGTCATGGGTTCTATCCATGGTCAGTGGGCTCATGCCCAGGGAATTGACTGGTCTTACTACTTTTACCATTACCTAGAAGTATCTGACTTACTAAAAAGGTGGAATGGCTTACTGAAGATTCAGTTTTGGTGTCAGTTAGGAGGCAACACTCTGAAGGGACAGTGTTCTTACAGGCTGAAATATTGAAATGGAGTAGGACCGTATGGTCCTTGCCCTCCTCCACCCATGTCCTCTGCCTGCCTTTTGTCTGTGGGAAACTTAAGTCAAAGAATAAGTTTAATTGGAGAAGTGAGAACGTGTGAAAACAAAGGGAAACAGTCAAAGGAGACTAAACAATAATAATGTACTCTTTAAGTATAGTCAAGGACCCTTAGTTCTTTCTCAAGGGCTATAGATAATATTTGGAGCTGTCTTATAGATACTAAAACACACAGATGGAGAAGTTAACTACGTGATGACCAGACTGTACCCACAACATGAGTTGCCACAATTCCGAGAACTGGCCTCAAAGAAATGGAACAAATGGACTCTGGAACTGAAGATTAACTGTATCTAAAACAACCAAGATGATGCTGGTCCCCTCTCTCCCCCCCGCCCTCGTCCCAGTTGCCGGCATGTGAAATAAAGCAAACTTTCCTTTCCTCCAGCCTGGCCTGTTTATTGCCTTTTGAGCTGCGAGCAGCCGGACCCACACACACTCTTTCAGTAACAGTATATGCTCTGATTCAGAGATGATTATATGGTACTTTCTCCCCCACAGCCGAATATATGGGTCTGGAAATCAGTGCATGTAACTAGGATGTCTACAATGCGATGTATGTGAATACTCATTTCACTCTTATACTCAATAACCCACAGGATTTTTGCCTCTCAGCTTGTCAACTTTTAGCTTTCGCAGTTTGGAGGTACTGTTCTCAAGTGGGAAACGCTTCTGCACATGAAGGTTCTGGTTCCTCTGTGTGCTAGCAGGAGTCTGGCCTCATGGAGCCATGGTGGTGACTTAAGCAGGCTTGAGACTGTCTTAGGCCAGAAGTGCTTCTTGTGACTGTCATCCTCTGGGCCAGAAGCTTGTGTTAGGATGGCTCCCAGTCAGGGACAGAGGGCACCACTCTGTTGCAGGTTGTTTCTGGATTGGGTCTAAAGTCAGTGCTGCTTATGGTTTGAGCTTATGACTTGGTGTGTTGTTTTTTCCTCATTATGTTTCTTAATATATAACTTGATACTGTAGGGGAGAATTGGGTGAGCGGGGAGAAGAGATGGCCTACATTGCAGTCGTGTCTTGTTTCGAGTGGTTAAACTGAGCCTTTGTTAAAGTCTGAGTTGTCCAGGTGGCGCTAGAGGTAAAGAATCTGCCTGCAATGTAGGAGACACAGGAGACCAGATTTAATCCCTGGGTCAGGAAGGGCCCCTGGGGGAGGGCATGGCAACCCACTCCAGTATTCTTGCCTGGAGAATCCTGTGTACAGAGGAGCCTGGCAGGCTACAGTCCATAGCGTCGCAAAGAGTCGGACACAACTGAAGTGACTTAGCACACACACACCTCTGAACCATGAGGATCTAGGGGTCACAATAGAGTAGCCACAGGAAGTTGTCTTTTTACATTGTTGCAACATACCCTTAAGCTGGAACTTCCCCCACCCCCTCCTGCAGCAGCACCCATGGTTCTGCCATCACACTCAGATTTTCCATTGCTACTTTTGTTCCCATTGTAACCTTTAAATAAACATCAGTTTCACAGGTAACCCAGCTTTCTAGGTCACCTGTCAGTCTCACTGCCTACAGTCTTGAACGTGGGCCTGAGCCAGTACAATTTGCGTTTTATCTGTTAATGTGACCTCTTTGTGCTTACAGGTTGATGAGGCCTGGGGAAATTCTGGTATAAAAACATTTCCAAGCTGAAAGTTTTTCTAAGAACGAGACAAAAAGCCCCAGTCCAGGCAAGACCTTTGCAAATACTGGCACATGAAATATGTAGTTCCAGTTTACATTCAAATGGCCACCCACCTCATGTACTAGGGCTGGCTCCACATCTTAAAAGTCTTTTGTGGCTATGGACAAGGTGTTCTTGCTTTTCCTAACATCCTCTGCCCAGAAGTCTGCTCTGCGGCATTACATCAGCGTTATTAAAAAGAATTGCCCAGGGACTTCCCTGTTGGTCCAGTGGTTAAGACTCTGTACTTTCATTGTAGGGGGTGTGGGTTCCATCCCTGATTGTGAAAGTAAGATCCTACATTGATCCCACATGTTGCATGGCACTGCCCCCTCAAAAAACTAGGAATAAAAAAGAATTGCCCATTAACAATCTCTGATGAATAATCATTACGAAAAGTTATTGGTTGAGTTAACTTTAGAAAAGATTGTCAAAGTGCAGTGGAGGTAGTTCTTGACTGACTTACAAGTCAGTTCTTGATGTACTTTTGTATATTACACTTTGATATCTCTAAATAAAACATTTTGAATGTTTGCACATCTGCTGATAAGTGAACATTTTAATCCATCACATAATACCAAGTGGCAATTTGGTTTCTCCATTTTTGCTGGTGTAACAATATTTGTCCAACTTTGAATTTTCTGTATATTTTATATAACTAAGAGGAAAATGGAAAAAAAAATTGCTGATAGTGTTGATAAAACATATATGTCTTATAAATGTATTGCTATTGAGATTAAATAGTTACCATTCAGTTAAGCTGGAAGTGTTGACTTTATTCTCATTTAGATGAGAATGTGTTAACTCAGTTTATTTTGTGTTGACATGGATGGAAAAAGAATTAACGAATAGGTAAAAAATACTGAGAATATATAATCAGATATAATTTGAGACTTTATGTATGTATTTATATATATATATACACATATATATTTGCATGTAAAAAATAGATATCTTTCTTTTCCTTGATGAATAGAAAGTTAACTTTTCACATATTTGATTTTTATACAAGATTTTAGGAGCAAATCATGTAGGAAAATAGAATATTTATTTCTTGGACCCCTTCCTGGGACACCACTGATCAAAACTGACAAGGAATCTCAAGGGTAATGTCAGGACTTTTCAGGTCCTACAAGTGCAGTAATAATAATGTTAGTAGTAGTAGAGTAGTAATTCCTGTTTAAGTGCTTGCTGTGTTTCAGGCTCTACAATTGCTGTGTCAGCAAGTTGAAAATCATTTGATGCTTTTCAATCCTTAGTTGAAATTCTTAGTTATACATAGCCCTCCATTTTATAAAGTAGCATTCTAGAGTTCACTGAATTGAAATGAATGTCCAAAGTCACAGCCAGTACTTAGAGGCGTTTATTGATTCCAAAGTGAAAGTCGCTCAGTCGTGTCCAACTCTGCGACCCCATGGACTATGCAGTCCATGGAATTCTCCAGGCCAGAATGCTGGAGTGGGTAGCTGTTCCCTTCTCCAGGGGATCTTCCCAATCGAGGGATCAAATCCAGGTCTCCTGCATTGCAGGCAGATTCTTTACCAGCTGAGCCACCAGGGAACCCCAAGAATACTGGAGTGGGTAGTCTATCCCTTCTCCAGTGGATCTACCCGACCCAGGAGTTGAACCAGGTCTCCTGCATTGTAGCCGAATTCTTTACCAGCTGAACTACCAGGGAAGCCATTGGTTCCAGAGCCCATGGTAATCACTGCCTTGTATTACTTACCTATTTGCCCAACAATCAAGTTTGACCAAACCTCTTTTATTTATCTAATTTTAAAATACTTATTTATTTGGCTGCATTGGATCTTAGTTACAGCATATGAGATCTTTTTATTGTGGCATGTGGAATCTTTACTTGTGGCATGTGGGATCTAGTTCCCTGACTAGGGATTGAAACCAGGCCTCCTGCACTGGGAGCAGAGTGTTAGCTACTGGACCACCAGGGAAGTCCCCAGAACAAACCTCTTTTAAAGTGAGATTATAACCAGATGATAAAATCTGTGTGGAAAAAAATGCATGAGTCTCTGTGTCTTGTGTGGATAGATAAAACGTTTTCAGGAACAAGAAATAATAAGCTTTATGATAACACCTCAACATAATTTTAATAAAAGTGCTAAAAGGGAAATAACAGAACACCCAATATATTATAGTTAATGATAGTACATTTTGTAGACTAGGGCCAATGAAACATTTGCTTTACCAACTGCAATGTACATCAAAATGCCACAGGTACATAGAACCAACAGCACAATAAGTGAATTGTCACAATACTACTGCCATGTTGCATGGTCATCTGTCTCCACCTGAAGACGGACTCTTGAGTGATGCATGCATTCCTTTTTTAAACTGACCTCTTGTTACTGATGAACCTATTTCAGAGCACAAATAGAGAGGCAGACAAAGCGAATGGACTTGTGGACATGGGGGGAAGAGGAGGGTGGGACGAATTGAGAGAGTAGCACTGACCTATATGTACTACCATGTGTAAAATAGGTAGCTGGCAGGAAGCTCAGGTGGCGCAGTGGTAAAGAATCCACCTGCCAGTGCAGGAGGCACAAGAGACGTGGGTTTGATCCCTGGGTCAGGAAGATCCCCTGGAGAAGGAAATGGCAACCCACTCCAGTGTGTTTGCCTGGAAAATTCCATGGACCGTGGAGCCTGGCAGGCTGTAGTCCATGCAGTCGCAAGGAGTTGGATACGACTGGTTGAGTGCACAGACACACGCTGTGGGAGGCTGCTGCATGGCACAGGAAGCTCAGCTCGGTGCTCTGTGATGAACTAGATGGTAGGATGGGGGTGGGGTGGGAGGGAGGCTCAAAAGGAGGGTTATGTATGTATATGTATTAGCTGATGCACTTTGGTGTACAGTGGAAACTAACACAACATTGTAAAGCAACTACACTCCAAATTTAAAAAATTAAAAGACTATCAAAAGTAAATAAAGAAGAAATTGACTTCTTAATTACAATGTGAAAACAGCCCTGTCCCCAACTATCTGAAGAAGAATTTTTAAGAAATGGAACTGTATTGGTAGCTAATAACCATTGCTGCAGCTTTTCTACTTGCAGAGGCAGAAATGCAAACCCGAAAACGTTGACGAAATGACAGCATACCAGAAAGATCTTGAAAACGGTGTACAGACCACAGGGAGGCAGCTGGGTTCCTGACAAGCAGTGTGTCCATCAGGAGCCATTTCCATTCCCTCCTGGAAATGTGTCAGTTAAAGGAGTAAAGGGAAGAACAGGAGGGAAGAAAGAGCAGGATGCTCCCGTCTTCGCTAACCTTTGACTTGGAGGAGCCAATGCAATGTCTAAAACTACAGCAGCAGAAACTGATGGTAACAGTAGCTCAGAATCTGAGACCCATTAGATTAAAAGTTTGAGTCAGTTTTGCTCTATTTTTCCTGAAGATCTTTTCTAGAAATGAATGCTGTTTGGATTTGAGAGTTGAGAAGACGTAATTAATGTGTTCAATTCTCAAACGTGTACCAAGTGCTAGGGATGGTTATGCTTGAGTGAGCCTTGTGTAGGATGTGTGGGCCATGAGAGGAGTTGAGAGGAGTATGTGGACTATTCCAGGCAGAGGGAACAGTATATGCCGGGACACAGAGGCAGCTGTTAATGTTAAAAGAATGATTTTCTCTGTGGAGTGGGAACAAATTGCTCTTCAGGGAAAAAATCATGGCTCAGGAGGAAGACAGCATTCATGGCACAGATAGGAAAACAATGTGTGATTCTCAGGAGAGGAATTAGGAATGGGCAGGGGGAGAGGAGGACAGAAGAAATGAGATTAAGAGGGCAGAATTGATCTGCCAGGGAAAGTAAGGAGTGAGGGGAATTTGGAGTTTGGGGGCAGCCTGGGGGAATAGGCCTGGACAACTTGGAGAGAGTGAAACAATGAGAAGAAGTGAAAACATTGAAATACCAGATCCAAGGAAGAACCTTGAGTGAAGCAAGTCATCATGAGCTGGAGAACAGGACAATCAGTGATAAGGAGAACATGAGTCCTTCCCAAGTAATATACGAAACAGCAGGAGGGCACAGACTCCTACATTCTGTGGGGCAGTGTCTTGAGCAATCTTTACTTGGATATTAAAGAGTAACCCCAGCAGCCTGGAGGACTCAGGGTGGTTGCCGACAGGATATCATCTTCTCTCTTTCTCTCTTTTTTAAAATGTCATTTATTTATTAGCTTATTTTTGGCTGAGCTGGATCTTCGTTGCTGTCCCTGGGCTTTCTCTAGTTGCAGTGAGTGGGGGCTACTCTTCATTGCGGTGTGCTGGCTTCTCATTGCAGTAGCTTCTTTTGTCGTGGAGCAGGGCCTCTAGGCATTCTGGCTTCAGTATTTGCAGCATCAGGTTCAGTAGTTGCGGCTTCTTGTGCTCAGTGGTTGTGGTGGTGCAGGGGCTCAGTTGCCCCATGGCATGTGGAATCTTCCCAGACCGGGGATCAGACCTGTGTCCCCTGCATTGGCATGTGGAGTCCCGTTCACTGTGCCACTAGGCAATTCCTCTTCTTCTTATATTTGCAGTTTTTGCTTACTTTTTCTAGCTGGCAAACAATACTTTGTTCTTTAAGTCCTATGGTTTGTGGGCTCCATCTTTTATATTTAAAATAATTTAAATTAGTGAATTTGTAATTTAGTTCTGAATTTAAAATGTTTTAAAACATAATATATAAAATATAACAATCTTGAACAGATAAAATTATATACAAGTTTATCTTCTTAATTCAACAAAGAACAATTTCATTTTTAATACATTTTCCCAAATGCCTGGGAATTTGCACGTCTAACCTTCAGGCTGAATTAGTTCTCTGATTTAGAGGAAGGGCATTATAGGCAAAGGATGAAGCAAAATACTTGTTGCCGTGTCTCTGCTTCATTAGTTCCTTAAAAGAGACTGATCCAGGATTTCCTTGGTTCTCCAGTGGCTAAAACTCCACGGTCCCAATGCAGGGGTCCCGGGTTCAATCCCTGGTCAGAGAACTAGATCCCACCTGCTACAACTAACACCTGGTACAACCAAATAAATAATCTTTTTTTTTTTTTAAAGAGAGAGACTAATCCATCCAAGCTATGTGCTCCATGGGCTGTAAAACAGTATGTCCTCCATGTTCTCTATTCCCTCCATCCCAGTCTGATCTGTCCTTCCTGGTTTTTTGTTTTTTTTTTTTTTTTTAATATTTCTTTTGATATGGACCGTTTTTAATGTCTTCATTGAATTTGTTACAGTATTGTTCCTGTTTTGTTTTGGGGTTCTTTTGGCCCCCAAACATATGGGATCTTAGTTCCCTGACTAGGGATTGAACCCATATTCCCTGCATTGGAAGGCAAAGTCTTATCCACTAGACCTCTAGGGAAGTCCCCTGTCCTTCCTGTTAGATTTAGATATACCAGCAATCATTCTCACTTCTCTGGCCCTGGACTCTTGTTCTATCTTTAATGTCATGAAATGAGTAAGTAGAATACATCAGGTAGATAGAGTATTCAGAGCTCAGAAGGGAAATCTATGTTGGAAACATAAATTTGAGTTATTGATATATAGCTAGTTATTAAAGATATGGGTGTGGATGAAGTTGTGCAGAGAGAGAAGGTTGAATGAGAAAGGGAGTGAAAGAAACATATTGACAGTCCAGGTCAGGTAAAATGAGCCGGCAATGGAGAAAGAGGAATAGGTACAGAGGTGAAAGATCAACCAGGAGAGTATGGTGCCACAGAAAGTAAGAGAAAGTGTTTCAAGAGGGAAAGGATGACCAACTGAGTCATATATTCCTGAGAGAGCTAGTAAGATGGACATTGGAAAGTGTCCAAAAGGCTTGCCAATGTGGAGATTATTAGTGACTGAGGTGAGAGAAATTTGGTGATGTGGGTAGAAGCTAGATTGGAGACTATCAGAATGAGTTGGGGGAGAAAATAAAGTATGAGAACATTCTTCTTTTTTTTAAAATAGCCTATGAGGAATTTTAAAAATTATTTATCTTATTTTTGGTTGCACTGGATCTTCATTGGTGCACACCGGCTTACTCTAGTTGTGATGAGTAGGGCTACTGTTTGTTGCGGTGCTTAGACTTCTCATTGCAGTGGCTTCTCTTGTTGTAGAGCATGGCCTCCAGAGCATGGGCTCAGTAGTTGTGGCACACGGACTTATTTGCCCCTTGACACATGGAATCTTCCTGGACCAGGGACTGAACCCATGTCCCCCACATTGGCAGGCAGATTCATATCCACTGGGCCACTAGGGAAGTCTGAGAAGATCATTCTTGACAAAACTTGGCTGTTGGGGGAGAAGAGAGGGTAGTAGCTGGAAAGGGTATTGGATCAAGGGAAAGATTTCCTCTTGTAATTGGAGGATCCTAGCCTATGTTTCGGAGAATGCAATGGCACCCCACTCCAGTACTCTTGCCTGGAAAATCCCATGGACAGAGGAACCTGGTAGGCTGCAGTCCATGGGGTCGCGAAGAGTCGGACATGACTGAGCGACTTCACTTCCACTTTTCATTTTCATGCACTGGGGAAGGAAATGGCAACCCATTCCAATGTTCTTGCCAGGGGCGGGGGAACCTGGTGGACTGCCATCTATGGGGTCGCACAGAGTCGGACACGACTGAAGCGCCTTAGCAGCAGCAGGCTATGTTTGTGTGCTGATGAAAACAGTTCAGTAAATGATGTAGTAATTAAGCTAACATTAGCTGCTATATGTGCGTGTGTGCTCAGTTGCTTCAGTCATGTCCGACTCTTTGTGACCCTGTGGACTGTAGCCCACCAGGTTCCTTGTGTCCATGGAATTCTCCAGGCAAGAATACTGGAGTGGGTTGCCATGTTCTCCTCCAGGGAATCTTCCTGACCTAGGGATTTAACACGCATCTTGGTATGTCTCCTGCACTGCAGGCAGAATCTTTACCGTTGAGCCACTGGGGAAGCCCAGCTCCTTTATAAACCTTCCCAATTATGCATAATGGCTCAAACATGATAGGAGTTTGTGTCTTGATAACTTAAATTCTAAAGCAATCAGGTTTATTTCAGATGGTAATTCAGGACCTTGATTTCCTATACCTTGTGATTCATCCACCTTCAACAGACTCCTGTGATTCTAAGCTTGTCTGCATCAAGCCTTGAAAGAGAAAAGAGCATGAATGATATTCATGGGATGTTTTTAGGGGTCTGGCTTGGAAGCAGCAGTGATCACTCCAGCACACAAAGCCATACTATTAATACATACCTAACTTCCAGAGAGATTTGGATATCTTCTCTAGCTGTGTGCAGGAAGAGGAAGAAAAGGATTTGGTAGCTAGCAATCTCTGCTATAGGGGGAGAAGTTAAAGATGTAGAAGATGAGGTGGGGGTTAGAGAAGAGGGTAGTGGAAAGAGTGAGCTTTCTAAGAAAGCAAGAGGGGTAGAAAACCAGGCTTAAGAGCCCATGAGGATAGATATTTTTTCCCAGCCAGGAGACAGGGGCAGGGAGGTCAAGGATATTTGCAAAAGAATGACCACAAAGACAGACCATGTTTAAGGCATTAAGGAGACAAGGGAGGTGCTGATGGACAGAATGGAGCAAAACCAGTAAGTTGGAGATCCTGATAAGGCCAAGAGTGACTTCTATGGGGACTCTTAAATAATTAAGCTAGAATGAGAGGCACTGTGGTGTTTGCCCTTTCAAGAAGGATATGTTTGGACAAGTTATTTAGGATATGACTAGATTCTGATGACGACAAGGTCCATATGTGACCATGGACCTAGGGAGGCGGAGATGGAATGAAGAAAATAGTCATTGACAGTGAGGAGGTCTAGGAAACCAAGAGCCCAGGCTTAGCTGTGTGGGTATTAACACCACCCAGAAGGATAATAGGAATTGTAAATGAGAGAAAAGTCTTGAATCATATGCCAAAGTCTTCAGAGGATGATAGGTCATGACTAAGAAAATAGAAAATGATAGTTTTGTGGGGAGGAGAAGATGGTGGTAAATCTGGATGAGGTGAGACTTTGAAGGCACGTAATTTTTCTTTTCTTTTTCTTTTTTTTTTGACTGTGCTAGATCTTCATTGTGTCACACGGGCTCTTCATTGCAGTGTGCAGGGTTCTCTGTTTGTGGCACTTGTGGTTAGTTGCCCTGAGGCATGTGGGATCTTAGTGCCCTGACCAGGGATTGAACCTGTGTCCCCTGCACTGGAAGGCAAGTTCTTAACCTCTGGATCACCAGGGAAGTTCCCATAAGTTTTCTTTTACAAGGAGAAGTAGTAAAGTTCTAGAAATCATGCGTGGTGGTAAAAAGGACACTGATTTCACCTTCTAGTTTTCAGTAGATGAAAAAGTTAGAGAGGAAGCTTTGGCTGGTGGTGGGGGTGGGTGGAGGGAGGGCCCTCAAGGGATCACTAGGCTTCAGTTTAGGCAAAAGAAAAGCTTGGGGATGTCGGTATCTAAAGGAGTTTAGCAGTTTCAGAATGAAAGTTCAAGAGAATACAAAGGAATGACTGGGGATCAGGGCCTAAAGGAGTGCTGGATCAGTTGAGGGGATATCGAGAACAGGTGAGGAGAGTCACAAAGGTGGGGTGATCCTTTTGAATGGAATTTGTCCTGAGAATTCCTTGATGAAAGAGATACATACCAGCCAAGTATAGTTGGGAGCCTTCTTGTGGTGATTTGGCAATGGTACGGTACTGTCTTCCCTGCAACTTCACGTGGGGGTGCAGCACACAGAGGGGGATTTGGTGCTCAGGGCATCTGCCACCAGGTTCACAAGGAACAGCCTCTGAGACCTAGAGCCCAGCTCATGGTAGGCCTTTCCCACAAGCTTCCCACTTCTTTTACCTCAGACTTTAGCAAGGAATTATACTTCCTGGTTAACAAAATAAAATTTCAAATTCTTTATGAGCAACTGAGAATTCTCTGAATCCTGATACAATAATTTCAGTCCATGGGATCACACAGAGTTGGACACCACTGAGCCATCACACATAGCCAATTAACAATGTTATGATAGTGTCAGGTGAATAACCAATGGACTCAGTCATACATACACATGTAAACATTCTTCCCCAAACTCATCTTCCATCCAGGCTGCCATATAACATTAAGCAGAGTTCCCTGTGCTATACAGTAGGACCTTGTTGGTTATCCATTTTATTCATTTTAAATATAGCAGAATGTCCATGTTGATCCCAAACTCCCTAACTATCCCTTTCCCCATCAGAGGAAGGCATCTTGAAAGTGGATCCTCCAGCCCTGGTCAAGCCTTCAGATAGCTTCAGCTCTGACTGGCATCTAACTATAATCTCATGAGAGAATCTAAGCCAGAACCACTGCAACAAGTTGCTGCCTGTGAGAGGTAATAAATGATTATCATTATTGGTTTAAGCATCCAAGTTCTGGGATAATTTATAACGCAACAATAGATAACTAATATAATAGGGTTTTAAACAAATATTTACTGAATGAATGAATCACCAAATTCATGAACACCTTTTTTTGTTTTTTCTGTTTTTTTATGGTTTGGTGTCAATCAGTAATTAGATCAATAATAATTCTAACAGGTGCCTGAAACTTCCTGTTGCCTCTTCTCTGCATTTCACTTTATATATAGACTTTTTCATTCTTATGAGTGGGAGAAAAATATACAAAGAAATCAGCAAAAATACTTAACCCTTAAAAGATTGCATTTATCTGAGTAATTTCAGTATAAGGAAAGATTAATTATATTTTCTCTTCCATTACACACTACCAAAGATTAGTTGGCATAAAAGTAAAGCTGACAAGGCAAAAAATTCTTAAGGGTCATCAAATAATGGTGAAATTTTGGCTGTGAGAGGGTTTTTTTTTTTTAATTTTTAAAAATAAATCTCTAATGTAGATTTTTTAACACAATTTTTAAGTCAATAAAGTTAACTTACATTTCATTCCATGCTTTGATCAAATGTTTGCACCTTTTGGATTTGAAAGGCCAAGTACTTAAGGGTCGTTGACTATTGTAACAGCTTTGTCTTTGCCTATGTCAACAGAATCCCCAGAATCCTTTTAGCCTCATAGAGGACGGAAGGAATTTTCAAAGGGAATCTTGGCTAATAGGATGTAGCATCCGTTGTTCCCTGTTGTAGCTGAAGAACAAAGGCAATGCCTGGCACACAGCAGGCATTTGAAACATATTTGTTGAATAAATGAATGAATGAATAGATCTCTTTTCTCATCATAGTCATTGCGATGTTAAAAGCTGTTCCAGTTGCCTAAGTAGGAATGAATGCATAACTAACACTATCTGGCAAAAGGAAGGAAAGTGAATTATGTAGCATCAATCTGACAAGTGCAGCAAACTACTGTGTTATTGTTTGTTTGCTCATATTTACATTTTCTTCACAAAAATAAAATTTTTGTTTTACAACTGTGTGGTTGATTAAGGGTGTGGTTAATTCTGTGGACTGGCTCATTCAACATCTGTTCCAGTCTCATTACAGAGTGTCTTCCTGGAATGCAGAGACTGAAAAGTTTAAAAGTACATCTTCCAGACTCTTTTGCTGCTAGGGTTCTGAGTGAGATGTATGTTCCTTCATTCAAATGCATCCACCTGTAACCTGAGAATGAACAGTTAAGGGGGAGAGTTTGAGGCTTCTATCTTGCTCATTCTGATGGTTGAGGAAAGGAGTTTGACGTGTACCTGGAAGCAGAGGTACCAGCTCCTTAATTTGGCAGGGAACTTCCTGATGCAGAAGAGGACCTTGTTGGTTATCCATTTTATTCATTTTAAATATAGCAGAATGTACATGCTGATCCCAAACTCCTTAACTATCCCTTCCCCCATCAGAGGAAGGCATCTTGAAAGTGGATCCTTTGGCAGGATTCCAGAGCAAGTGCCGGGTTCTTACTCCGTGATTCAGCAGGTGGTCTCCTGTTTTTCTAGGGAGCATAAGTCTTCTTCACAGCCCAGTTCTGCTGAGTGGTTTACAGAGTTTTTCTTGGGTGATCAAACTGGAGTCTGTTTCCTCAGGGCATCTAACAACATTGTAAGCCACTTAATACCTTGCCCCTGGAGAAGGAAATAGCAACCCACTCCAGTACTCTTGCCTGGAAAATCCCATGGACGGAGGAGCCTGGTAGGTTATAATGCATGGGGTCACAAAGAGTCGGACACGACTGAGCGACTTCACTTAATACCTTGCACCAAATCCCTTTCTGCCCAAGTGAATAGTTTTCTCTGCCACTAAGCCCTAGGGGCTGAGAATTATTATACATCTGACACAATGATTGATTACTATGTGGATCATTAGAATATGGATGTACTTTAATATTTATGAAGTATCACATACTCTTTTGATCTTGGTTCAATTCTTGGGTTGGGAAGATCCCCTGGAGAAGGAAATGGCAACCCACTCTAGTATCCTTGCCTGGAAAATTTCATGGATGCAGGAGCCTGGCAGGTCCATGGGGTCACAGAGTCAGCCACGACTGAGCAACTTCACTTTCACAGAATCCTAGTTCCCCAACCAGGGACTGAACCTAGGCCCTTAGCAGTGAAAGCATGGAGTCCTAACCACTGGACTGAACCACTCACTGGACATACTCTATTGTCAGGAAGATCCAGTTTCAACAAAAATTTGTGCTTCTACTACAATCTATACATTTATTTTTTTGTTGTTCATGCATTTATTTATTTAACATATTTATGGGACTTCCTTGGTGGTTCAGTAGTTAACAATTTGTGCTTCCAATGCAGGGGACATGGGTTCAACTGATGGTCCGAGAAGATTACACATGCCATGGGGCAACTAAGCCTGCATGCCGCAACCACTGAAGCCTGTTCGCCCCTAGAGCCCGTGCTCTGCAACAAGAGAAGCCACCGCAATGAGAAACCCACGCACTGCAATCGCAGAGTAGCTCCTGCTTGCCGTAACTAGAGAAAGCCCATATGCCGCAACGAAGACCTAGGACAGCCTAAATAAATAAATTAATTAACATTTATTTATTTGGATGTGGTGAGTCTTCATTGTGGCATACAAACTTTTAGTTGCAGCATGTGGGATCTAGTTCCCTGACCAGGGATCAACTCAGGCTTCCTGCATTGGTAGTGTGGAGTCTTAGCCACTGGACCACCAGGAAAGTCCCTATCCATTGATTTTTTTAAAAATTCTATGAAATTTGAATTTCATTGAAGAACTTTTTTGTTGCTTGCCAATGCTATTAGGACTGAAGTTTGCATGCAACTGAGTTCTACTGGATTTAAGCAAAAGAAAAATGCATTTATTGAAGGTCTTCTCACAGAAGGCAAGGGCAAGGATGCAGCTGGACCTCAAAGGTGACCTGGAGTCAGTGACTGCAGTGCTGCTGAAAACCCAGGAAGCCTCTCTCACCAGCTCTCACTATTGTTTCTCTCTGAATATATGCTTCCTTCTTTCTCTCTACTAACTTTATCTGCATCCCAGTAAACAGTTTTTTTTTTTTTTTAAGAGTCTATCTGTTTATATATTCTCCATTTAAGAGAACAGACAGTCAGACAAAAACAGGAATCCCCTAGACTCAGTTCCAGAATCTTAAGGAAAGACCATGAGTAGCCTGCTTTAGTCAGGTACATGGTTCAGCCAAGTTCACAGCTCAAGGATGCTTCACCTTGTTCTCTCTGTAGAGGGTACCCCTGGAGCGCAGCCCTCTGTGCAAGAGAATGTGGATGATGTGAATGTGAATGATGCCCCTTGGACTTGTGCCACCATTCTGAACCAGGCTGGTGGGGTTTAGAGGCAGATTGTTGTGAGAGCCTGGCAGTGGGTACTCTGCTCCTGGTATCATAGTGAGGAGAGGGAAGTGGATCTTCAGGAAGGGGAAGTTACCATATGAGAGGGAATTATTGAGCACTCAGATGACAAGCTCATTGATGTTCATTACAAGAGTGGTATGTTGATTTTACCTATATTAGATAAAGGGTAGGCAAACTACATACAGCCTATAGGCCAAATTCGGTCTGTTGGGTTTTTGTAAATACAGGTTTATTGGAACACAATTATGCTTGTTTGAGTGTTGTTTATGGCTGCCCTTTTTCAGTACTGGCAGAGTTAAGCAGTTGCAGCAGGAATCTCATGGTTCACAAAGCTACAATATTTACTGTCTGGACCATTACAGAGGAAATTTGTTCACCCCTGTATTAGACCCCTGCTACTCAAAATGAGGTTCGCAAGCCAGCAGTCTCAGCATCACCGGGCAGCTTGTCAGATCTCCACTTGCAACTGCTGAGTCAGGACCTGTTCTTTTTCCCCCGGTGAGGCATTTTCTTTGCATGTATGTATTACTTCCCAGGTGGCGCAGTGGTAAAGAATCCGCCTGCCAATGCCGGAGACTTGGGAGATGTGGGTTCAATCCCTGTGGGAAGATCCCCTGGAGGAGGAGATGGCAACCCACTCCAGTATTTTTACCTGGAGTATCCCATGGACAGAGGAGCCTGATGGGCTACACTTCCATGGGGTCACAAAGAGTCGGACACGACTGAGCGACTGAGCATACATCATTATATCCCTTGAAAAAGAAGCCCAAGATTTTCCCTCCTGTGTGTTTTCATCTTGCTTCTTTGTGGTCCTTGATGCCAGCTAAGGTTATCAGTATAATGAAACCAAAGTGACTGGATGGGAGCAGGTTATTCTGCCATTTTTCTAGATCTTTGAGTTGTACATCAAATCTGGGTCTGATCTCCATATTTGTGTATCTTGCCTGTGAGGTTCACAACAATTTTCCCAGCTCTGTGATCATCAGTGACTTCAGACTGACCAGTTTAACCATGCTCCATCTTCACAGTTAGACACTGGATGTTGGCTTTGGAGCACAGGCTAATAACCTCTCTTTTAAGCATCGCTGATGCTCTTGAGACTATCAGTCAGAACATTCGTGTGTACCATTATGACAGCACAGAAAGATGGCAGACAGAACCTACTCTTTAACAAGATCCCCAGGTGATTTGGAGGCACATTAAGATTTGAGAAGCACTATATTAAACTCCTCAATGGGCACAGTCAATATTATTGAAACTTTTGTTTCACACCAGCCCCTTTTAACCTACTGGGACATGATGCAATCTCACACACACATTAGACTAGTGTGGTACTATCTCTGGATTCGATGCAGTGAGTTTTTTTCAGAATATGTCAAGGAAGAGTGTCATTGCAGTCAGCCAGAATCAGCCCAGACAAAGGGATACCTGGCTACAGTTTGTTAGGTATCTACTCATTCGTTCAGTTATAACAAATATTTATTGAGAGCATGCTCTCTGCCGAACATTGAACTACAAATGGTGAACAAATTGGCTCAGTCTCAGTACTCCCAGTTGTGAGTCTTTCATACATCATCTCATTTAATTCTTCCTATAACTGGGACGTCCCTGGTAATCTGGTATCTAAAACTCCACACTCCCAAAGCAGGGGGCCCGAGTTTGAGCCCTGATCAGAGAACTAGATCCCACATGCTGCAACTAAGACCTGGTGCCGCAAAATAAAAAATAAATAAATAAAATTCTGTCTATGATCTATGAGGTGGGGACATTGAGGCTCAGAGAGGTTAATGACTTCCTCAAAGTCATGTGACTGGTGAGTGGCAGAGCTGAAAATAGAATCTATGTCTACCTGACACCATGGTTTATGCTTTTTCCTACTCAGCGCTGCTAGACATGGTTCTAGGAGATTATAATCTAAATTAGGTCTACGGCCAGAGAGCCAGTGTTTTATAGATAAGAAGCAGAATATTCTTATCTCCTACTTCCCAGATACAGTCAAGATGATGCTGTAAGATTGGGGAAGGCTGGAAACTAGAGGACCCTCTCTTCAAAGTGACAGACCTGGCACCTTTATCAGTGAGAAAGACAGATAATTCTGGTTCAATTACTTCTTTCAGACACTTGGAATGAGGGATTCACCTAAGGTCCTAGGGTAGGACAAGAACAGCACTGCTCTGGGGACAAAGGAGTCAGGGTTAATGCTTCCTCCTCCAAGAGACTCTCAAGGTAAATCCCATTCACTGGGGTCACCCTGCCTTTCTGACTCTTCTTCCATCAGTTCTATACAGGCCCTTCCCTGGGTCCCCTCCACTGACCTAGCGCTTCCTTCTTGCATTGCTCCTCAGTCATTCCATTGTATTCTCTGGAACTTCCTTTCTGAGGCCTATAGATATACCTCTTCTAAATACCTATATCCTCAATTGGAGAAGAGAGATGAGGTAGGAAAAAGGAGGTATGAGAAACGGGAGGGACCACAATGGAGAGAGCTCTTGGGCTAGGCCTAGGTAGTGAGGGAAGGGAGATAAGAGTGAGGAAGTGGCTGGTTATGAGAAGGTGGGGGGAGGTTCAGGAATGAGAGACATGGAGTAGGGTGCTCTCTGATGGAGCAGGAGGAAGATGCAGGGATGAGCCAAAACAGCAGCAAGATTGTCACCCCCACCCCCATCTCAATGACAGCAACTTTGTGAGATAATAGGCACTATTATTATCGCTAATTTATAATTAGAGATAATTTATAATTATTTAAATTATATAAATTTATTTAAAATTAATTTATAATTAATTTATAATTAAAGCAACTAAGAAATAGAGGGATTGGGTAAATGGTTCTAGATCACATGGCTGTAAGTGGTGTTAACCGAAACAGAGGCAGGCTGGCTTTAAAATCCATGCTCTTATCTACCACTTTATATTGTTTCATAAGGGTGCCTCATGGAAAACAAACAAAAAACTGTATTTCTCTTCAGATGTCTCTGGTCCTGGACTAACCTGCTTGCCTTCATTTCAAGCAATGCATTTGCATTTTATTAATCAACAGAAATTTAAAAACAATTACTTCAATTCATCTTCATAGTCTGAATCAAAGCACCCAACATAAGTAGGGCTTTTTTTTTTTTTAAAAGGAAAACTGTCAGAATTAATATCTTAAGTGTAATAAATGATTGGATTTGGTTTTTTTGATGTGGACCATTTTTAAAGTCTTTTATTGAATTTGTTACAATAGTTTATGTTTTATGTTTTAGTTTTTTGGCCGAGGCATGTGGGATCTTAGCTTTCCGACCAGGGATCACCTGCATCCCCTGCATTAGAAGATGTAGTCCCGGATTTGTTTTTCTAGTTTATTTCTGGTTCAAACTGAAGAAAAATTTATTCTGACACTGTTACAACTTATATGTATTTTCATTTGACCTGTATATAGTTCTAGGCTTAAGGGTAATACAAGGTTTTCTGAAAGGGGGGGTGAGGATTAATTAGATCAAATTTAAGAAGGACTTTCAACAGCTCAGCCCATTCAGCAGGCATTCAGTGGGCAGTTCTGGTGTGCTGGGGTCAAGGAAGACAAAGAAGAACAGGGCATCAGCTCTGAGGGGTTCAAAGTGAGCCAGGCAAACCCACATTTAGAAGGGTTTTGGGATAGCATGACAGCACCTCAGGGAGCTGGAGCAAAACCGGTGGAAGGAGGGAGCACGTGGCTGGGTTCGTGGGAAGGCTTTGCTGACTCTGCATAAGGAAGACCCTCTCTCTTAGTCTCTGTTCCCCTAAGTACCCTCTGAGAAAGCACATGGAGCTTATCTGAGCGTGATTCTAAGAAGTATGGTGAGAGAGTAGGAAAGTGAGACAGAAAAGGTAAGAAAGTCAATAAAAGGCTCATTAGTCAGAGGGCTACAGCAATGGGCAACCAGGGCTCCATCCTGCTGGGTGCCCTCTCAGGAAGTGTGCAGAATGTATTCCTAGTTGTCCCATCAGAGAGCGAGCTGGGGTATTTTCTACCAAGCACCACCCTGCACTGGTTGAGGCTAGCACCCTCAGGTGCTAATTCTCTATCACCTTAGCCTGCTTGCCACATGGGCCAAGTCCTCCTGCAGCCAGATAAAGCCTTCAGGCTGAAAGATGCCAGTGTTTGAAGCATAAGCCATCCAGTCTTCAGAAGCTGCAAGTGTCTCTGGGCTGGGCCAAGGGCATATGAATGGAGTACCAGTACCTGGGAAACACTCAATACATGTTTGAATGGGTGAATCAGAAAAGGAAGGGTTGGATATTTGAATTGAGTCAGGGAATGGAAACTGAGTGGAGTTGGGAAGGTAAGACAGGCTGCTCTAATGGAAAGACATGTTTTAGGTTCAGATGAACATAGATATAAATCTCAGCTTTACCATTTCCTGAGTGACCTGGAATATGACATTTAAGTTCAGTTTTCTCATTTGTAAAATGAGAATGACATCTACTTCTGTCTGCTGTCAGGGTTAAATAGAAGAGTATCTGTAAAGTTCCTGGCACATAGTAGGTGTTCTATACATAGTGGCCAGGATTGCAGCAGGTTGTCAGAAAGTGGCAGCTACAACTGTTAATCCCTGGGAACAGAATTGATGTAAGTAAATATTTAGTGTGGGGATCAAGTGGGCTATATCTAAGGCATAGTGACCTGGTTAGCTTGACTAGAGGCCGGAAATACAGTTTGAGGCCTTGCAAGTCTTTAAAACTCAGCTCAAATTGTACCTCCTGTTCTCACTACTGCATGCAGCCTTTGCTCCCACCACCTACTGACACTGCTCTAAGGTCACTACCACAATTTAACAGTCTATTCCAAAAGGCCCTTTCTCCCCAGCTTCAACAAATTATAAAATATTGTTGCTTGTGAAAGAGAAGAGAAAGTCATATTGAACCCCACGTGATTCACCATCCAGCTAAAGAAGTGAATGATTACAATATAATGATTACAATACCCTCTTAGACCCCTTTCTTCCCTCAGCCTTCGTGCTGTTTTTCCAGCAGTAACCAGAATGAATTTAGTATTTAATGTTCACATGTATGTTTTTATAATCTTACTATTCAATACATAAGTATTCCAAAATAATATATAGTATTATTTTCCATATATTGAAACTTTAGGTAAGTGGTATCATACTATATTTATCTGTCTCAGTTCAGTTCCTCAGTAGTGTCAAACTCTGCGACTTCCATGAACTGCAGCATACCAGGCCTCCCTGTCCATCACCAACTCCCGAAGTTTACTCAAATTCATGTCCACTGAGTCGGTGATGCCATCTAACCATCTCATCCTCTGTCGTCCCCTTCTCTTACTGTCTTCAGTCTTTCCAAGCTTCAGGGTCTTCTGCAATGAGTCAGTTCTTCACATCAGGTGGCTAAAGTATTGGAGTTTCAGCTTCAGCATCAGTCCTTCCAATGAATATGCAGGACTGCTCTCCTTTAGGATGAACTGGTTGGATCTCCTTGCAGTCCAAAGGACTCTCAAGAGTCTTCTCCAACACCACAGTTCAGAGGCAGTGATTCTTTGGCCCTCAAAGAATCTTTCTTTATAATTCAATTCTCACATCCATACATGACTACTGGAAAAACCATGACTTTGACTAGATGGACCTCTGTTGACAGAGTAATGTGTCTGCTTTTTAATATGCTGTCTTGGTTGGTCATAACTTTCCTTCCAAGGAGGAAGCGTCTTTTAATTTCATGGCTGCAGGTACCATCTGCAGTGATTTAGGAGCCCCCCAAAATAAAGTCAGTCACTGTTTCCACTGTTTCCCCATCTAATTGCCATGAAGTGATGGGACCAGATTCAATGATCTTAGTTTTTTGAATGATGAGCTTTAAGCCAACTTTTTCACTCTCCTCTTTCACTTTTCTCAAGAGGCTCTTTAGTTCTTCACTTTCTGCCATGAGGGTGGTGTCATCTGCATATCTGAGGTTATTGATATTTCTCCAGGCAATCTTGATTCCAGCTGTGCTTCTTCCAGCCCAGTGTTTCTCATGATATACTCTGCATGTAAGTTAAATAATCAGGGTGACAATATACAGCCTTGATGTACTCCTTTCCTGATTTGGAACCAGTCCATGTCCAGTTCTAACTGTTGCTTCCTGACCTGCATACAGATTTCTTAGGAGGCAGGTAAGGTGGTCTGGTATTCCCATCTCTTTAAGAATTTCCCAGTTTGTTGTGATCCACACAGTCAAAGGCTTTGGCATAGTCAATTAAGCAGATGTTTTTCTGGAACTCTCTTGCTTTTTCGACGATCCAGTGAATGTTGGCAATTTGCTCTCTGGTTCCTCTGCCTTTTCTAAATCCAGCTTGAACATCTGGAAGATCACTGTTCATGTACTATTGAAGCCTGACTTGGAGAATTTTGAGCATCACTTTGCTAGTGTGTAAGGTGCGTGCAATTGTGCAGTAGTTTGAGCATTCTTTGGCATTGTCTTTCTTTAGGATTGGAATGAAAGCTGACCTTTTCCAGTCCTGTGGCCACTGCTGAGTTTTCCAGATTTTCTGGCGTATTGAGTGCAGCGCAACACTTTCACAGCATCATCTTTAGGATCTGAAATAGCTCACCTGGAATTCCATCACTTCCCCTAGCTTTGTTTGTAGTGATGCTTCCTAATGCCCACTTGACTTCACAGTCCAGGATGTCTGGCTCTAGGTAAGTGGTCATGCCATTGTGATCACCTGGGTCATGAAGATCTTTTTTGTATAGTTCTGTGTATTCTTGCCACCTCTTCTTAATATCTTCTGCTTCTGTTAGGTCCGTACAGTTTCTGTCCTTTATTGTGCCCAACTTTGCATGAAATGTTGGTATCTTGGTATCTCTAACTTTCTTGAAGAGATCTCTAGTCTTTCCTATTTACCTGTCTGCAACTTGCTTTTTTAAAAAATATGTATGTATATATTTATGTATTTATTTACTTGGCTGCTCCAAGTCTTTTTTCTCTTTTAATTTATTTCTTGTTGTGGCCCTGGGAGCTTCTGTTGCAGTGAGTGGGCTCAGTAGTTGTTGCAGCACATGGAGCTTAGCTGCTCCGAGGCATGTGGAATCTTAGTTCCGTGACCAGGGATCAAAACCACCTCTCCTACATTGCAAGGCAGACTCTTAACCACTGGACCACCAGGAAAGTCCCAGCCTTGTGGTTTTATGCCTCTGTGTGTTTTTGTTTAGGCTGTTACCCTGCCTGGATGAATTCCCTGCTCTACCTCTGTCTGCTATCTTCCTCTCCTTCAAGACTCAGCCTAAATATTTCCTCTTTGTAAGCCTCAAGACATCTTACCCCATTCAGTTTCTCCCACTAGGTTGTGACTCCTGAGGGTAGGGACCTTATATGATTCATCTTTGTATCCACCTCCCTCTCTGCTCAGCAGTCAGACTGAAGTGTCTGCCAGTGAGACTGAAGTCACTCAGAAAATGTTTGTGACTGAGCTGTGCTTCCATTGTGCTCTGAAGACACTCAGAACTGTCATTACCTTTTACCATAATTATTAGTCAAAATGCCTGGTGTGCCACTGGAGGGGAGCTACAGGAAGGTAGTCTGAGCCTGATTCACCCTAAAGGCCCAGTGTTTGGAATACAATAGATCCTTAGTAAATAGCTGGTGGATGAATGCTTGAAGTAGGAACATTAAAAATTTAATTGCTATGATTCTTCAACAAAACTTTGCCCAAACGATACTAAGGGAAATCTTCTTTGTCAGGAAAGCATTGCCCAATCTACTTAAGTACATAAGAAATACATAACTAAAAAGTGTGAAATGGCTAAATAGATACTGGGTGAAAAAATTTAAGGCTAGATTTTAATTTTTTTGGTTTTCCTGAGTCTTTGTTGCTGCACACAGTCTTGCTCTAATTATGGAGAGTGGGGGCTACTCTCTAATTGCAGTACATAGGCTTCTCTTGTGGTGGCTTCTCTTGTTGCAGAGCACAGGCTCTAAGTGCTCGGGTTTCAGTAGTTGCAACATGCAGGCTCAGGAGTTGTGGTTCGTGGGCTCCAGGTAGGGAGGGCTTCCGTAGTTGTGGTACAGGGGCTTAGTCGCCCCGCGGCATGTGGGATCCTCCCGGATCGAAGATCAAACCTATGTCCCTTGCATTGGGAGGCAGATTCTTATCCACTGTATCACCAGGGAAGTCCTAAAGCTAGATTATTTCTCATAAAAACAACATTACAAAATAAGCATCGGTTTCCGTTAGCTAGCTACAGTAATAATAAGATAGAATTAATCCTGTAAGCATTATTGTTCAGAAAAAGTAAAAAGGTAACTGGAAAGTTGCAAAATTCAGCAACTGGAATCAGGAGTGCTCCCAGAATTAGGTCCAAAGGAGACTGAGAAGCCTGCACTCAGAAAAGGAGAGACTGGGCAGGAATGGGAGGAGATGAGGATAGGAGTGATGTAAGACTAAGAAGAAAGTTTGGCAATCAAGACAGGAAGGAAATAGTTTGACAATGGAAAGTGCCTGGCAAGTAAAATAGAACCTAACAAGGGAAGAACAAGTGATGAATCAATTACAAGAGATTTTGCCTGCTATTGTCTGGACTTCGGAAATAAGTTGATGAGGTTTGGATTTAATAAATATTAAAATTCTAAGAACACTTAAGGACTGCCGAGGGAGGCTGTGGAACAATCATCATAGGAGTAGATTTTGAAAGCTAGACTAGAACCCATCTATTATGGATGGTTTGAGACCAACACATCCATCCTGCTACCACAGAGAGAAACTAATGACCCTGCAGGCCTTCTTTTCAAACTTCTGAAAGGCTGGGGTGGGCAGAGAGAGAGGTTAAATGATGCTAACTTTGATTCTACTGTTTTACCACAGGTTCCCTGCCATGATTATTGTATTAATTCAGAACAAATGACAAGCATTTTTCTCTCCAAACAAAAGAAGAGAATTTTTTGACAAATTTGTTCCAATTATATTTTTAGTTTTTATTTAATATTGAAGTATAAGCTGATTTACAATGTTGTTTTAGTTTCGGGTGTACAGCAAAGTTATTCAGTTACACATATATCCATTCTTTTTCAGGTTCTTTTCCATACAGGTTATTCACAGAATATGAGTAGAGTTCCTTTTGCTATACAGTAGATCTTGATGATTGTCCATTTTATATATGTGTGTATGTATATGTTGATGCCAGACTCCTAATTTATCCATCCCCAAGACCTTTCCCCTTTGGCAACCGTGAGTTTATTTTTAAAGTTTGTGAGTCTGTTTCTGTTTTATAAATAAGTTCATGTGTATAACTTTTGACTCTACATATAAGTGATATCATGATATTTGTCTTTGTCTGATTTCACTTAGTAAGTAAGGTCCATCTATCTTGCTGCAAATGGCATTATTTCATTCCTTTTTATGGTTGAGTAGTATTTAATTGTATATATGTACCACATCTTTATCCATTAATCTGTCAATGGGCATTTATGTTGCTTCTGTCTTGGATGTTGTAATTAGTGCTGCAGTGAACACTGAGGTGCATGTATCTTTTTTTTTCTTTTTCTTTTTGCATGTATCTTTTTGAATTACAGTTTTCTCTGGATATATGCCTAGGAGTGGGATTGCTGGATCACATGGTAGCTCTGCTTTTAGTTTTTTAAGGAATCTCTGTACTGTTCTTCATAGTGACTGTCCTGATTTATATTCCCACCAAAATAAGAGATTTAACTACTTGTCTTTATATGAAGTTTGCTGTCCAATATTTTTAAAAGTTAATTAATTAATTAGGCAGCACCAGGTCTTAGGTGAGCATACAGAACCTTCAGTCTTCGTTGTGGTGTACTGGATCTAGTTTTCTGACTAGGGATCAAACTCAGGCCCCTGCATTGAAAGTGCCAAGTATTAGCCACTGGAACACAAGGGAAGCCCCCAGTCTTCACATGCAGTCTTTGCCCTACATTTATATACCCATAATGGTACAATTCCACTTGCTAAGTTTATTTGTAGTTTGCAGTAATTTGAACAGAGTTTGGGATGAAGTTGAATTTTGCTTAACAAACCCTTTCTGTCATGGATTAAAATTCAGATTTTAAACAAAACTTGGGAGTACATAGGATGACACTTTTAAAGCACTATTTCATGATAGGCAACTGAAGTGATGGTTACCCTCTGCCACAGCATTTTAGGAGAGACTGTCTGTTCCCATTTTTATCTCCCTATTAGACTATGAACTCCACAAGGCCAGGGACTCTGGTTTGTTTGCTGGGAGTTCCCGCCATTCAACCCAGTCTGGCACCTAAAGGGTGTACAGTGAGTTTTCTGATAAAATCAGTTAATCAGTGGAAAACACTATAATTTGGAAGCCCTGTCTTAGGACATGATGAGAACTATCTTATTTTAGGGAGTTTTAGTTAGGTTTATATCCAGATTCTACCAATTATTGACAAATGTTTGATGTAGGATCTTCACTCAACTGAGAGCTACTACTTTCTCATCTGTTAAGTAAGGATAGTGGTGGTACCTATCACATAGAGTTATTGTGAGGTTTCAGTGAGACAATGCACTTCCTATCAGATACAAGCCTTCTATGAAACAAGGTCCTTCAACCTCAGTGCCTCTGACATGTGAGGCAGGATAATTCCTTGTGTGGGACTGGTTTGTGCATTGTAGGATGCTTACCAGCATTTCCATTTTCTACTGTTAGATGCCAGTACCACCCCCAACCTCCATTATGACAGCCAAAAATGTCTCCTGATTTGCCAAATGTCCCCTGGGAGGTTAAATCACCCCTAGTTGAAAACCACTGCTACACAGTTCCAGTATTTGATGTGTTATTGGTGCAAGGGTAGACAAATAGATCCATGGAACAGAAGAGAGAGATAAAAAATGGACCCCTGCATATATGGAACGTGATATATGACAGAAATAGAATTATGTATCAGTGGAGAAGAGTCAGGCTGTTTACTAAGTGGTGCTGAAGCAATTGATTGAAAAAAATTACAATTCTATATCATTCCATTCATAAACACTTATAAAGAAAATATGGGAGAGTATCTTCATTGTTTCAGGGTAAGAAGGATTTCTTAAACAGGACACCAAAAAACCCCACAAAACACGAAGAAAAAGGTTATACCTTTTATGTTAAAAATCATGTATGTCAATGGCATCATAGACAAAGTGAAAATCTAAGGGGCAAATCAGAAGAAATTATTTGTGATCTAATACCCAATAAAAGATATGTCTTTAGAATATAATGATAAAATGCCAGTCAACACCTAAATGTTGACTGTATTAGCTTCCTAGGCATCCTGTAACAAATTACCACAAACTAAGTGGCTTAAAATAACAGAAATATACTCTCACAGTTCTGGAGGCTAGAAGTCCAAAATCAAGGTGTCAGCAGCTCTGTTTCCTTCTGGCAACTCTAAGGGAGAATTGTTCCATGCCTTTCTTCTAGCTAGGGTTGTCAGTAATCCTTGGCATTTCTTGGCTTCTAGCCACATTACTCTAATCTCTGCCTTTGTCTTCACATGTTCTTCTTCCCTGTGTCTGTGTCTTAACATGGGCTTCTTAGGACACTAACTATTATATTTAGGGCCCGCCTTGATCTAATACGGCTTCACCTAAACTTGATTACATCAGCAAAAATCCAACCTCCAAATAAGGTCACATTCTGAGGTTCCGGTGGACTTGAATTTTAGAAGGATACTATTCAATCCAATACAATCCGCTCTTTGAACCTGTACTTTCACATTCATGCCATATGCAAAATACCTTTATTGTATCCAAACACCTCCAAAGGTCTTAAATTTCTCCAACATCAACTTCAAGTCCCAAATCTCATCTAAATATCAATTTAGAAAGTCCCAAACCTCATAATCTAAATTTTGTAAATCAAGTGTGGGTGACACTCTGAAAATGCTCCACCATGGGACAAAATTTCTCTCTGTGAACCTGTGAAGCTAGAAAACAAGTTGCCCGGTTGCCGAATACAAAGGTGACAATCAAAACATGGGCAGAAGATCTAAATAGACATTTCTCCAAAGACATACTGACGGCCAAAAAGCACATGAAAAGATGCTCAACATCGATAATTATTAGAGAAATGCAAATCACAACTACAATGAGTTATCATCTCTCACCCATAAAAATGGACATCATCAAAAAATCTACAAACAGTAAATGCTGGATGTGTGTGGGTGAGCTTAGTCATACCCAACTCTTTGCTACTCCATGGACTGTAGCCCCTCAGGCTCCTCTGTCCATAGAATTTTCCAGGCAAGCATACTGGAGTGGGTTACCATTTCTTTCTCGTAGGGTGTGGAAAAAAGGGAATCCTCCTCCACCATTGGTGGGAATGTAAATTGATAAACCACCATGGAGAACAGTATGAAAGTTCTTTAAAAAACTAAAAACAGAGTTACCGTAAGATCCTATAATCTCATTACTGGGCATATATCCAGAGAAAATCATAATTTGAAAAGATGCATGCACCCAAATGTTCATTGCAGCACTATTTACAAGCGCCAAACAGCCTAAATGTCCATCAACAGATGAATGGATAAAGAAGTTGTGGTACATATATATACAATGGAATATTACTCACCCATAAAAAAGAATGAAATAATGTCATCTGCAGCAACATGGATGGACTTAGATATTGTCATACTGAATGAAGTAACTCAGACAGAAAAAGAAAAATATCGTGTGATATCAGTTATATGTAGGATCTAAAAAAGTGATACAAATAAACTTAATTACCAGACAGAAATAGAGTCACAGATGTAGAAAACAAGCTTATGGTTACCAGGGGCAAGGGTGGGGGAGGGATAAATAGGGAGGTTGGGCTTGACATATACACACTACTACACATAAAATTGATAACTATTAATATTAAAAACCTATTGTATAGCCCAGGGAACTCTTCTCAATACTCTGTAATGACCTATATGGGAAAGAATCTAAAAAAGAGTGGATATATTCAGTGTATTAAAACTCAGAGACATCACTTTGCCATCAAAGGTCCATACAGTCAATGCTATGATTTTTCCAGGAGTCATGTTTGGGTGTGAGAGATGGACCATAAAGAAGTTTGAGCACTGAAGAATTGATGCTTTTGGACTGTGGTGTTGGAGAAGACGCTTGAGAGTCCCTTGGACAGCAAGGAGATCCAATCAGTCTATCATAAAGGAAATCAGTTCTGAATATTCATTGGAAGGACTGATGCTGAAGCTGAAGCTCCAAAACTTTGGCCACCTGATGCAAAGAACCGACTCATTGGAGAAGACCTTGATGCTGGGAAGGATTGGAGACAAGAGGAGAAGGGGACGACAGAGGATGAGATGGTTGGATGTCTTCATCAACTCAATGGACATGAGTTTGAGCAAACTCTGGGAGATAGTGGACAGGGAAATCTGGCATGCTGCAGTCCATGGTGTTGCCAAGAGTTGATCTCAAGCAAATTCAAAAGCTGGCAGGGCAAATTCCATTAGGTCTTGGGGCTGGAGAATCATTCTCTGTGACTCTATCTGCCCTCTGAGACCAAAGAGGTCTCTTCAGCTCCTTCCTCTGGGCCCATCTCTCTGGCCTCTGTGTCCAAGGTACTGCCCTTGGAGTCACTCTTCCTTTTATTTGAAGCATAACATATATATGTAGCTGAGTAATTTTTGCAGCTCATTTCCTATCTGTAGAATCCCTGAATTCCCACAGCTTTCCTTCATTCTGTCTCTGTCCCCTTCAGTCCAGGTTGGCAGTATTTCTGCTGATATGACATTCTCACAAACCTTTGTTAGTCTTCTCTATATATCAGGGGGATCCATGCCATTACACAAGAGGGTTCTCCACAGATCCCTCCTGTATAACCCATATGTCTATTCCTGGGTTCTTCTGAGGTGGTTGATTAGATCTGTAAGTCACACAACTAATCTCATCCACAACAGTTTGTCCAGCTACACACACCCTTGCCTCTCTTTCCAGAGTGTATGTATCATCTGAATATGCTGAAAATTTCTCAAATCATCAAGTGTTTGTTCCTTTTTGTTTAACAGCCCTTTCTTCAATTTCTTTCTTTCCTCTTATGTCTTACTGTAAGCAACAAGAAATTAGGTCATACTTTCCATGCTCTTTCTTGGAAATCTCTTGAACTAAATACCCAGATTCATTATTTACAATTTCTACTTTCCACCTAACAGTAAAACACAGTTCTGCCAAGTTCTCTGCCACTTTGTAACCAGGATTGCCTTTCTTTGAGGGTTTAAAAACATGTTTCTCATTTCCATCTGAGACCTCAAGAATTACCTTAACCTCCATATTTCTAGAACAGTCTCTTCAAGGCAATCTAGGCTTTTTCTATCACGTGCCTCAAAATTCTTGTAGCCCCTACCTATTACCCAATTCCAAAGCCATTTCCACATGTTCAGTATTTGTTACAGCAGCACCCACTTCCTAGTACCAAAAGCTGTATCAGGCAGGGTTCTCCAGGGACACAGAACTAAATAGGAGAGATTGTCTTCTTCCCTCCCACCCCCATATGTATTATTCTCTCAGTGAGCATGATCTCTTTTACTTCAAGTTAAATAGTTGCAGATGTTAACTACATCTGCAAAATATCTTCACAGCAATACCTAGATTTGTGTTTGAATGCAGTACTTGGGTGCAATCTCAAATGCAACAGACAGAATGATCTCTGTTCATTTCCAAGGCAAACCATTCAGTATCATAGTAATCCAAGTCTATGCTCCAACCAATAATGCCGAAGAAGCTGAAGTTGAATGGTTCTACAAGACCTTCTAGAACTAACACCAAAAAAAGATGTCCTTTTCATCATAGGGGACTGGAATTCAAAAGTAGGAAGTCAAGAGATCCCTGAAGTAACAGGCAAGTTTGGTCTTGGAGTAAAAAATGAAGCAGGACAAAGGCTAACAGAGTTTTGTCAAGAGAACGCACTGGTCCTAGCAAACACCCTCTTTCAGCAACACAAGAGATGACTCTACATGTGGACATCACCAGATAGTCAATACTGAAATCAGATTGATTATATTCTCTGCAGCCAAAGATGGAGAAGCTCTATACAGTCAGCAAAAACAAGACCGGGAGCTGACTGTGCCTCAGATCATGAACTCCTTATTGCCAAATTCAGACTTAAATTGAAGAAAGTAGGGAAAACCACTAGGCCATTCAGGTATGACTTAGATCAAATCCCTTATGATTATACAGTGGAAGTGACAAATAGATTTAAGAAATTAGATCTGATAGAGTGCCTGAAGAACTATGGATAGAGCTTCATGACATTGTACAGGAGGTGGTGATTAAAACCATCCCCAAGAAAAAGAAATGCAGAAAGGCAAAATGGTTGTCTGAGTAGGCCTTACAATTAGCTGAGAAAAGAAGAGAAGCAAAAGGAAAAGGAGAAAAAGAAAGATATATCCATCTGAGTGCAGAGTTCCAAAGAATTGCAAGGAGAGATAAGAAAGCCTTCCTCAGTGAACAATGCAGAGTAATAGAGGAAAACAATAGAATGGGAAAGACTAGAGATCTCTGGTTCCAAACTGGGAAAGGAGTATGTCAAGGCTGTATATTGTCACCCTGCTTATTTAACTTATATGCAGAATGCATCATGCGAAATGGGGGGCTGGATGAAGCACAAGCTGGAATCAAGATTGCCAGGAGAAATATCAATAACTTCAGATATGCAGATGACACCACCCTTATGGCAGAAAGTGAACAGGAACTAAAGAACCTCTTGATGAAAGTGAAAGAGGAGAGTGAAAAATCTGGCTTAAAACTCAATATTCAGAAAACTAAGATCATGGTATCCGGTCCCATCACTTCATGGCAAATAAATGGGGAAACAGTGGAAACAGTGGCAGATTTTATTTTCTTGGGCTCCAAAATCACTGTAGACAGTGACTGCTGCCATGAAATTAAAAGACGCTTACTCCTTGGAAGAAAAGCTATGACCAACCTAGACAGCATATTAAAAAGCAGAGACACTGCTGACAAAGGTTCATCTAGTCAAAGCTATGGTTTTCCAGTAGTCATGTACGGATGTGAGAGTTGGAGTATAAAGAAAGCTGAGTGCTGAAGAATTGATGCTTTTGAACTGTGGTGTTGGAGAAAACTCTTGAGAGTCCCTTGGACTGCAAGGAAATCAAACCAGTTAATTCTAAAAGGAAATCAGTCCTGAATGTTCCCTGGAAGGACTGATGCTGAAGCTGAAACTCCAATACTTTGGCCACCTGATGAAAAGAACTGACTCGTTGGAAAAGACTTTGATGCTGGGGAAGATTGAAGGTAGGAGGAGAAGGGGATGACAGAGGATGAGATGGTTGGATAGCATCACTGACTCGACGGACATCAGTTTGAGTAAGTTCTAGGAGTTGGTGATGGACAGGGAAGCCTGGCGTGCTGTAGTCCATTGGGTCACAAAGAGTCAGACACAACTGATCGACTGAACTGAACTGAACTGATAGCCTAGTCAAGTTGGCGTATAAAGCTAACCATCACATAAACCACAGAAAAATGAGCAATTAATAAGAAGAATGGCTAATTTATAAGGGAAGAAAAACCACAGAAAAATGGGCAATTAATAAGAAGAATGGCTAATTTATAAGGGAAGAAACTGAAATAGTCAATAGCATTGTAAATTGGTACAACCACTTGAAAATCTAGTGAAGTCAAAGATTCCTGAATAAGTAGGGAAGTAGGGGCTGGATCAGACAACAGAACCATTCTATGTTTTCTAGATATGAAAGGCTAAATAATGAATTAGGGGTTTATACAACAGTTAGAAGAGCAGGAGAGTAAAGGCTGGAGAAACCACTATCAAAGATAAAGTGCCCCCAAAAGTCTCACCTTGAGACATCAATGATTGAGTAGTTCTCCAGAAGGCACTGGGAAGGTGCCATAATTCTCAGGAACCCGAGACACTTCCACCAACTGACTTAGTCTGAAATAGTGAAGCAGAAGCAGATCGTTTTCTAGAGCTCCCTGGGAAGCTACTCTGGCTTTCATGTCTGCCCACATCTCTGGCTGCAATTATCTCCAGAGTAATGGCCTCCTCTCTTCTACTCTTCATCTCATTTTGGAGAACTACACATTTTACATGGCTCAGACCACTGGACCCTTGGAAAGTTCATCAATGTAACAGTCTCATGAATGTTTATGTTTATTTCCCCCCTTCTGACACTCATGTGTCTTATCAAAGCATCCAGTGTTTTGGATAAGCAACTTCCTGCTCATAGGAAGTTGCTTGCCTCTCACAGTCAACAAGATGTCATCAAGGCAGTGAATCAACCATCTGTGGAAGCTGGTTTGGTGATAAGGAAAGGAGATATGATCAAAGTCTCTAGAGTCTAGATTATGACAGAGAGTCAACACAGATTTGAGGCAAGATACTGAAAGATGGGAATACCAGACCACTTGATCTGCCTCTTGAGAAACCTGTATGCAGGTCAGGAAGCAACTGTTAGAACTGGACATGGAACAACAAACTGGTTCCAAATAGGAAAAGGAGTACATCAAGATTGTATATTGTCACCCTGCTTATTTAACTTATATGCAGAGTACAGCATGAGAAATGCTGGGCTGGATGAAGCATAAGCTGGAATCAAGATTGCCTGGAGAACTATCAATAACCTCAGATATGCAGATGACGCCACTCTTATGACAGAAAGTGAAGAAGAACTAAAGAGCCTCTTGATGAAAGTGAAAGAGGAGAGCGAAAAAGTTGGCTTAAAGCTCAACATTCAGAAAACTAAGATCATGGCATCCGGTCCCATCACTTCATGGCAAATAGGTGGGGAAACAGTGGAAACAGTGTCAGACTTTATTTTTCTGGGCTCCAAAATCACTGCAGATGGTGATTGCAGCTGTGAAATTAAAAGACGCTTCCTCCTTGGAAGGAAAGTTATAACCAACCTAGACAGCATATTAAAAAGCAGAGACATTACTTTGCCAACAAAGGTCCATCTGGTCAAGGCTATGGTTTTTCCAGTGGTCATGTATGGATGTGAGAGTTGGACTATAAAGAAAGCTGAGTGCTGAAGAATTGATGCTTTTGAACTATGGTGTTGGAGAAGACTCTTGAGAATCCCTTGGACTGTAAGGAGATCCAACCAATCCGTCCTAAAGGAGATCAGTCCTGGATGTTCATAGGAAGGACTGATATTGAAGCTGAAACTCCAATACTTGATATGAAGAGCTGACTCATTGGAAAAGACCCTGATGCTGGGAAAGATTGAGGGCAGGAGGAAAAAGGGACGACAGAGGGTGAGATGGTTGGATGCCATCACCGACTCAAAGGACATGGGTTTGGGTAGACTCCAGGAGTTGGTGATGGACAGGGAGGCCTGGTGTGCTGCAGTTCATGGGGTCACAAAGGGTCAGACACGACTGAGCGACTGAACTAACTGACTGAAAGCATAACTGTCTCTGCCAATGAAAGTGCACTGCTCTAGCTGTCTTTGCACATGCACACACAGACATGTGTTCTTCCCCCATCCCTACCCCTGCCCCCATGCACACCAGAGAGACAGGGTAGAGGGAGAGAGAGAGTTCTAAAGTATCTCTCTGACACTTACGTGCTCCACTTGGCCTCTGCCACTCTTATCACACATAGAATTCAGGGAGCCCATTTCAATGGCAGCATTACCACTGTCATTTCTGACTTTTCAAGAATGACCAATACAGAGCCTTTCAAGGATGCTAGTGCTCCCCTCACCAATAGAATCTTCAGAGTCTCGGGTGAAAAGAGTGTCTTATACCTTTAGCACACTCCTGTAAGTGATCATTTTGCCATCTTCAAAACAGAAGTCGTATCTCTTGCCCTTTCAGATCACTTAATCTGGCTTTTATTCCAATCATTTCAATGCTCTTATTTAAGATTACCAGTAACCTAATATTGCTAAATCAAAGGGACACTTCAACCTACAGCAGCATATAGCAATTGGTATTCACAATTTCTCTTCTTAGCTTCCATATTGTCATTATGTTTTGAAGACATGTGCATCTCTTCCTTGTACATCTTTGAGTGTTTCTTTTCTATCCCAAGGCTGGCTCTTGCTCCACTATTCATCCTCTAATGTTAGAGTCCCTTAGGACTATTTTCTAAGGTCTTATTTATTCTTGCCACACTAAGCTTTCTCCTTAGGTCATCTCACACATCTCAGGTCTTTACTTTGGTCAGTCTCTCTTCCTTGAATGCGCTTCATTCCCTTGTTACCTGGTCAGTTTCTTGTCTTCAGATGTCAAGCTAAATGTCACTGCCTCAGAGAAGATTTTCTTGATGCCTGGGGCTAGGTTAGGAACACTTTTCAAGCACTCAGTATTGCCCCTTTGGTCTCATCACTTCATGGTAAATAGATGGGGAAACAGTGGAAACAATGACAGACTTTATTTTGGGGGCTCCAAAATCACTACAGATAGTGACTGCAGACATGAAATTATAAAATGCTTGCTCCTTGGAAGAAAAATTATGACCAACCTAGAGAGCATATTAAAAAGCAGAGACATTACTTTGCCAACAAAGGTCCCTCTAGTCAAGGATATGGTTTTTCCCGCAGTCATGTATGAATGTGAGAGTTGGACAATGAGGAAGGCTGAGTGCCGAAGAATTGATGCTTTTGAAATGTGGCGTTGGAGAAGACTCTTGACAGTCTCTTGGACTGCAAGGAGATTCAACCAGTCCATCCTAAAGGAAATCAGTTCTGAATATTCATTGGAGGGACTGATACTGTAGCTGAAACTCCAATACTTTGGCCACCTGATGTGAAGAACTGATTCATTAGAAAAGACCCTGATGCTGGGAAAGATTGAAGCCAGGAGGAGAAGGGGACAACAGAGGATGAGATGGTTGGATGGCATCACCGACTCAATGGACATGAGTTTGAGTAAACTCTGGGAGTTGGTAATGGACAGGGAGGCCTGGCATGCTGCAGTCCATGGGGTTGCAAAGAGTCAGACATGACTGAGCGGCTGAACTGAACTGATTGCCCCTTTACAATAATTACATTTATAATTCCTGTTCCAAGTCTCATTGCCTACTAAATTGTAAGCACATTGAGAATAGGAACAGTGTTAATACGCAACATACTTCCTGGCATACGGGTGGTGCTCAATATTTATAGATTATTCATAGATGAATATGGAAGTAAAGCTCAGATTGGATTTAATTTCAAATGGTTGAACAGCTGTGGCTCAGCTTTATTGGCTGATTAATCTATAAATTACTTGTAATTTGTAACACCTTCTTTTTCTTTTATTATATTGTTATATCCTAATACTCTTTCTAGGCAGTATCTCCAGTCTCATTACTCTATCTGCATGTGATTATGCCAGCATCATGCTGTTTTTTTTACAAGGTAAACTTTTATTTTGGAATTATTTTATTTTTTAAAGTTTTATTTATTTTTGGCTGTGTAGGATCTTGGTTGTGGTCCTTGGGTTTTGTTGCCTTACACAGGCTTCTCTCTAGTTGGGGTTTGTCTGATGCTTTTCTCATGATTAGACTGGACTTGCAGTCTAATTACTGCTCTTGGAAAGAGCAACACAGAAGTGAATCGCCCTTCTCATCACACTCCATTGGGGTAGTTAACTTTCGTTAACATCATTAAGATCCCAGCATGGTCAAAATAATGAAAAATAAATAAAGTTTCTCTGAAGGGCTAACCATCACTCATTTTCTATATTTCTCCGGAAGATATTAAAACTATCTTTAAATTATGTTATAATTTAAAAGTTAATATGATGACTGATTAGACTTGCACTTAACAATAGACTGATTGGGGAAGGACTGACATCTGGAAGCATGTCACCTGTCTCCATTTAGTCAAATATTCCTTTATATCTCTAGAAATTATTATGTGCTGATAACTAAGTTCTGGAGGCACATAAGCAAATATGCAAGAATCTCTTTTGTAGTTAGACACTGCCATCCTGCAGCTTGATGGTCAGTCTGAAGAAAATTGAAATGATGTTCAGGCCACCCCATGGAAGAAATTTATCAGAGATATAAAGCTTGAGGTTTTTACTGAATTTTGCTGCATCAAAGTAAAATATATAGAAAACAAGATAATGAAACTCAGAATGAGGTTTGAGGAAAATGCTGCTAAAAACACACAATCAGTGAGGTCAGGGACCAGGTTTGATTCGCCTTTGTATTCTCTACTCTGGCACACACTGGCAAACAACGAGTACTTGTTGAATGTCTGTTGAAAATAAATGAATAAATCAATGAATAAATACTCACTTGTGGTCTTAACCTTAAATTGTTGACCACATCAAAGATGTGTTTTGATCATTGTTATGATACACAGGCTTCCATGGATGATTCATTTTAATGCTTTTATTATTTGCAAGATTGGTCACTAGATTTTTCATTAGCATCAGCAGTATTTTACATTCAAGTTTAAATGATGACAGAATCACTAAAAATGACATAAATTTAACAGCATTAAAAGCATGCTTACTAAAAAAATTATGCTCACTGGCTTTCCCCTTCTCCCCTGGGCCTCCCACCTAGATATCTGTCAGTGTTACCATAAACCAATCTAGTCCATACGGCAGTAGAATAAAATGAAAACACTCTTATATAGATTATCTGCCAGAGGTGAAGACAGGAAAAAAAATATGCTTACTATGAGTCCAACTTATTGAGACACAATTCTATAGAAAATTGTGTCTAAAAAGCAGAATATAGGGACTTTCCTGGTGGTCCAGTGGTTAAGAAACCACCTTCCAATACAGGGTATGCAGGTTTGATCCCTGGTTAGGAAACTAAGATCCCACTTGCCTTTTGGCAGCTAAGCCCACATGTCTCAACTAGAGAGAAGCCTGTGCACTGCAACTAAGATCTGATGTGGCCAAAAATAAATAAATAAAAGTATATTTAAAAAGCAGAATATAAAATCACATCCACACAGTGATTATAGGAATTCCCTGGTGGTCCAGTGGTTGAGACTCTACGCTTCCATTGCAGAGGATATGGGTTTGATCCCTGATTGAGGAATTAGGATCCCGCATGCTGCAGGGTGTGCCAAAGAAACCCTCAACCAAACAAATGGTGATTATAATGATAAAACAAATCAAGTTTGCATATGGTAACAGGCATATATTCTTTCTGCTATTCAGCATCTATTTTCTTTTTTTCATAAGAGCATATATGTTTGTTTGAAAGGAAACCACTTCTCACCAGTTCTCAGCCATGTGTTGAGTTCTGATAATTCAGGTCAATCTAAACATCACCTTCTTGACCATAGGGTTGAGTCAGGGATGGGCAGGTAAACTAATTGGAGCCCACTGCTAGGGCTTGATGAGGTGTAAGAGTGTGGGATCTAGAACTTCTGTAGCTGTTTTCCTACCCTGGGAGGGCCTGGGACTTGCTAAGCTCACCAGACAGAGCCTGAAGACAAAGCAAGGCAGTGGTAGGCAGAATAGTGTAGTTGAAAGAAACTTGGTACTTGGTGATTTAATTCAAGCTGTTGGGTGAAGCCTCATGTGAAACTGTACTTTTCAACAATTCCTCTATTGTTTATTGTTCTTTGTCATTTGCAAGTGAAATAGCTGATGGAGATACAGGCAAGGATTTGAAGGGAACGCAGGAAAATGAAGAGAGTTTTGATTTGTTGCAGTGGTGGGACTTAGTAAATTTTTCTTTCTTTGATTTCTAGTAATATTGTTATTTATTTATTTATGACTGCATTGCGTCTTCACTGTGGTGCTCAGGATCTTTCGGTGCAGCATGTGGGTGTCTCTGTAGTTGTAGCCCATAGGCTCCAGAGCTCACACAGAGTAGCTTTGTTCGGCAAGCTGTCTTAGTTGCCCCATGGCATGTGGGATCTTAGTTTCCCAACCAGGGATAGAACCCATGTCCCCTGCATTGGCAGGTGGACACTTAGCCATTGGACCACCAGGAAAGTCTCTACTAACTTTGTTAAATGACTGACAAGGGTGTCTGGGTATTCATGTTCAGTTCAGTTCAGTTCAGTTCAGTCTCTCAGTCTTGTCCAGCTCTTTGCGACCACATGGACTGCAGCACACCAGGCCTCCCTGTCCATCACCAACTCCCTGAGTTTACCCAAACTCATCTCCATTGTGTCGGTGATGCCATTCAACTATCTCATCCTCTGTCATCCCCTTCTTCTCCTGTCTTCGATCTTTCCCAGCATCAGGGTCTTTTCCAATGAGTCAGCTCTTCACATCAGGTGGCTAAAGTATTGGAGTTTCGGCTTCAACATCAGTCTTCCAATGAACACTCAGGACTGATCTCCTTTAGAGTGGACTGGTTGGATCTCCTTGCAGTCCAAGGGATTCTCAAGAGTCTTCTCCAACACCATAGTTCAAAAGCATCAATTCTTCGGCACTTAGCTTTCTTTATAGTCCAACTCTCACAATCATACATAGCTATTGGAAAAACCATAGCCTAGACGGACTTTTGTTGGCAAAGTAATGTCTCTGCTTTTTAATATGCTATCTAGATTGGTCATAGCTTTTCTTTCAAGGACCTAGTGTCTTTTAATTTCATGGCTGCAATCACCATCTGCAGTGATTTTGGAGCCCAAAAAAATAGTCTGCCACTGTTTCCACTGTTTCCCCATCTATTTGCCATGAAGTGATGGGACCGGATACCATGATCTTAGTTTTCTGAATGTTGAGCTTTAAGCCAACTTTTTCACTCTCCTCTTTCACTCTCATCAAGAGGCTCTTTAGTTCTTCATCACTTTCTGCCATAAAGGTGGTGTCATCTACATATCTGAGGTTATTGGTGTTTTTCTTGATTTGATTCCAGCTTGTGCTTCTTCCAGCCCAGCATTTCTCATGATGTACTCTGCATATAAGTTAAATAAGCAAGGTGACAATATATAGCCTTGACATACTCCTTTTCCTATTTGGAACCAGTTTGTTGTTCCATGTCAAGTTCTAACTGTTGCTTCCTGACCTGCATACAGATTTCTCAGGAGGCAAGTAAGGTGGTCTGGTATTCCCATCTCTTGAATAATTTCCCACAGTTTGTTGTGATCCACACAGTGAAAGGCTTTGGCATAGTCAATATAACAGAAATAGATGTTTTTCTGGAACTCTCTTGCTTTTTCGAGGATGTTGGCTATTTGATCTCTGGTTCCTCTGGCTTGTCTAAAACCAGCTTGAACATCTGGAAGTTCACGCTTCAGGTATTATTAAAGCCTGACTTGGAGTATTTTGAGCATTACTTTACTAGCGTGTGAGATGAGTGCAATTGTGCAGTAGTTTGAGCATTCTTTGGGATTGTCTTTCTTTGGGATTGGAATGAAAACTGACTTTTTTCAGTCCTGTGGCCACTGCTGAGTTTTCCAAATCTGCTGGCATATTGAGTGCAGCACTTTCACAGCATCATCTTTTAGGATTTGAAACTGGAATTCCATCACCTCCACTAGCTTTGTTTGTAGTGATGCTTCCTAAGGCCCACTTGACTTCTGGATATTCGAAAAAAGTCTTAAAAGACAAAAGGTCATAATAGACATAGTATTATAAATGCTGTATGTTTATAATGTAGTATTTGCATAAATATTATGACAGTTCTATTAATTCTCATATTAAGCATGAAAAGTAGGAAGCTCAGTGTTAGATCACATGCTCTCAGACTGAAAGCAAGGTCATACAAGTGCACACAGTGAATATTTCACTTAACCAGTGGCCTAGTATGCCACCCTTTCCAATTCTTAATAGAAAAAACAAAGAATAAAAGCACTAAATTTGGGTTGGTCAGTTTTACCAAGTGTCAGTACACTAGGAGCACAGCAGAGTTTTCACATGTAAGCATGCTTCTTCATCTTCCTCTCAGATCCCTACATCGCTGCTACCACTGTTGAACACCAGCCCCAGCTCCCAGCAGTTGGAGCTGAGCCCCGCTCTCTGGCGTCCTTCTTTATGAAGTATGGTGCAAGGTAGTCCCTTACCCACTTCAGCTGTCAGAGAGGTGCATTTCAAAGATCCTTTTGGTTTCTGATTATTCAAGAGAAGAGAGAGAATACAAGACAGAAGAAAGATGCCAGGGACAGAGAAAGGAGTGGAGTGTCAAGAGCCTCTTTAAGTAGAAATGCTTAAAGTGAAGGACACTAAGAAATGACAAAAATACTTTGCCTTTACAAAGATGAAGCAGTTTTTAAAGGCAACACAAGCTTCTTTGAAATGTTATTGGATTTTGTTAACACTGTCTCTAAAATGCAGTATATGTAAATTAACAGAAGTAACTTTAGGAGTGAAGAAAAGGTAAGACCTTGTAATTTCAGTTTCTCACTTTGCTTGTGGACATTAGCCAACCGACCTTTGGTTGTGCAGAATAGCAGAGCCACTCTACTCCTTCTGAGGGCTTGTCCATCTCAATTATGGCCATCATGTTAGACACTTTGAGGTTACATCTTTGAGTGTGAGCCATTCAGTTTGATTCCGGCATCAAAGTCTTTATCACTTCCCACTGAATCGCTATTTCTATTAATATTTATGCTAAAAACTCTTAAATGTTTAGCTTCTGTACAAAAATCACACGGCAAAAACCTGCACTCTGATTTAAAACTTGACTGTAGTAGTGAATGGTTTTAGTGAGTCATAGAGTTTGGAAGGATCTGAAAATGTGAGTTTTTTCCTGGACTGTTTACAGAAGCTTCATGTGTTTAACAACATAATTATACCATTTAGCTCATGCCTCCTCTTCACCTCTCTAGCACCCAGACTTTTCCTCTCAAAATAACACATAACAGCACATTAGATTTTACTCAGGTATTTGACAAGTATTTTTTGATTGACCATTTTGCCGAAACCTTGGCTTCTAAGCATTCATGGTCTGCTAAAGGATATGGACACAGACGCTTTCTATACAAAGTGACAGAGCTGGGAACACTATGCTGTTTTAGCCTAAGACAGGCATAAGGAGAGGGGAGTCTTCTTAGGCCACAGGACAGTATAAAATAAATGGGAATTACTCAAGTAAGTAAAAGGTGTAGTAGCTCAGATGGTAAAGCTTCCACCTGCAATGCAGGATACCTGGGTTCGATCCCTGGGTCGGGAAGATCTCCTGGAGAAGGAACTGGAAATGCACTCCAGTATGCTTGCCTGGAGAATTCCATGGACAGAGGAGTCTGGTGGGCTGTAGTCTAGGGGGTCGCAAAAGAGTTCAACATAACTGAGCAACTAACACACACATACCCAAGTAAGAATGGGGAGAAGGATCTTCTGAGTCAGAAGAAGCACCATATATGAGACTTGAGAACTAAGTTCACAGAAGCCATGGGTACTTGTCACTAACTTGTTGTGGTTCTGTTGCCAAGTCATGTCCAACTCTTGGCGACTGCATGGACTCAGGTACCTCACCATCTCCTGGAGTTTGCCCAAGTTCACATTCATTGAATTGGTGATGCCATCCAACCATCTCATCCTCTGATGTCCCCTTCTCCTCCTGCCTTCAATCTTTCCCAGCATCAGAGTCTTTTTCAATGAGTCAGCTCTTTGCATCAGGTGACCAAAGTATTGGAGCTTCAGCTTCAGCATCAGTCCTTCCAATGAGTATTCAGAATTGATTTCCTTTAAGATTGACTGGTTTGATCTCCTAGCTGTCCAAGGGACTCTCAAGAGTCTTCTCCAGCACCACAGTTCGAAAGCATCAATTCTTCAGCACTCTGCCTTCTTTAGGGCCCAGCTCTCATTGGACTATACATGACTACTGGAAAGTCCATAGCCTTGACTGTATGGACCTTTGATGGCAAAGTGATGTCTTTGCTTTTTAATACACTGTCTAGGTTTGTCATAGCTTTCCTGCCAAGAAGCAGTCATTTTCTAATTTCATGGCTGCAGTTGTTAATTTAGCAAGGCCAAATCATACCTGTGGCTACCCAGGAGGCGCACTGATAAAGAATCCACCTGCTAATGCAAGAGACTCAAGAGATACAGGTTTGATCCCTGGGTTGGGAAGATTCCTTGGAGAAGGAATTGGCAGCCCACTCCAGTATTCTTGCCTGAAAAATCCCATGGACAGAGGAGCCTGGAAAGCTACAGTCCATAGTGGTCACAGAGTTGGACATGACTGAGGAGCTGAGCACACAATCATACCAGAGGGAGTGGGGACAGAATAGGTCAGGGGATAGTGACTGCACTTTACCCACTGTGTTTTAAATTGCATAAGACACATGAATGGATCATTAAAACAGTATACTTTTTGGAAAGAGATAGAGTAGAAAATATCAGGATGCTTCACATACAATAAAGGTAACTATTGGTTACTGAATCTGTTGTTTTATAATTATACATGTGTGTGTGTTTGTTGAGTCCCAATGTAAAATATATCTCTTACTGTGGGACATGCCTCAAAAGTTTGAAAGTCACTGTTCACAGAATAGAACATTTTATTTATAGTTTATAAGATGCTTTTAGTTATCCCATTTTTATTACCTGGCTCTGCCTCCATTTTTCATTTGCCATTTACTCCTTCCTCAAATGTTTATCACGTGTATATTTTATGCCCAATGCTAGAAAACTGAGAGGAACTCACAGTCTATAGGAGACAAGTAAAGAGATAATAATAGCTACTGTTTACCACCGTTCTCAAAGTGTGTCCTGTGAACCACCTACTTTGGAATCCCCAGGGGAAATTGCCTTTTAAAACATAGGTAATGGGCTCTGTACCAGACCTACTGCATCAGACTCTCTGGGTGAGGGTCAGGGTCTGCATTTTTTAATTAGAGGTTCTCAAAGTCTTTTACACCTTCAGTTTGAAAAAGATCTGTTTCCTGAGTGTGCTGGAAGCCAACATTTTGCTCAACACATTGTGCTTAGCCACAAGGATCTTTTTTCATTTCCTTCAAGGATCCAATACTCTTACCACACGGAGCTTTCCCACATGCTGGTCTTTGGAATACTTTCATGCTTCCCTGGACAATTTTAATCTACCCAGCAGGCCTTTGTTTGTTTGGTTAGGCTACTACACACTAGCTTTCAGGATCTTAGTTCCCTGACCAGGGATCAAACCCAGGTCTCCGGCTGTGAAAGGACTGAGTCCTAACCACTGAACCACCAGGGAATGCCTAGACCTCAGCTTCATTGGGAATGCCACTTCATTGGGAAACGTCCTTAATACCCCAGACTTCAGTGGGGACTTTGGTTGTATGCTTCCTGGTGGTAGACGCTGAAATAGCTGCTTTCTCTTCAAAAGAGGACTGTCAAGGAGAAGGTCAGTTGGGACTTACCTGGTAGTCCAGTGGCTAAGACTCTGTGCTCCTACTGCAGTGGGTACAGGTTCTGTCCCTGAACAGGGAAGATCCCATGTGCTATTGAAGCCAAAAAAAAAAAGTAAGGTCAATTAACAACCTTACAACTGTTAACTCTTTCAATTCCACCTCAGTATTTGAGATGGGATTATGGTCCTCTCCAATGGCCCCAGCTAGTGACTAGGACTGTGGTATAAGAACCTGGCCATTTACATCCAGTGTGCGTCCTGTAATGTGCAACCTTTGCTCCAGAGCTCCCCGTGGTGCTGACAAAGATTGTGACAGGCCTGTATTGTGGTCTTCATGACTCCCCCTTGCCCAATCCTGCTTCCTTCTTTGCTTTCATAGGTTTTACTCCCCAACAAACCTTTGCCTTCTTGACTCCATCTCAGCATCTATCCAGCATGGAGGATTTGGTCACCACACCTGTCTTAGTGTGACAAGACAGAGACTGAAGGGGAGAGCCATGAGGCCAGGCTGCAGAAGTAAGAAAAGCTGGAACACACAGGGCTTTATAGATCATGCTAAGTAGTTTTCATTTTACTGTTAGGGTAGTTGGAAGACACTGCATGTTTCTGAGTCAATTGGGGAGAAATAGGGAAAATCATCAAAGGTAAATGTAGAACGAGCACTCTGGCTATTGTGTGTAGGACAGGTTGGAGGACTGTGAGACTGAAGACAATTTCTGGAGTCTAAGAAGAGGGGATGGTGTCTTGGACTGGGATGAGCCAGAGACAACTAAGATTTGAGAGATATTTAAAAGGTGGAATCTCTAAAACTTGGTGTTTTATCAGATGTGGGTGGTGATGTCAAGGATAAGTCAAGGATACTCAGACCTCTGGCTTGAGCTGTTGTGTGGAAAGCGATGCCAGATACTGAAACAGGGAGTTCTGAGGAAAGCAGGTATGGGAGGAAAGCCGGTATGGGAGGAAAGCCAGGAGTTCAACTTTGTTGTTTTTTTCCTAAACAATTTTCTATTGCTTTAATATTTATTTATTTATTTGGCTGTGCCAGGCCTTAGTTGCAGCATTCGGGGTCTTTGATCTTTAGTTGCAGTATGTGGAATCTAGTTGCTCGACCAGGGGTTGAACCTGGGTCCCCTGCTTCAGGAGCATGGAGTTGTAACCACTAGACCACCAGGGAAATCCAAGGGTTCAGCTTTAGACATGCAGAGTTTGAGATGTCCATGGGACATCCAGGAGCATATAGAGAATTGAGTATATGGTTTTGGTGTATGAAGGAGACACAATCTGATTATATCCATTTGGAAGTTCTCAGCATATAGTTGGGAGCAAACAAGATCACCCAGGAGGGGCGCAATGTGTTGAGAGAGGTCTCAGACATTGATCTTGGAAATTCCAGAATGAAATATTCTGATAGAGGACAGAGGTTAACAAATGAGACTTAGGTCAGGGATTATGGAGTCACTTTGAGAGGGATTTTGATAAGAAGGGGCTGTCGAATGCTGCCGAATGTCCAAAAAGTGAGGACTGAAAAATACTCTTTTGTTTTAGTGCCATGAGAGTCATTGGTGGTCTTGGTAAGAGCCATTTCAATGAAGCAGTAGAGGTGGAAGCCAGACTGAAGTGGGTCAAAGAGTAAAAGAAATGGAAGAAGTGGAGATAATTAAGTGTCAAACTCTTTCAAGAAATTTGGTTCTAGAGGAGGTGGGCAAAAAGGCAGAGGTTTGGGGGGGGAATGTGGAGAAAAGTTTTTCTGTTTTGCTTTGTTTTTAGGAGAGGAGAGACTTGAGTGCAACTGAATGTTGATGGGAAGGAGCCAGCCTAGAAGACAGAGGAGAAAGTGATCATCAGAGGCACAAGATCTCTGAGAAAGTGGTTTGGTCGTGGGGCCAGGGCTTTAGGGCCCAGGCAGAAGGACTGACACTGAAGAGAAGAAGTGTCACCCCTTTCTTTGAAACAGGTTGGAAAGGTGTGGATACAGATGCTGGTGGAGCTGTAGCTTCAGTGGTAGGAGGTGACTAGAAGACAGGGCAGGTGGCAGGTTGGAGGAAAGTGGAGGAGGAGATTTGAAAGAGTCTTTTGATAGTGGGAAATGAGCTTTTGGATGAATAACAGGGAAATGTTACCAAGAAATGAAGTGGGCCCAGCTAATTTTTAAAACCTTTTATTATGAAAAATTTTAAGTCTATACAAAGCAAACGGAATCATGTAATGAACTCAGTGTAACTATGACCAGCTTCAGTTATGATTAACATTCTACCAATCCTGTTTCCTCAGGGCTTCCACCCATTCACTTCCCAGTGTTTTTTGACCATTATTTTATTTTTTGCAGTTATTTTAAAGGTAAGATATACAGATATTGAAATGCAAGAAAGTTAATTGCATAATTTTGACAGATATACCTGTGTAACTCACACACCTATAATAATATAAGGACTTCCCTGGTGGCTCAGACAGTAAAGAATCTGCCTGTAATGCAGGAGACCTGGGATTGATTCCTGGGCCAAAAAGATTCCCTGGAGAAGGGGATCCCCTGGCAACCCACTCCAGTATTTTTGCCTGGAAAACCCCATGAATAGAGGAGCCTAGTGGTCTACAGTCCATGGAGTCACAAAGAGTTGGACATGACTGAGCAAATAACACTCAATCTCCCCCCAAAAATCTCCTTCCCTTCTTTTCTTCATCAATCCCTCCCTGTCCCCCCAGAGGGAACCATTGTTCTGATTATTTTAATTTTAGATTAGTTTTGCCTATTCTAGAACTTCTTACAAATGGAATCATATAGTACATGCTCATTTGTGTATAGCTTAGCATTATGTTTGTGAGATTATCCATGTTAGTGTATATATCAGTAGTTTATTTCTTTATATTCCTTTTTTTTCAATGAACTTTCCTTATTTTTAGTTGAAAGATAATTGCTTTAGAATATTGTGTTGTTTTTTTGCCAAATATCTACATGAATCAGCCATAGGTATACTGATGTCGCTGCCCTTCTGAACCTCCCTCCCACTTCCCTCCCCACCCCACCCTTCTAGGTTGTTATAGAGTCCTGGTTTCAATTCCCTGAATCATACAGCAAATTCCCACTGGCCATCTATTTTACATATGGTAGTGTATATGTTTCCATGTTATTTTCTTCATACATTCCACCCTCTGCTTCCTGCCCTGCCCTCCATGTCCAAAAGTCTGTTCTATATGTCTGCATCTCCATTGCTGCCCTGCAAATAGCATCATCAGTACTGTCTTTTTAGATTTCATATATGTGTGTTAATATGCAATATTTGTTTTTCTTTTTCTGACTTCACCCTGTATAATAGGCTCTAGGTTCATCCACCTCATTAGGGCTGACTCAGATGGGTTCCTTTTTACGGCTGAGTAATATTCCATTGTATATATATGTACCACAGCTTCTTTATCCAATCATCTGTCGATGGACATCTAGGTTGCTTCCATGTTTTTTCATATTTCTGAATAATTTTTTTTATTGAAGTGTAGTTGACAATGTGTTAATTTCTGCTGTCCATCAAAGTGATTCAGTTATACATACATATACATTCTTTCTTTTATTCTTTTCCATTATGGTTTATCATGGGATATTGAATGTAGTTCCCTGTGCTATAGAATAGGACTTTATCTTTTATTCTAAGTAATTATTTAATTGTAAGACTATGGTACAACTTGTTTATCCATTCAACTGCTGAAGGGCATTTGGGTTTTTTTATGTTTTATGCTATTACAAATAAAGCTGCTATAAACATTCTTGCACAAGTCCTTTTGTAGATTTGTACTTTAATTTCTCTTGACTAATTACTTAGAAGTGAGTTTCCTGGATATACGTTAGGTTTATGATTTGACTTTATGAGAAATTGCAAACATTTTACCCAAGTGTTCCATTTTATGTTTCCACCAGCAATGTATGAGAGTTCTGTTTGTTTTACATCCTTTTCAGCATTTGGTGATACCAGTTTTTGAAATTTTTAGCCATTGTAGGTGACACAGTGGTAAAGAATCTGCCTGCCAATGCAGAAGATCCAGGAGAAGTGGGTCTGATCTCTTGGTCAGCAACATCCCCTGGAGGAGGAAATGGGAACCCACTCCAGTATTCTTGTCTGGAAAATTCCATAGATGGAGGAGCCTGGTGGGCTACAGTCCATGGTGTCACAAAAAGTTAGACATGACTGAGCAACTGAGCACACACACAGTGGCTGTTGTATTTCATAGTGGTTTAAATTTGCATTTTCTTAGTGAGTACTGATGTTGAGCACTGTTACATATACATATTGGCATTTCATATAACTTCCATTGTGAAGAATCTGTTTAAATATCTTGCTTGCTAATTTATTAATATTAATTTTAGAAATTCTTTATATATTTTGAACATGAGTCTTGTGTCAGATACATGTTTTATGAATATATTCTTTTAGTTTGTGGATTGCCTATTATTTTTTTCATATTTTTTGATGAACAGAAGTTTTAAATTTTGATCAAGTCTCATTCATCACCTTTCTCTTTTATGATTATTGCTTTCTGTGTTACGTCTAAGGAAATCTGCCTACTCCCATGTCTCCTATTTTTTGTCTAAAAGTTTTATAGTTTTTTATAATTATGGTTGTCACGAATTAATTTTTGTGTGTGGGGTGAGATGGAGGTTGAGATTCATTTTCTTTGTATGGATATTTATCTGTTCTAGCACTATTTGTTGAAAGGATTTCCTTTTCCTGATGGATTGCTTTGGTGCCTCGACTCACCATATACATATGAATCTATTTATGGGTTCTCTGTTCAGTTCCATTGATCCATATGTCCATCCACACATATTCATATATGTCTATATGCCAGCACCATGCTGTCTTAAAACTGTAGTTTTATAGTAGTTCTTGAAGTCAGGCAGTATAAGTGCCCCAGCTTGTTTACTTTTTCAGGATTGTTTGGTCCCTTCTGGGTCCTTTGCCTTTCCATATACATTTATAAAACTGCTTCTCAATTTCTAAACAACAACAACAGCAAAACCCTTCCCTAAATGATTGAATCTATAGATCAGTTTGGAGAGAATTGGCATCTTAACAACATTGAGTGTTCTGATCCATGAACATGATTCCACCTCTCCATTTATTTAATTCTGCTTTATTTTCTTTTTTTAAGCTAAGTCTTTTTTTAAAAAATTTATTTATTTGGCTGTACCAGGTCTTAATTGTGGCATGCAGGATCTTCGATCTTTGGTGTGGCATGTGAACTCTTTGTTTCAACATATGGAATCTAGTTCCATAATCAGGGATCTGAACCCAGGCCCCCTGCATTGGGAGTGTGAAGTCTTAGCCACTGTACTACCAGGGAAGTCCCAACTGTGCTTTAATTTCTCTCAGGAATGTTTTACAGTTTTCAGTGTACAGGTTTTACACATACTTCGTTAAATATATATAAATATTTCAAGTTTTTTGATACTAAAATTATTTAAAAACTCATTTTCTATTCCTATTACACACATGGAAGTAATTAGATATTCTTTGGAACTGTGGAATTCATACTACAGTTGTTTCAGGGTCCCATGGCTGAGTCCCACTTGCAGGAAGGTAGCCTGGAGATTAGATGCTCCCTAGCCAACAGTTCAGTTCAGTCTCTCAGTCAGGTCCAACTCTTTGTGACCCTATGAACTGTAGCACGCCAGGCCTCTCTGTCCATCACCAACTCCCAGAGTCTACACAAACCCATGTCCATTGAGTCGGTGATGCCATCCAACCATCTCATCCTCTGTCGTCCCCTTCTTCACCTGTCCTCAATCTTTCCCGGCATCAGGGTCTTTTCAAATGAGTCAGCTCTTTGCATCAGGTGGCCAGAGTATTTGAGTTTCAGCTTCAACACCAGTCCTTCCAATGAACACCCAGGACTGATCTCCTTTAGAATGGACTGGTTGGATCTCCTTGCAGTCCAAGGGACTCTCAAGAGTCTTCTCCAACACCACACTTCAAAAACTGTATATCAATTCTTTGGCACTCAGCTTTCTTTATAGTCCAACTCTCACATCCATACATGACTACTAGAAAAACCATAGCCTTGACTAGACAGACCTTCGTTGGCAAAGTAATGTCTCTGCTTTTTAATATGTTGTCTAGGTTGGTCATAACTTTCCTTCCAAGGAGGAAACATCTTTTAATTTCATGATTGCAGTCACCATCTGCAGTGATTTTGGAGTCCGGAAAAATAAAGTCTGACACTGTTTCCACTGTTTCCCCATCTATTTGCCATGAAGTGATGGGACAGGATGCCATGATCCTAGTTTTCTGAATGTTGAGCTTTAAGCCAACTTTTTCACTCTCCTCTTTGACTTTCATCAAGAGGCTCTGTTGTTCTTCTTCCCTTTCTGCCATAAGTGTGCTGTCATCTGCATATCTGAGGTTATTGATATTTCCCCAGAAAATCTTAATTCCAGCTTGTGCTTCCTCCGGCCCCGTGTTTCTCATGATGTACTCTGCATATAAGTTAAATAAGCAGGGTGACAATATACAGCCTTAATGTACTCCTTTTCCTATTTGGAACCAGTCTGTTGTTCCATACGCAGTTTTAACTGTTGCTTCCTGACCTGCATACAGGTTTCTCAAGAGGCAGATCAGGTGGTCTAGTATTCCCATCTCTTTCAGAATTTTCCACAGTTTATTGTGATCCACACAGTCAAAGGCTTTGGCATAGTCAATAAAGCAGAAATAGATGTTTTTCTACAATTCTCCTGCTTTTTCGATGATCCAGCAGATGTTGGCTATTTGAGTTCTAAAACTAGCTTGAACATTTGGAAGTTCACGGTTCGCGTATTGGTGAAGCCTGACTTGGAGAATATTGAGCATTACTTTACTAGCATGTCAGATGGGTGCAATTGTGTGGTAGTTTGAGCATTCTTTGGCATTGCCTTTCTTTGGGATTGGAATGAAAACTGACCTTTTCCAGTCCTGTGGCCACTGCTGAGTTTTCCAAATCTGTTGGCATATTGAGTGCGGCACTTTCACAGCATCATCTTTTAGGATTTGAAATAGCTCAACTGGAATTCCATCACCTCCACTAGCTTTGTTCGTAGTGATGTTTCCTAAGGCCCACTTGACTTCACATTCCAGCATGTCTAGCTCTAGGTGAGTGTGAGTGATCACACCACGGTGATTATCTGGATCATGAAGATCTTTTTTGTACAATTCTTCTGTGTATTCTTTCTACCTCTTCTTAATATCTTCTGCTTCTGTTAGATCCCTACCATTTCTGTCCTTTATTGAGCCCATCTTTGCATGAAATGTTCCCTTGGTATCTCTAATTTTCTTGAAGAGATCTCTAGTTTTCCCCACTCTATTGTTTTCCTCTATTTCTTTGCATTGATCACTGAGGAAGACTTTCTTGTCTCTGCTTGCTCTTCTTTGGAACTCTGCATTTAAATGGGAGTATCTTTCCTTTTCTCCTTCGTTTTTTGCTTCTCTTCTTTTCGCAGCTATTTGTAATTAAATGGGAATATCTTTCCTTTTCTCCTTTGTTTTTTGCTTCTCTTCTTTTTATTTTTATTTTTATTTTTTTGAGGGGATATTTAACTTTGTTTTTTTTTTATTAGTTGGAGGCTAATTACTTCACAGCTATTTGTAAGCCTTCCTCAGACAGCCATTTTGCTTTTTTGCATTTCTTTTTCTTGGGGATGGTCTTGATTCCTGTCTCCTGTACAATGTCACGAACCTCCGTCCATAGTTCATCAGGCATTCTGTCTATCAGATCTAGTCCCTTAAATCTGTTTCTCACTTCCACTGCATAGTCATAAGGGATTTGATTTAGGTCATACCTGAATGTCTAGTGGTTTTCTCTACTTTCTTTAATTTCAGTCTGAATTTGGCAATAAGAAGTTCATGATCTGAGCCACAGTCAGCTCCCGGTCTTGTTTTTGCTGACTGTATGGAGCTTCTCCATCTGTGGCTGCAAAGAATATAGTCAATCTGATTTTGGTGTTGGCCATCTGGTGATGTCCATGTGTAGAGTCTTCTCTTGTATTGTTGGAAGAGGGTGTTTGCTATGACCAGTGCATTCTCTTGGCAAAACTCTATTAGCCTTTGCCCTGCTTCATTCTGTACTCCAAGGCCAAATTTGCCTGTTACTCCAGGTGTTTCTTGACTTCCTACTTTTGCATTCCAGTCCCCTATAATGAAAAAGACATTGGTATTCTTTAGTGGGATTGCATGTAATTGGGTCACCAGAATGATGCTGACATGGTGGTTTGGGTTAAATAAATAGTTTCTATACATAGGAGCCATGTAAAAAAACTTTTTTTCCCAGTATCCTCAACTTCCTAGGGGCAGCACTGACCCAGGCATGGCTGTCCACCTTAGAAGAGGAAAAAACAGCATATCAGAGGAGTTCTCCACTCTCCTATCATTCATTATGGCAAGAACCACTACACTCTGTATTTTCTGATACCTAAGAGAAGGGTAGTTCACTATTGCTCCCCACCACTACCACCAACAAAGCCTGTGAAAGCCTTTCAGTTCAGTTCAGTCGCTCAGTCTTGTCCGACTCTTTGCAACTCCATGGACTGCAGCATGCCAGGCTTCCCTGTCCATCACCAACTCCTGGAGCTTGCTCAAATTCATGTCCATCCATTCAGTGATGCTATCCAACCATCTCATCTTCTGTCATCCCCTTCTCCTCCTGCCTTCAATCTTTCCCAGCATCAGGGTCTTTTCCAATGAGTCAGTTCTTCGCATCAGGTGGCCAAAGTATTGGAACTTCAGCTTCAGCATCAGTCCTTCCAATGAATAGTCAGGACTGATTTCCTTTAGGATGGACTGGTTTGATCTCCTTGCAGTGCAAGGGATTCTCAAGAGTCTTCTCCAACACCACAGCTCAAAAACATCAATTCTTTGGTGCTTAGCTTTCTTTATGGTCCTTGTCTAATTCAATGAAACCATGAGCCATGCTGTGTAGGGCCACCCAAGATGGACAGGTCATGGTGGAGAATTCTGACAAAACATGGTCCACTGGAGAAGGGAATGGCAAACCACTTCAGTATTCTTGCCTTGAGACCCCCATGAACAGTATGAACAGGCAAAAAGACATGACACTGAAAGATGAACTCCCCAGGTCATAGGTGCCCAATATGCTACTGGAGAAGAGCAGAGAAATAGCTCCAGAAAGAATGAAGAAATGGAGCCAAAGTGATAACAACGCCCAGTTGTGGATGTGACTGGTGATAAAGTCAGATGCTGGGTGTAAAGAACACTATTGCATAGGAACCTGGAATGTTAGGTCCATGAATCAAGGTAAATTGGAAGTGGTCAAACAGATGTCAATAGTGAACATCGACATTTTAGGAATCAGTGAACTAAAATGGACCGGAATGGGTGAATTTAATTCAGATGACCATTATATTTACTAGTGTGCGCAAGAATCCCTTAGAAGAAATGGAATAGCCCTCACAGTCAACAAAAGAGTCTGAAATGCAGTACCTGGTTGCAATCTCAGAAATGACAGAATGATTTCTGTTTGTTTCCAAGGCAAACCATTCAATGTCACAGTAATCCAAGTCTATGCCCCAGCCACTAATGCCAAAGAAGCTGAAGTTGAATGGTTCTATTATGACCTGAAAGCCTTTACTACAGTGTAAAATAATTTATTACAAGGTCACACTGCATCCTTGGCCAGAAATTTACCCCTGATTTCTATTTAAGTACACATGATAGTATGGTTCAGTCATGGCTCATTTCAAGGAAACTAATTCCTTACCCCTTCAACATGCCACAAGAACTAGTTATATATATCTGAAGTGTGGTTGGGCCCAGTTGAGTCTCATTCTGACTTTCTATCACATTGAACTTCAGAGACTTTTCCAGTCTATGAAGTTGAGATGGGAACTATTATGAAAAGTTTCATTGTGAATGTTCTCTTTACTCATGCCTTTTGTATAATTTATTTAAGCTCTTTTAGGCTAGCAAAATTATTCCCATGTTATTTTATTTTATTTTATTTTATTTTTTAAAAACTGTATTTAATGGCATTCTCTTTCATAAAAACAAGTGTAGTAAAATAAAGGTGTCTGGAAACTCTTTGCTCTTTCTCCCACTAAGAGGTAGAGTATAATTCCCCTGTCTTTGAATCTAGGCTTGTTTCAATACTAGAATGCTGTGAAAGTTACATTCTAGGTTTTCAGGGGCCAAGTCATAGGACTTATAGCCCCTGCTTTGTTTCTTGGAATCCCATGTTATTTTAGTATTTGTAATTAACAAAAGTGAACATCACTGGTGAGTGGCAGGGCCTCTCAACTGAAGGATGCATTTATGCTGAAGTCAGCAACCCTCTGGCAGCAAAGAAGCTAAGCCTATATTCTTCTGCACTGATGTGTAACTTTCTGTATTCTTACTTGCTCTTAGCTTTTGTTACTAGGAGGAAAGGGTAATATTATTTCTAAATACAAATGTATATTCAACTATATTTTAAAATACTGATTCTCATGGAACTTGTGGCCACAAGCAAACTGCATTTGAGGCAGCTGCAGACATGACTTAGCAATTGAACAACAGCAACAAAGGAATTAGCTGGCTAGATTTATGCTTTTGTAGTGGTATTCAGTTCAGTTCAGTTCAGTTGCTCAGTCATGTCCAACTCTTTGTGACCCCATGAATCGCAGCACGCCAGGCCTCCCTGTCCATCACCAACTCCCAGAGTCTACCCAAACCCATGTCCACCGAGTTGGTGATACCATCCAGCCATCTCATCCTCTGTTGTCCCCTTCTCCTCCTGCTCCCAATCCTTCCCAGAATTAGGGTCTTTTCCAATAAGTTGACTCTTCTCATAAGGTGGCCAACGTATTGGAGTTTTAGCTTCAACATCAGTCCTTCCAATGAGCACCCAGGACTGATCTCCTTTAAGATGGACTGGTTGGATCTTCTTGCAATCCAAGGGACTCTCAAAGAGTCTTCTCCAACACCACAGTTCAAAAGCATCAATTCTTTGGCACTCAGCCTTCTTCACTGTCCAACTCTCACATCCACACATAACTACTGGAAAAACCGTAGCCTTGACTAGATGGACCTTTGTTGGCAAAGTAATGTCTCTGCTTTTAAATATGCTGTCCAGGTTGGTCATAACTTTCCTTCCAAGTAGTATAACAAGTTTTAATTAAAAATAGATACTTTGAAAGCAATAGGTAAAGAACAATAAATTTGAAAAAGCTCAGAATTTACAAGAGAACACATCAACAATCACATACCACTTTCACAATTGCCTCAAAAATGCACATTTACAGCAAAGATGTGCAAGTATTATATTTTAAAAATCCATATTGCAACATTATCATATTTCCCAGAGACTGTCATATTTTCTGAGTGCATTGCACCAATGTCTCTGCTGTGTATTACCAGCATTTCAACTAATTTGGCTGGTTAGATATTTTTTAGTAAGGAATTCTGATGTCTTCAAGGCCAACACTTCTTTCAGCATATGGATACATGCTGAAAGTACATCTGCATAGGTAAAAGTGAGATAGTTATGGTTTGAATGTAAGAAGAATAATTAATTCATAGCTTAGTTGTAGATAGAGGTGGGAAGCTAAGAACATGGTTAAGGTGTCCAGAAATGGTTCATCCTCTAATGTGTAAATCATAGAGTGTAACATCAGCCAAAAAAGAGTCATGCGTGTGTGCTCAGTTGGTCAGACACTGCAACTCCGTGGACTAGCCCACCAGGCTCCTCTGTCCATGGTATTCTCCAGGCAAGAATAATACTGGAGTGGGAATAATACCCAGGGGATCTTCCCAACCCAGGGATTGAACCCACGTCTCTTATGTCTCCTGCATTGGCAGGCAGGTTCTTTACCACTAGCGCCCCCTGGGAGGCCCCAAAAGAAAGCATGAAAGTGAAAGTGAAAGCAAAAGTCACTCAGTCATGTCCAACTCTTTGCAACCCCATAGACTATACAATATTTCTTTGAACCCCCTTTTCGGTGGGGGGGGGGGGCAAGAATACTGGATTGGGTTGCCATTCCCTTCTCCAGGAGATCTTCCCAACCCAGGGATTGAACCCAGGTCTCGCACATTGTAGGCAAATGCTTTACCATCTGAGCCACCAGGGAAGTCCTTAGTAGTGACTGCATCAATTCATAATCCCAATAACAGTGTACTAGGAAAAGTTGGCTTCAAGCTCAACATTCAGGATATTAAGATCATGGCATCTGGTCCCATCACTACATGGGAAATAGATGGGGAAACAGTGGAAGCAGTGTCAGACTTTATTTTTTTGGGCTCCAAAATCACTGCAGATGGTGATTGCAGCCATGAAATTACAAGATGCTTACTCCTTGGAAGGAAAGCCATGACCAACCTAGATAGCATATTAAAAAGCAGAGACATTACTTTGCCAACAAAGGTCCGTCTAGTCAAGGCTATGGTTTTTCCAGTGGTCATGTATGGATGTGAGAGTTGGACCGTGAAGAAAGCTGAGCGCCCGAAGGATTGATGCTTTTGAACTGTGGTGTTGGAAAAGTTTCTTGAGAGTCCTTGGATTGCAAGAAGACCCAACCCATCCATCCTAAAGGAGATCAGTCCTGGGTGTTCATTGGAAGGACTGATGCTGAAGCTGAAACTCCAGTACTTTGGCCACCTCATGTGAAGGGTTGACTCACTGGAAAAGACCCTGATGCTGGGAAGGATTGGGAGCAGGAGGAGAAGGGGAAGGGGGCGACAGAGGATGAGATGGTTGGATGGCATCACCAACTCGATGGACATGAGTTTGAGTAAACTCCGGGAGTTGGTGATGGACAGGGAGGCCTGGCGTGCTGCGATTCATGGGGTTGCAAAGAGTCAGACATGACTGAGCGACTTAACTGAACTGAACTGAGACTATGCAATCCATGGACTTCTCCAGGCCAAAAAGAAGGCATGAACATATTTAATTCCCAGGTTACAGATGAAACTTTTATTCAAAGTTTTTGATGTATTATTTGATGAATATGTTGTCTATTTTTCTCTCTTAAGATGCCTCACTTTAGCCCAATTAGCAATAATCGCACCTCGGATAAACCTCATTGGCTATGATACTGCCACTGGGCAAAGTTTTTAGCCCAAGTTTACTGAAAATATGTGATCATTACTAGAAATTTCACATGACTCTAATGCTACTTTTCCCATAGCACTGTTTCTTCATTTCTATTTGGACCTAAAGCACCTACTACTTATCACTAAATATGATGGTCAGTGAATATTAATAGTTGTTTTTTCTTTAAACTCTTCTGCCCAAAACTTTAGCTGTCACTCTAAATCAGTGTGTTCTTCCTAGGAGGGGCAAGTAAGACAAATTAAAACCTACTGGGTTCCCTCTTCTCAAATAAATTCCATGTCCTCTTATATATTCAGCATTTAAAAAACTCATATTGTCTGAAGAAAGTGTGACCCAACACTCGTGGGGATAACTGGCAAGAGTGGGAGGTGTGTGTTTGTGGCAATAAGAGACTGCTTCATGCTGCCCACCTGCTTTAGTTGGTGACAGCACCCAGAAGGAAGGACCAGAAAGGAGAACTTCCTGAGCAGTGGTCAACCTCCTACCATCTCCTTTTTCCTCTGGTAGAGGAGTGGGCAAAGCCTTAGTCAATTAAATTCTTTTTTTTTTTTTTTAATTAAAATTGTGTTTTCTTTTTTAAAAAGCCTCTTTATTGAGTTAAAAAAGTGATTGACAGGGGCTTCCCTGACAGTGCAGCGGTTAAGACCTTGCCTTCCAACAGCAGGGGATGTTGAATCCTTGGTTGAATCCTTGTTCAGAGAACTAAAATCCCACATGCCTTGCAGCCAAAAAACTGAAACATAAAGCAGAAGCAACATTGTAACACATTCAATAAAGACTTAAAAAAATGTTCCACATAAAAAAAATCTTTTAAAAAGTGATCGACAAACAAAAAGCTGTACATATTTAATGTGTACAACTTGATGAGTTTGGAAATAAGTATATAGCCATGAAACCATTGCTGCAGTCAGTGCCATAAGCATCCATCACCTCCAAATAACAAGGGTCTGAGGAAATTAGCCTAGTTTTGTTTGAAATCCTGGCATTCACATGACCAGGGACAGGTGCCTTGCAAGACAATGTGCATCCACCACAAGAACTACCACAATCTTACTTGGCTGCTGCTAGAACCATAAGTAAGATCAAACCTCGGTCTGTTCTAGGGAGTCTGGCATACAGTACAATATGACCAAAAAAGGAGTAGCTAAGCATCAGATGAATTATTACAAAGTTTAGCTAATATATATAGTGTAGCAGAAGCCTGGGATCATGTGTAGGGGTAGATAGATTCTAAGAGTGTCAGGTCAAAGAAGACAAAATTTAACTAGATCAGGAATAACTCATTGATTAAGGCCCCCTTCCTAGATAGTCCAGGCTTAATGTGTTAGTGTATGCAAGTAAGGTAGCTCTAACAGCTTAGTGGGTTGAGGGATCAACATTTTGACTCATTTTCCTGTTTTGTTTTGTTTTTAATGGATTTATTTATTTTGCTGTGCCGGATCTTAGTTGCAGCATGTGGGATCTGTTCTTATTTGTGGCATGTGCGATCTTTTAGTTCAGGCGTGCAGAATCTAGTTCCTTGAATAGGCTTGAACCCAGACCCCCTGCATTGGGAGCACAGTCTTAGCCTCTGGACCACCATGGAATTGCCTGTTTTCCTGTGTTTAGTGAGGATAAGATACCAAAGTTTCAGTGGCATGAAATAAAGAGAATACAAAGACTTAAGGAGAGAAGAAGGTTGGAATGGGTTTATTATGTGCAAACTGCATACTCATCCCCCCACTATAACTCCTGAGAAAGCTTGGAAGGCATTCCGTTCACTGAGGCACTGAGAAAGAAATTAAGAGAGGTCTGTGGTTGCTTTCCTTTGTGGGAAGTGTGTGACCATGCAAGATGCTGCCATTGAGATGAACTCCCTGATTTCACTAGAAATGAGAAGGTCTCAAGTAGCAAAGGTCAAATGGCATCACTTAACCATAAAAGACAAAGTAGATGTGTTTACTGTAAATAAGAGCAGGGACATTATCAATAATAAGAATGCTCTGGCCTACAGGAGCTTTGTTGCTGCTTTTTAGCTGCTAAGTCATGTCCAACTCTTTGCGACTCCATGGACTGCAGCCTGCCGGGCTCCTCTGTCTATGGAATTTCCCAAGCTAGAATACTGGAGTGGGTTGCCATTTTCTTCTCCAGGGGATCTTTCTGACCCAGGGATCAAACCTGTGTCTCCTGCTTGGCAGGGAGATTCTTTACCCACTGAGTCACCTGCGAAGCCCACAGGGATCTTTAGCTGTGGCTAATTGATCATGATGTCCCTTAGAGTGAAACAGATAAACAGTGTGATCCGTGTCTATAGCCAGAAACCTGAACCAAGTTACCACAATGGAGAGTCATGGCCTCTTGTTCAGCTTCTAGCCTTAAGCCACTTAAGCCACACATGTAGAGTTCCTTAATTGAATGGTAGGGTTCTTTCCCTTCAGGAATGATACTACGACATTGCTGCATGAATACATCATAAGTCTTCCTTCAAGCCTTCTCCAAAGGGACCTTCACCCATTTTCTCAAGTGACTATGCACTGGATAAAAAAGGAATATCCAGATCTTTCAAGTATTGGTAGACACTGCTTCTGAATTGATGCTAATTACTGGGAATCCAAAATGACATTGCAGCTCATGGTGGAGGCTATTGTGGTGGTGATAAATGGAGTTGTGGCCTAAATTAATGTGGGACCAGTTGGTTCACAGACATATCATATGGTTATGTCCCCATTTCCTGAATGTTTAATTGGAATAAGCATGTTTATGAGCATCATTGTAGTAAAAAGGCTATCCTCTCTACCAAACCAGCAAATAAAAAGCAATGGCACAATGATAAAAAAATCTACCTGCCAATGCAGGAGCTGCAGGAGATGCAGGTTCAATTCCCGAGTTGAGGAGATCCCCTGGAGAAGGAAATGGTAACCTGCTCCAGTATTCTTGCCTGGAAAATTCCATGGCCAGAGGGGCCTAGTGGGCTACAGTCCCTGGGGGATGCAGAGTCCAACTCGACCTAGCACACACAACAACATAAGCAAACTACATCCCTGTAGAAATTGTAGATAAGGGTACCACCATCAAAGACTTGAAACATGCTGGGATGCTGCTATCTATCACACCTGCGTTTAACATACCTGTTGGCCTCTGCAGAAATGGGATGGACCTTGAAATGACTGGATTTTCAGGTTGGGAGATACTATGATGAAAAGATGGGATTCCGTCTTCCAGCCTGCAGTGTATGCTTTGAATCAGAGACCATTATATGGTGCTATCTCCTTCTTAACCAGAATTTGGAAATCAAGGGAGTGGAAGCGGGAGTGGCTCCTCTCACAATTAATACCTAATAATCCACTCACAGGGTTTTTGCCTCCTCTTTCTCTACTTTGAGCTTTGTTGGTTTGGAGATCTTTGTTCCTAATACAAATACAATGATAATTCCATTGAATTAGAAGGTGAAACTCCATTTGGCAATTTGGGTTTCTTATTGTCACTGAGTCAACTGGCAAGTAAAAGAATTACTCTACTGGGTGATTACTCCCTGATTATCACTGGCAAATCAAGTTGTTGCTACACCAAGGAGCAATAAGAGTGATTCTGGAACCAGGGTAGTCCCTGGGGTTACTCTTTTTTTTTTTTAAACCTATGATTTCGTGACATTGTACAGGAGGCAGTGATCAAGACCATCCCCAAGAAAAAGCAATGTAAAAAGCCAAAATAGTTGTCTAAGTAAGACTTACAAATAGCTGAGAAAAGAAGAGAATTGAAAGGCAAAGGAGAAAAGGAAATATATACCCACCTGAAGGCAGAGTTCCAAAGAATAGCAAGGAGAGATAAGAAAGCCTTCCTCAGTGATCAATGCAAAGAAATAGAGGAAAGCAACAGAATGGGGAAGACTAGAGATCTCTTCAAGAAAATTAAAGATACCAAGGGAACATTTCATGCAAAGAAGGCCACAATAAAGGACAGAAACAGTACGAACCTAACAGAGCAGAAGATATTAAGAAGAGGTGGCAAGAATATACAGAAGAACTCTACAAAAAAGATCTTAATGACCATGATAACCACAGTAGTGTGATCACTCACCTAGAGCCAGACATCCTGGAATGTGAAGTCAAGTGGGCCTTAGGAAGCATCACTACGAACAAAGCTAGTGGAGGTGATGGAATTCCAGTTGAGCTATTTCAAATCCTAAAAGATGATGCTGTGAAAGTGCTGCACTCAATATGTCAGCAGATTCGGAAAACTCAGCAGTGAGCACAGGACTGGAAGAGGTCAGTTTTCATTCCAATCCCAAAGAAAGGCAATGCCAAAGAATGCTCAAACTACCGCACAATTGCACAATTGCTAGCAAAGTAATGCTCAAAATTCTCCATGCAAGGCTTCAACAGTATGTGAACCATGAACTTCCAGATGTTAAAGCTGGATTTAGCAAAGGCAGAGGAACCAGAGATCAAATTGCCAACATTCATTACATCATCGAAAAAGTGAGAGAGTTCCAGAAAAACATCTACTTCTGCTTTATTGATTATGCCAAAGTCTTCGTGTGGATCACAACAAACTGTGGAAAATTCTGAAAGAGATGGGAATACCAGACCACCTTACCTACCTCCTGAGAAAGCTGTTTGCAGGTCAAGAAGCAACAGTTAGAACCAGACATAGAACATTTGGACTGGTTCCAAATCAGGAAAGGAGTATGTCAAGGCTGTATATTTTCACCCTGCTTATATAACTTCTCTACAGAGTACATCATGCAAAATGCGGGGCTGTATGAAGCTCAAGCTGGAATCAAGATTGCTGGGAGAAATATCAATAACCTCAGATATGCAGATGATACCACCCTTATGGCAGAAGGGCTTACCTTGTGTCTCAGCTGGTAAAGAATCCGCCTGCAATGTGGGAGTCCTGGGTTTGATCCCTGGGTTGGAAAGATCCCCTGGAGAAGGAAAAGAATACCCACTCCAGTATTCTGTCCTAGAGAATTCCATGGGCTGTATAGTCCATGAGGTCACAAAGAGTCCGACACGACTGAGCAACTTTCACTTTCACTTTATAGCAGAAAGCGAAGAGGAACTGAAGAGCCTGATGAAAGTGAAAGAGGAGAGAGAAAAATCTGGCTTAAAGCTCAGCATTCAAAAAACTTAGATCCTGGCATCCATTCCTATCACTTCATGGCAAATAGATGGGGAAAGAGTGGAAACAGTGGCAGATTTTATTTTCCTGGGCTCCAAAATCACTGCAGATGGTGACTGCTGCCATGAAATTAAAAGACGCTTGTTCCTTGGAAGAAAATCTATGACCAACCTAGACAGCATATTAAAAAGCAGAGACATTACTTTGCCAACAAAATCATCTAGTCAAAGCTATGGTTTTTTCCAGTAGTCACGTATGGTTGTGAGAGTTGGACTATAAAGAAAGCTGAGCGCCGAAGAATTGATACTTTTGAACTGTGGTGTTGGAGATGACTCTTGAGAGTTCCTTGGACTGCAAGGAGATCCAACCATTCAATTCTAAAGGGAATCAGTCCTGAATATTCATTGGAAGGTCTGATGCTGAAGCTGAAGCTCCAATCCTTTGGTGACCTGATGAGAAGAACTGACTCATTTGAAAAGACCCTGATGCTGGAAGATGAAGGCAGGAGGAGAAGGGGATGACAGAAGATGAGATGGTTGGGTGGCATCACTGACTGGATGTACATGAGTTTGAGTATGTACATGTTGGTGATGGACAGGGAAGCCTGATGTGCTGCAGTCCATGGGGTGGCAAACATTCAGACGTGACCGAGCGACTGAACTGAACTGAATGATTTTTTTTAATTATGAAAGTATGATAACACATTTAAAGGAGACTTAGAAAATACAAAACAAAGTTACATTTAGTCCCTCTATATATTATAATTATTTTTAAGTAGATAAAGTAAGATTTTCAGTTGGAGTTTCCACATCAAACTCAAAAATTAATCGAATGAATAGACAGAAAAGTAGGAGGATATGTTGTTTACTTGCTCAGTTGTGTCCCACTGTGTGACCCCATGGACTGCAGTGCTCCAGGCTTTCTTGTGCTTCACCATCTCCCAGAGTTTGCTCGAATACATAAATGTTCATTGACTTGATGATGCCATCCAACCATCTCATCCTCTGTTGCCCTCTTCTCTTCTGTCTTCAGTCTTTTCCAGCATCAGGGTCTTTTCTAATGAGTCGGCTCTTCGCTTCAGATGGCCATAGTATTGGAGTTTCAACTTCACCATCAGTCCTTCCAATGAATATTCAGGGTTGATTTCCTTTAGGAATGAGTGGTTTGATCTCCTAGCTGTCCAAGGGACTCTCAAGAGTCTTCTCTAGCATCACAGTTTGAAAGCATTAATTCTCCCAGGCTCAGCCTTCTTCATGGTCCAACTTTCACGTCCATACATGACTATTGGAAAAACCATAGCTTTGAGTGTATAGACATTTGTCGGCAAAATGACGTCTCTGCATAGTAATACACTGTCTAGGTTTGTCATAGTTTTTTTTCCCAAGGAGCAAGAGTCTTTTCATTTCATGACTGTAGTCACTGTCCACAGTGATTCTGGAGCTGAAGAAAATAAGGTTTGTCACTGCTTCCATTTTTTCCCCATCTATTAGCCATGAAGTGATAGGACCGAATGCCTGATCTTAGTTTTTTGAATGTTGGGTTGCAAGCCAACTTTTTCACTCTCTTCTTTCACTTTCATCAAGAGGCTCTTTAGTTCCTTTTCACTTTCTGCCATTAGGGCAGTGTCATCTCCATATCTGAGGAGGATATAGTAGACCTGAAAAGTACTATGAACCAATTCAACCTAATTAAGATTTATACAATTTTCACATAACAGCAGAATACAAATTCTATTCAAGTTCCCATAGGGTATAAATCTGTGGATTTAAAAAAATATATATTATGTATTTATTTGTGGTTGTCCTGGGTCTTTGTTGCTACATAGGCTTTTGTCTAGTTGTGGTGATCAGAGGCTACTCCCTAATCGACGTGTGAGGGCTTCTCATTGTAGTGGCTTCTCTTGTTGCAGGGCATGAGCTCTGGGTCACTCAGTCTTCAGTAGTTGCAGCACATGGGCTCAGTAGTTGTGGCTCTCAGGCTCTAGCACAGGCTCATAGTTATAGTGCACAGGCTTAATAGTTGTAGTGCACAGGCTAGCTGCTTCGAGTCACGTGGGATCTTCTCAGGTCAGGGATCAAACCTGTGTCATCTGCATTGGTAAGTAGACTCTTTACCACTGAGCCACAAGGGAAGCCCCTCTGGGTGTAATCTTTTTTTTTTTTTGTTTGTTTTTTACTTTATTTTTAATTGTATAATAATTCCTTTACAAGGAGCTACTCTTAATACTTCTGGACCCAAGTAAAATTTTTTTTTTTTTTTTTTTTTTTTTAAATTATTTTATTAGTTGGAGGCCAATCACTTTACAACATTTCAGTGGGTTTTGACATACATTGACATGAATCAGCCATATAGTTACACGTATTCCCCATCCCGATCCCCCCTCCCACCTCCCTCCCCACCCGACTCCTTAGGGTCCTCCCAGTGCACCAGGCCTGAGCACCTGACTCATGTATCCCACCTGGGCTGGTTGGACCCAAGTAAAATTTATGGAAAACTATAGCAATCAAAAAAGAACAAGACTGGGATTTTTCTGGCAGTCCAGTGGTTAAGACTCTGCAATTCCAATGCAGGGGGCATGGGTTTAGTCCCTGGATGGGGAAGATGCCACATGCTGTTCAGTGTGGGCAAAAGCAAAAAAAAAAGGCATGATTATTGAACTTTCCAGAATGAAGGCTGAGATCACCCGACCACATAAAAGACCAAAATGATCAATGTGGTTACTGGAGGAAGGAAATCATAGATTTCAACTATGGCCTCATGACCAATTAATTTTCAAAGTGAGGATTGTGATATCTTTATCTATTTTCTCTTCACTAATTATGTGTATATTTAATTATGTGTATATTTTATTCTTCTTTTATTTATTATTTTCTTTACAAATCACTGGAGGTTAACTTTACAATTGTGTCTTTGGGTAGCAGAAGATTCAGTGAGACTGTGACTGAATCTGAGGAGTAATTAATGTAGCCAATAATGGGTATGACTGCTTAAGCTATGTGTCTGCTTATTTGGGGGAGAAGGGGAGAATTCTACTTGTATGAAGAATAACTGTTGCTTTATTGTTGTATGGAAGTTTGAATGTGTGAAGAAGGGTGCATATGGAAATCAAAGGGAATAGCTGTTATTAATTTGTTGCTTCCCAGATCCGAATGTCCTCTTCTTTGTCCTATTTTTTGATAGTGGACTCTATAAACATTTCTACTTTGTTACTTGATATTAGTTTTTGTCAACAGAATTCTGGAGGGACACTGCAAAGCCATAGGAGAGACTTCATTTCCTGTTCCAGTCAGCTTCTTTTGAGCACGGGAGGAGGCCTGATTAGTGCTCACTTCAGGAGTCCTCACGGACCAGCTGTGACCTGCATACTCAGCATATTATCTTCCCACCTAGCAGGCTGCTCCCACGGGGCAGCTACAACCAAAAGCAAGGTTTTCCACCACCCAGCAAGTCACTCATATAGATCAGATCCAGTTTATTTGTATAGTTTGACAAGTTTCTGGGCCAGCCCTATAACCAGCTCTGGTTTGCCACTTTCAGCAAGTTCCTTCACCACCCACAGGTCTCGTGTTCTTGCAGTAGCCAGACTCTCTCCAAAAAGGTCTGAGTCTTAGCTCAGGAGTGGGGCTCTTCTACAGTCTTTGTTCTTTCCCTGTTTGCTCTGTCTTAGCCCTGTTGTTCAGTCGCTCAGTCGTGTCTGACTCTGTGACCCCATGTACTGCAGGACATCCAGCTGTCCTGTCTTTCACCATCTCCTGGAGTTTGCTCAAAATCACATCCATTGAGTCGGTGAGGCCATCCAACCATCTCATCCTCTGTCACCCCCTTCTCCTCTTGCCTTCAGTCTTTCCCATGTCAGGGCCTTCTCCATTGAGTTGGCCCATTAGAAAATTGCAGGGAGAAATGTCAATTTCTCCCTGAAATCCTGATGCCAGCTTGTGCTTCATCCAGCCTGGCATTTCACATGATGTACTCTGCATAGAAGTTAAATAAGCAAAGTAACAACATACAGCCTCGACGTACTCTTTTCCCCATTTGGAGTCAGTCCATTGTTCCATGTCCTGTTCTAACTGTTGCTTCTTGACATGCATACAGGTTTCTCAGGAGACAGGTGAGGTGGTCTGGTATTCCTGTCTCTTTAAGAATTTCCAGTTTGTTCTGAACCACACAGTCAAAGGCTTTAACATAGTCAATGAAGCAGAAGTAGTTGTTTTTCTGGAATTCTCTAGCTTTTTCTATGATCCGACGATTGTTGGCAATTTGATCTCTGGTTCCTTTGCCTTTTCTCAATCCAGCTTCTATATCTGGAAGTTCTTGGCTCATACTGTTGAAGCCTAACTTGGAGGATTTTGAACATTACTTTGCTGGCATGTGAAATGAGTGCAATTGTGTGGTAGTTTGAACATTTATTATCTCTAAACTTCTCAGCCTTAGAGATAATAATTACTTTTTATATTTTGTGACTTGTGTACCCCTTAAGTTCTCTTTTACTCTGTTAGTAGTTAACATTTTACTAACTAGTAAAAAAAATTATTAGTAAAATATTAAATTTTCTCTGTTCTATTTACTGGTGTGGCTTCTCTCTTCTTATTGGACTCTGACTAATACAGAAGAAATTAAATTCTTGTGCCCAGATTAGCAGGTTGAAATGGAATTCCTCAGTCTTAGTCCTTCAGTGTAAGATTTTAACTGCTCACATCTATCATCATAAATGACATTTATTTCAATTTTTGATACCTATGTATTTGGTTCTCATGCTTCCTTGACATTTCCTTTATTTACTTTTTAGTCCTTTTATTAAACTGTGGGATCTTCAGTTGCAGTATGTGAACTCCTAGTTGCTGCATGTGGGATCTAGCTCCCTGACCAAGGACTGAACCCTGGCCCTTTGCACTGGGAATGCAGAGTCTTAGCCACTGAACCACCAAGGAAGTCCTCCTCACCATTAAATAACTTTGTAACTGTTTTCATTGCTATTATCCTCTCTCCTCTCTTACCATTGTTCCTCCTACAACCACTTTTCCTCCACTTAGTATACATCTAGTCATTTCCTACTTAAAAATCTCTGATGGCTGTTAAGTACCTACAAGATAAATTTAAACCCTTAGACTGGCTTGACTTCAAAGTCTCCCTGTGGACAGATCTGGACAAGTCATTTGTTGGGGAAACCCCTGATGTTAGTGTCTTTAGGTCTTTCTTTGGGGACAGTTAGATTCCCCCAAAGAGGAATCTTGCCCTTCCTGTCTGAAGACTAGAGGTCCAGTAACCAACTGATGTTCTGGGAGCAGTGTGAGGGAGGGGCTAGAGGCATCTCAGCATTTCCTATACAAAACATACGACCATCTGCTCTCCCCATTTTTTCAGGGTACCCAAGTCCTTAACTGTGTCTCGTATCCCTAATCCAGTGCTCATCATCACACCTCCAGAAAATCGGCCTCCAGACTCCTGCCATGGTAAAGGAGGGGCAGTTACGCATTCTTATGGAATTTGGGAGGAGATCTAGGGAAGCAATCATTTCTCAAAACAGCTTTTATCCAACCTCCTTCTTTCCCTAGTTTCTGGGGTAACAGCCTTTGAAATTGAGCAAGACCCTGTGAGGTCCTCCAAGGCACAAAAGCCTTTCCAGGTCCCTTTTTTAACTTGCAGGAGAAAGGTGTCAGCCTCTTCGACCTTCTTGAATACCAAAGAGCAGATTCAAATAGTTGCTAATCAGAGAAGTAAGGGAATACAGAAACGAAGGAGGAACAATCAAGAAACTATAGTGTAGGGACTTCCCTGGTGGTCCAGTGGTTAAGAATCCACCTGCCAATGCAGGGGACACAGGTTTGGTCCCAGGTTGCAGAAGATCCCACGTGCCAGAGAGCAGCTAAGCCTGTGAGCCACAACTACTGAGCCCACGTGCCATAGAGCCCACGCTCTGCGACAAGAGAAGCCACCACAGTGAGAAGCCCACGCACCACAGCTAGAGAGTAGCCCCCACTCACCGCAACTAGAGAAAGCCTGCACTCAGCAATGAAGACCTAGTGCGGTCAAATAAATTAATTAAAAAAATTAGAAATTAGTGCAGTGATTAAAGCAGGATCCTGGCTCCTCCTTAAGGGATATACATAACAATACCTTTGTAAGTTCTGCAGAAACTAAAGCCCCCCACCCTGGTGTAGGATGGTAACTTCAGACTGAGCACAAGATTCCTGGAGCACTGCCCTGTTACCTCATCACCAACCAATCAGAAGAAAGTCACACACCCTGCAGCCCTCACTCCAAATTTTGCCTTAAAAACTATCCCCTTCCACCCCAAATCAGCAGGGATTTCTGTGATTTTGAGCACCAACCACCATCCTTCTTGCTTGGCCCTACAATATACCTTTTTCTGCTCCAAACTCTACTGTTATGATTTGTTTGGCCTCACTGTGCATTGGGCACATGAACTTGTTACTGAACTTCAGTAACACCTTGGTAACAACAGCAGTTACACTGGTAGTTCAGGCAGGAGCACAGCTACACAGTTCAGGAGCTTTTGGCTGAATGATCAGAAGAAAGAATAAAGAGACTTGAGATCCAAAACTTTTGGTTAATAATCTTACCATGCAGAAGGGAAGAGACAAGAGATAGCAAGAAGCCAGCATTTTTTTTTTTCTTCTGGACAAAGGACTGTCTCTGGGTTCTTTGACAATGATCTCTCCTTCCTTTCTTGATTATGCCTGGATCTTTCCTTGACGTGCATTCTGTTCTCACCCGCTGGGTAGCATTCTCTAGCTGCCCTCCCAGCAAAGAGAGTCTTCACTGTTACACAGACAGTGGAGATTTCTAAAAAAGCAATGCCACTACAAGCCTGTGAAAACTGAACTTGAAGTGAATAGGTGAAAGCTTTGGCATAGTACGTTTGTAAGGGTGTTAATTCTCATCGTAGAGGCCTCTTGGATTGACTTCTAAACAATACTAACTGCTCCACCACTATTTAAATTGCAGTAGAATTTTAAATCACAGTGTGGTGGGACACCACAGTGTGGTGGACCACAGTCCACAGTCACTGGTGGTCCAGTGACTTGGACTCTGTGCTCTCAATGCAGGGAGCTTGGGTTCAATCCCTGGTCAGGGAACTGGATCCCATATGCCACAACTTAAAAAAAAGATTCCGCATACCACAACTAAAGATCCTGCATGCCTCAGTGAAGATCAAAGTTCCCGCATGCTTAAACTAAGACCCAGTGCAGCCAAATAAAGAAATAAATATTTTTAAAAATCACAGTGTGATTGAGGTGATGTAAGTATTGCTGCAAAGCAGGGGGAATTAAGTAAAAGTCTTGTATACTTTTTGAGATACCACAACAGTTATGTCACGGAATCTTCTGGAGGCAGTATATCATTGATGAAGGACAAAAGTTTGGAGTCAGTCATGTGGTTCTGAGTTTTAATGCACCAATGTGATCTTGGACACAGCTCCTTCAAATCTCACTTTTCTCATCTGTCATAGCTGAAATAGGGTTAATCAGGTTGATATCTGAGATATATATATTGGAGAAGGGAATGGCAAACCACTTTAGCATTCTTACCTTGAGAACCCCATGAACAGTATGAAAAGGCAAAACGATAGGACCCTGAAAGATGAACTCCCCAGGTCGGTAGGTACCCAATATGCTAATGGAGATCAGTGGAGAAATAACTCCAGAAAGAATGAAGGGATGGAGCCAAAGCAAAAACACCTAGTTGTGGATGGGACTGGTGATAGAAGCAAGGTCTGATGCTATAAAGAGCAATATTGCATAGGAACCTGGAACATTGGGGCCATGAATCAAGGCAAATTGGAAGTGGTCAAACAGGAGATGACAAGAGTGAACATCAACATTCTAGGAATATGCGACCTAAGATGGACTGGAATGGGTGAATTTAACTCAGATGACCATTATATCTACTACTGTGGGCAGGAATCCCTTAGAAGAAATGGAGTAGCCATCATAGTCAACAAAAGAGTCCGAAATGCAGTACTTGGATGCAATCTCAAAAACGATGGAATGATCTCTGTTCGTTTCCAAGGCAAAACATTCAATATCACGGTAATCCAAACCTATGCCCCAACCAGTAATGCTGAAGAAACTGAAGTTGAACAGTTCTATGAAGACCTACAAGACCTTCTAGAACTAACACCCAAAAAAGATGTTCTTTTCATTATAGGGGACTGGAATGCAAAAGTAGGAAGTCAAGAAACACCTGGAGTAACAGGCAAATTTGGCCTTGGAGTACAGAATGAAGCAGGGCAAAGGCTAACAGAGTTCTACCAAGAGAACACACTGATCATAGCAAACACCCTCTTCCAACAACACAAGAGAAGACTCTACACACGGACATCACCAGATGGTTGACACCGAAATCAGATTGATACTATTCTTTGCAGCCAAAGATGGAGAAGCTCTATACAGTCAGCAAAAACAAGACCAGGAGCTGACTGTGGCTCAGATCATGAACTCCTTATTGCCAAATTCAGACTGAAGTTGAAGAAAGTAGAGAAAACCTCTAGACCATTCAGGTGTGACCTAAATCAAATCCCTTATGACTATACAGTGGAAGTGAGAAACAGATTTAAGGGACTAGATCTGATAGACAGAGTGCCTGATGAACTATGGACGGAGGTTCGTGACATTGTACAGGAGACAGGAATCAAGACCATCCCCAAGAAAAAGAAATGCAAAAAAGCAAAATGGCTGTCTGAGGAGGCCTCACAAATAGCTGTGAAAAGAAGAGAAGTGAAAAGCAAAAGAGAAAAGGAAAGATATACTCATTTGAATGAAGAGTTCCAAAGAATAGCAAGGAGAGATAAGAAAGCCTTCCTCAGTGATCAGTGCAAAGAAATAGAGGAAAACAAGAGAATGAGAAAGACTAGAGATCTCTTCAAGAAAATTAGAGATACCAAGGGAACATTTCATGCAAAGATGGGCTCAATAAAGGACAGAAATGGTATGAACCTAACAGAAGCAAAAGATATAAGAAGAAGTGGCAAGAATACACTGAAGAACTGCACAAAAAAGATCTTCATGATCCAGATAATCACCATGGTGTGATCACTCACCTAGAGCCACATTCACCTGGAATGTGAAGTCAAGTGGACCTTAGGAAACATCACTACAAACAAAGCTAGTGGAGGTGATGGAATTCCAGTTGAGCTATTTCAAATCCTGAGAGATGATGCTGTGAAAGTGATGCACTCAATATGCCAGCATATGGAAAACTCAGCGGTGGCCACAGGACTGGAAATAGTTTTCATTCCAAACCCAAAGAAAGGCAATGCTAAAGAATGCTCAAACTACACTCAAATTGCACTCATTTCACATGCTAGTAAAGTGATGCTTAAAATTCTCCAAGCCAAGCTTCAGCAATACGTGAACTGTGAACACCCAGATGTTCAAGCTGGTTTTAGAAAAGGCAGAGGAACCAGAGATCAAATAGCCAACATCCGCTGGATCATTGAAAAAGCAAGAGTTCTAGAGAAACATCTATTTCTGCTTTAATGACAATGCCAAAGCCTTTGACTGTGTGGATCACAATAAACTGTGGAAAATTCTGAAAGAGATGGGAATACCAGACCACCTGACCTGCCTATTGAGAAACCTATATGCAGGTCAGGAAGCAACAGTTAGAACTGGACATGGAACAACAGACTGGTTCTAAATAGGAAAAGGAGTATGTCAAGGCTGTATATTGTCACCCTGCTTATTTAACTTATATGCAGAGTACATCACGAGAAACTCTGGTCTGGAAGAAGCACAAGCTGGAATCAGGAATGCCGGGAGAAATATCAATACCCTCAGATATGCAGATGACAGCACACTTATGGCAGAAAGTGAAAAAGAACTAAAGAACCTCTTGATGAAAGTCGAAGAGGAGAATTCAAACGTTGGCTTAAAGCTCAATATTCAGAAAACTAAGATCATGGCATCCGGCCCCATCACTTCATGGCAAATAGATGGGGAAACAGTGGAAACAGTGTCAGACTTTATTTTTCTGGGCTCCAAAATCACTGCAGATAGTGATTGCAGCCATGAAATTAAAAGATGTTTCCTCCTTGGAAGGAAAGTTATGACCAACCTAGACAACATATTAAAAAGCAGAGACTATCCTTTGTCAAAAAAAGGTCCATCTAGTGAAGTCTATGGTTTTTCTAGTAGTCATGTATGGATGTGAGAGTTGGACTATAAAGAAAGCTGGGCACAGAAGAATTGATGCTTTTGAACTGTGATGTTGGAAAAGACTCTTGAGAGTCCCTTGGACTGCAAGGAGATCCAACCAGTCAATCCTAAAGGAGATCAGTCCTGGGTGTTCACTGGAAGGATTAATGTTGAAGCTGAAACTCCAATACTCTGGCCACCTGATGTGAAGAGCTGACTCATTGGAAAAGACCCTGATGCTGGGAAAGATTAGGGGCAGGAGGAGAAGGGGACAACAAAGGGTGAGATGGTTGGATGGCATCACCGACTCAATGGACATAGGTTTGGGTAGACTCTGGGAGTTGGTGATGGACAAGGAGGCCTGGTGTGCTGTGGTTCATGGGGTTGCAAAGAATTGCACATGACTGAGCAACTGAACTGAACTGGTATGAGATAATATTTTGAGTGCTTAATATATTGTGTGGTACATAGAAAGTGGTCAATAAAGGCCAGTGAATATTATTATCATTTAGACTCTGTAGCAGAATCTTAACTAAACTAGCTGATCTGACTTTAACAAGGTGACTTTCTGCTTGGTTCACTTTCTGTATATCTACAAGAGTGGGGGCACCTTTAATCCACCTGTAAGTGCACCTGTGCTCCAGATCTCAGGATCAATCCAGTTGCTAGATATGGTTATATCAGAGCTCTGTGCTAGAAGCTCACTGACTTGAGCTCGGACAGTCTTGCTCTTGATCTCTTTTTGTATTTGGTTCTGGTGATTATTTCTTATTCCTTTTCAAAAACAGGGGCAGACCTAAGTTTTGTTTGGTCAGGAGCTAATGCCATCTTCGGGGCTCTCTTTAAGAAAAAGAATACAAAATTATGAATGTAAAATTAAGTACAAAAACACATTGAAATCACTTCAGTTAAAAGTAATAATCTTTCGCCCAAGTTTTAGACCTGAACCAGTTTTTAGAACTATTTATTGAAAGGTGACTAAGTTCCCAGGGAGAAGGACCCTGCCACATCATAGCAAATATATGCAATAATGATTCCTCCAACTCATTCTTTAAAGAGACCTGTGACCATTTATTTGAATAACCATGTTGGACTCTAAAGAAAACTGGAGAGTTGATGCTTTTGAACTGTGGTGTTGGAGAAAACTCTTGAGAGTCCTTTGGACTGCAAGGAGACCAAACCAGTCAATCCTAAATGAAATCAGTCCTGAGTATTCATTGGAGGGACTGATGCTGAAGCTGAAGCTCCAATACTTTGGTCACTTGATGAGAAGAGCTGACTCCTTGGAAAAGACTCTGATGCTGGGAAAGACTAAAGGCAGGAGAAGGGGTTGACAGAGGATGAGATGATTGGATGGCATCACTGATTTGATGGATATAAGTTTGAGCAAGCTCTGGGAGTTGGTGATGGACAGGGAAGCCTGGCACGCTGTAGTCCATGGGGTCACACAGAGTCGGACACAACTGAGTGGCTGAACTGAACTGATACTGGGAAAAGAGGACTAACAGATACTTTGAGGACTTTTGGACACAGAGTTGAATTAATATTGATACCCAGAACCCTGAGGTAGCATCATGACCCCCATATCAGAGTGGGGGCATATGGAAGTCAAGTAATCAGTGGAATCCTGGACACCTTCCACACTACAGTGGGTCCACAGGAGACATGAATTCATCCAGACATTTCTAGTCATTTCCCTTGTCCTTAAATGTATAATTGGAGTTGATGTTCTTGGCAGTTGGGTAGCCCTCACATTGGGTCCTTGGTCTGTGGGATAAGAGTTATCCTAGTAGGAAAGGTTAAGGGGAAGCTTCTGAAAATGCCCTACCCCCATGTATCCTTTGTGTCTGTGGAGGGGGTGGTGGATGGAGGAAATTAGTGCCACCTTTAAAGATCAAAAGAATGCAAAGGTTACATGCTATGATGATCTCTTACTTTAACTCTGTTTAATTCACTAGTGTAGCCTCTGCAGAAACTAGAGGGATTTTACTTTATCTGTAGATTACTACAAACCAAGATTGGTTGGTAGATTACTCCACCAAGTGGCAGCCTCAGTTGTAACTGCCATACCAGACATAGTATCATTGCTAGATTAGATTAACATGGTTTCAGGAATATATTGTGTAACCTTTGAATTGACAAATGCATTCTCGTCTGTCCTAATCAAGAAAGAGGATCAGAAAGAGTTTTGCTTACATGAAACACAGTTATTGTTGCACAGTTTGCCAGAGAAACAGCACCATTTTGTATATTTTATTTTTGTCTATCTATTAAAAAAGCAAGATTGGACTTCCCTGGTGGTCCAGTGGTTAAGAATCCACCCGCTAATGCAGGGGGCGTGGGTTCAATGCCTGGTCCAGGAAGATCCCACATGCTGTGGAGTGACTAAGCCCCTGTGCCATAACTACTGAGCCTGCATGCTGCAACTACGGAGCCCAAATGCCCTAGAGCCCGTACTCTGCAACAAGAGAAGCCACCACAGTGAGACGTTCGTGCACCATAACTAGATAGTAGCCTCTGCTCACTGCAGCTAGAGAAAGTTCCCACATACCAACAAAGACCCAGTGCAGCCAAAAATAAACAAATACTTTTTTAAGAAGCCAAGATTTATCCATAAGGAATTTATGATGGTATTTATCATGGTATTGGGCTTCCCTGGTAGTTCAATGGTAAAGAATCCACCTGCAATACATGAGACACAAGAGACTCAAGTTCGATCTCTGGGTTGGGAAGATCCCCTGGAGGAGGAAATGGCAACCCACTCCAGTGTTCTTGCCTGGAAAATTCTATGGACAGAGGAGCCTCGTGGGCTATAGTCCACAGGGGTGCAAAGAGTTGGATACGACTGAGGGACTGAACAGGCACATACGATATTATGGATTTTGAGAAGTTCCAGATGTAACTGAATGCAGAATTCCAGAAAATAGTAAGGAGAGATAAAACCTTTAAGTGAACAATGCAAAGACATAGAGGGAAACAATAGAATGTGAAAGACTAGAGATTTCTTCAAGAAAATTGGAGGTATCAAGGGAATGTTTCATGCAAAGATGGGCATGATAAAAGACAGAAACGGTAAGGACATAACAGAAGTAGAGGATACAAGAAGAGAAGGCAAGAATACACAGAACGATACAAAAAAAGCCTTAATAAGTCGGATAATCATGATGGTCTGGTCACTAACCTAAAGCTGGACATCCTGGAGTATGAAGTCAAGTGGGCCTTAGGAAGCATTAGTATGAACAAAGCTAGCAGTAGTAGTATAGTGTAGTCGATCAGTCATGTCCGACTCTTTGCAACCCCATGGACTGTAGCCAGCCAGGCTTTTCTGTCCATGGAATTCTCTAGGCAAGAATACTGGAGTGGGTGGCCTTTTCCTTCTCCAGGGGACCTTCCTGACCCATGAATTGAACCCGTGTCTGCCACATTGCGGGCAGATTCTTTACTGTCTGAGCCACCAGGGAAGCCTGAATGTAATGTTAAGTACTATGTAAGTTGTTGCATATGAGTGGCAAATTTAAGTTTTATTTTTTGGAATTTCATGGAATTTTTTTTCCAAATATTTTCCATCCTTAGATTGAATCCATGGATATGCAGATATGAAGGGCCGATTATTTTCTTCTCTTCAAATATCAAATTCCTAGCATATATATTATACCATATACAGTTTCAAATTAAATTCACAGTTTTTTTTTTTTTTGATTGATTTTGTTTTAACTTGCCATGAGTCTTCAGATGTAGCATCTAACCAAAAAAAGCTGCATATGGTCAGTCTTTGTATAAGAGGTGTAAATACATAAGGTGACAAGATTTTTTTTTTTTAAGGTGACAAGATTTTTGTGGACTCTTTTTAAAACATGATAAGTGGCATTATCGACATGATTTAAATATTATATATACAATACAGACCACCTCCATGTGAACAATTATGTAAGAGGAACACTAGAAAATAAAAATTTTATAATGTTCTTAAGCAATTGAATATTTTATCTGAAGAGGCTATGATGTAAAAATTAGAATCAAAGTTTTGCTTTTTGTATGCATGGGAATTCCAACTGAGTTATTTCAGATCCTAAAGGATGATGCTGTGAAAGTGCTGCTCTCACTATGCCAGCAAATTTGGAAAACTCAGCAGTGGTCAGAGGACTGGAAAAGGTCAGTTTTCATTCCAATCCCCAAAATGGGCAATGTCAAAGAATGTTCAAACTACCATACTGTTGTGCTCATTTCACATGCTAGCAAAGTAATGCTCAAAATCCTCCAAGTTAGGCTTCAGTAGTATGTGAACTGAGAACTTTCAGATGTACAAACTGGATTTAGAAAAGGCAAAGGAACCAGAGATCAAATTGCCAGCATTAGCTGGATCATAGAAAAAGCAAGAGAGTTCCAGAGAAACATCTACTTCTGCTTCATTGACTATGCTAAAGTCTTTGATTGTATAGATCACAACAAACTGTGGAAAATTCTTAAAGAGATGGGAATACCAGAACACCTCACCTGTCTCCCGAGAAACCTGTATGCAGGTCAAGATGCAACAGTTAGAACTGGACATGGAACAACGGACTGGTTCCAAATCAGGAAAGGAGTACGTCAAGGCTGTTTATTGTCACCCTGCTTATTTAACTTATACACAGAGTACATCATGCGAAATGTGGGGCTGGATGAATCTCAAGGTGGAATCAAGATTTCTGGGAGAAATATCAACAATTTCAGGTATGCAGATGATACCACCCTAATGGCAGAAAATGAAGAACAAAAGAGCCTCTTGATGAAGGTGAAAGAGGAGAGTGAAAAAGCTGGTTTAAAGCTCAACTTTCAAAAAATGAAGATCTTGGCATCCAGTCCCATCACTTCATGGCAAATAGAAGGGGAAAATGTAGAAACAGTGACAGATTTGATTTACTTGAGCTCCAGAATCATTGCAGATGGTGAGTGCATTCATGAAATTAAAAGATGCTTGCTCCTTGGAAGAAAAGCTATGACAAACCTAGACAGTATGTTAAAAACCAGAGACATCATTTTGCTGACAAAGGTCCATATAGTCAAAACTATGGTTTTTCCAGTAGTTATGTATGGATGTGAGAGTTGGACCATGAAGAAAACTGAACCCAAAAAAACTGATGCTTTTGAATTGTGATGCTAGAGAAGACTCTTAAGATTCCGTTGGGCTGCAAGGAGATCAAACCAGTCAATCCTAAAGGAAATCATTCCTTAATATTCAATGGAAGGACTGATGCTGAAACTGAAGCTCCGATACCTTGGCCATCTGATATGAAGAGCTGACTCATTGGAACACACTGATGCTGGGAAAGATTGAAGGCAAAAGAAGAAGAGGGCAGCAGAAGATGAGATGATTAGATGGCATCACCAACTCAATGGACATGAATTTTACAAAGTCTGGGAGGTAGTGAAGGACAGGGAAGCTTAGAGTGCCATAGTCCATGGGGTCACAAAGAATCAGACATGACTTAGCAACTGAACAACAACAAAAGATCTGCAAGGTGAATCAGCAAGCTGGAAACCCAGGAGAGCAAATGTTGTAGTTCTTATCTGAAAGTGTCCAGGCTCTAGACCCAGGAAGAGCTGATGCTTCAACTGGAGTCCAAAGACAGGGAAAAAGTTAATGTCCTGGTTCAAAGGTAGTTGGACAGGACAGAACTCTCTTACTTGGGGGAAGGTCAGACTTTCGGTTCTATTCAGGTCTTCAAATGATTGATTGAGGCCTACATACATTAGGGATGGCAATCTGTTTTAGTCAGTCTTCTTATTTAAATGTTAATATCATCCAAAAACACTGTCATAAAAACAGCCAGAATAATGTTTGACTAAATATCTGGACACTCAGTGGTCTAGTCAAGTTGACACATAGAATTAACCATCACAATTATTTATAGTTTTGCTTTGGGGCTATGCTGTTTTCTGCCCAGGATCATAATGCAGTATGATCCTGACAATCTCAAAGAGTATCACAATCATTTATTACATTGATGACATTATGCTAATGGAACAGAATGAGCACTAAGTTACTAGGATGAGGATAAAACAAAGGGTGAGAGATAAACTCTGTTGCAAATCAGGGACATGCCACTTTGGAAGGCATTTTGGGGCCCAGTTTCAGGGCATCCCAGGATATCTCCTCCAAGTGAAAGACAAAATTGCTGCTTCTTGTATTTTCTAACACACAAAAAAAGTACAGAGCCTGGTAGGCTCCATCAGGTTCTGAAGGTAACATATTCCATACCTAAGAATGCTATTTTAGCCTGTATGCTGAGGTAGCATTGAATGCAGCTGGCTTTCAACGGGACCTAAAGTAGGAAAGGGCCTGAAGCAGGTTCAAACTGTAGAGTAGGCAGCCTTGATGCTTGGGTTGTATGATTCAACAGGTCCAGGTGGAGCTGTCAATAGTGAGAAAAGATTTAATACGGAGTTTATGGCAAGCCCCAGTACTAGAATCATAATACAGGCCTTGAAATTCTGGAACAAGGGCATGCAACTCACAGGAGAGGATTATACATCCTGTGATAAACAGCACCAGATGCATTACTGGATACACACTAGACTATGGGGTGCTATGTAACTTTGAGTACGGAACTTTCCTTTATGAGCTAGATTTTGTTGGAAAGGCCAAGTCATAAATTCTGACATACCCAGCATGTGTCTATTGTAAGATGGAAATGGTACATTTAGGACTCTAGGAGCCTGAGAGCGTGAGCAGGAAGTTCAGGCCCTCATATACCTACCATGGTTGCATCATTGCCCTTCTCTGAGCTTGCTCCTATGACTCTATGAGGAGAAGGAGGTCCAACACAATAGTTGAAAGAGAAAGAAAAAGCCTGAGCCTGGTTTATGGGTGAGTCTGCTTGGAATGTGGGTGAACGCCAAAAATGGATAATGATTTCATTATAGTCATATTCAGCAGTGGCCCTGAAAAATGATGGAGAGGAAATATATTCCAAATGAGTAGAGCTGGGAGCGGTGCATCTGGTTGTCTGCTTTGTGAGGATGAGAGAAGGGGTTAGAGAGGTGAAAATATATAGAGATTCCTGGGCAGTGGCCTTAGCATGGGCAATCCGGTCAGGAGCTTAGAAGGAAAACAATTTTTTTTTTTTTTATTACATAGCACCAGAAAGCATATATTGTGAAAGAGACACTGAACATTGAAGCAGACAAAATGACTTGGTTAGTTAGCCAGCCTTTGTCATTGGCTATCCCACAACTAGCATGATGGGAACACAAAAGAGTGATGTTGATTGTGGCAGAATTGAGACTACATACAGGCCCAATGGCAGGTCCTTACCAAGGTTGATCTAGCCTTTGTCTCTTTGAGTGTTCAACCTGTTTCTGATCAAGATGAAGAGCCAAGCCCCCGATATGGCACTGGTTTTCAGAGACTAACTGGTTTCTGGCAGATCAAATATATAAGACTCCCTTCCATACTAGGAGAGTCAGGAGTTTGTTCTCAGAGGAATAGATTCCTATTCTACATGCAGATTTGTCGTACCTGCCCACAGACCTCAGCCAATAACCGCTACTCAGGGGCTATGGAATCCCTGATCTACAGGCATGGAATCTCACACAGAATACCACTTAAACAGGAGACCCACTTTATAGCAAAAGTTGTGTCAGAATCATCTGATTTGACCGTGGAATCCACCGGCCATATCAGATAACACATCATCCAGAAGCAGCCAGCCTCATAGAATGCTAGAAAGGCCTTCTACAGATGCATTTAAACTGCTCAGCTTAGAGATAACATTCTTTTCTTAAAAAAATTATTTATTATTTTGGGCTGTGCTGGGTTTTTGTTGATGCATGGGCTTTTCTCTAGTTGCAGCGAGCATGGGGCTACTCTTCAGTTACGGCGCTCTGGCTTCTCATCATGGTGGTTTCTCTTGTTGTGGAGCACAGGCTCTAGGTGCACAGGCTTCAGTAGTTGCGGGACATGGGCTCAGTTTTTGTGTCCTGGGCTCTAGAGCACAGGCTCAATACCTGTGATGCATGGGCTAAGTTGCTCCTCTGCATGTGGCATCTTTCCAGACCAGGGATCAAACCAACATCTCCTGCACTGGCAGGTGGATTCTTTACCACTGAGTCACCAGGGAAGCCCCATAACATTCTTTTTTTTTTTTTCCATAACATTCTTTTTTAAAGAAATATTTGCTTACTTGGCTGTTCCAGAGCTTAGTTGTAGCATGCAGGATCTTTCAGTTGAGGCATATGGACTCTTAGTTGTAGCATGTGGGATCTAGTTTCCTTACCAAGGATTGAACCCTGGCCCCCTGCACTGGGAGCACAGAGTTTTAGCCACTGTACCACCAGAGAAGCCCCCAGAGACAATTCTGAAGTCCCCAGAGACATTCTGAAGGGATGGGTGCCATCCTTCAATGCTGTGTGTGCATCAAATTAGGGACCTTTATATAGTGCTGTGGGCTTCCCAGGTGGTGCTAGTGGTAAAGAACCTGCCTGCCAATGCAGGAGGCTTAAGAGATGTGAGTTCAATCCCTGGGTTGGGAAGATCGTCTGGAAGAGGGCATGACAACCCACTCCAGTATTCTCGCCTGGAGAATCCTATGAATAGAGGAGCCTGGCGGGCTACAGTCCATCGGGTCGCAAAGAGTCGGACACAACTGAAGCAACTTAGTACACATGCTCGCATATAGTGCTGTGTCTTTATTAGGAAGAAGACAGATGTCCTGAAACCAAGGAATAGAAGCAGGAGTGGTCCCACTTATAATCATTCCCAGTGACCTTCTGGGGATTGTGCATTTTCTGTCTTCACAACAGTAGGTTCTGCAGGATTAAAGGCCCTGGTCCACTGCACCACAAACTACAGCTCCTACCAGGGCACCAGAGACTAGTGTCCAGAGACCAGCGGGTGAGGAGTCACAATATTGGCAGGAGTCACTGACCCTTCAGCAGAAAGAGATGGTGTTCCTTTTACACAGTGGGGTCAGGGAGGAAACACATAGAATCCAAGAGATCTATGTGGGTGCCTCCTGGTACTCCCTTGCCCCACTGTAACTGTGACTAGACACATGAAACCATCCTGGCCTGAGAAAGGTATGATTACTAAGGGCTCAGAATCCTAAGGACTGTAGGTTTAGTCACACCACTAAGCAGCTCTGAGGTGATAACTGAGGGTGGGGCAAATTCAGAATGGATAGGTAGAGGAGGGAGAAAATAAATACTAGCTGTGGCCCCAGGATCAGTTGTAGCAATGAAGGTTGTACCTCACCCAGTCAACCTTTCTCTTCTGAGTTTCCTCTCAGAAAGAGAACTATGGAAGGTATGTTCCCCAATCCTGCAAGGAGAAGTAAATCTGAAATAACGGGTAGACTGTGGAAGCCATAAAAACGCTATTCTCGGATCTCTGTGATCCGAGAAGATTACACTGTGATCTTTATTAACCATCTTGACTACTGTGCTCTAAAATCCATCCCCATGTTCACTCAAAGGCCATGATTTCCACAGGTTGCTCTTCTGACTGAGTGTAAAAGAGATAATAAGGCAGACCTGATCCCAGGAGATACAGGACCTTTCTGATGGGTGACCGGTTTTGCCTGACATTCTTAGAATTGAATGGCAGTCTAAGACCCTTCCACTCAATCTTCCTTCTTTTCCTTTCTTCTTCTCCAGTATAGAGTTCTGATGGCTCTCATGTGCGTGTGAGCATGCTGAGTCGCTTCAGCTGTGTCTGACTCTGTGTGACCCTATGGACCATAGCCCACCAGGCTCTCTGTCCACGGGATTCTCCGGGCAAGAATACTGGAGTGGGCTTCCATGCCGTCCTCCAGGGTATCTTCCTGACCCAGGGATCGAACCCACATCTCCTGAATTGCAGATGGATTCTTTACCGCTGAGCCACCGGGGGAGCCCTGATAGCTCGCACGGTCTTCCCCTAGTTCATGGTTTCCTCTCTGTGTTCCCTATAAAGCTTAACTTCTAATAAAGTTCCACACATCTAATCCTTCTTGACTAACACACATGCCAAATGTCCATCAAAGGGAGAATGGATAAAGAAAAATGGACATGTGGTACATTTGTATAATGGAATACTACTCAGGATTAAGACAGATCAAATTGCGGATATGTGGGAATAACAGAGATGACTCTTAAAAACATGCTTAGTGAAAAAAGCCAGACAAAGGAATTCATACTATAGGATTCTACTTGAATAATGTGTGTCTCTGAGGCAGTGGGTGAGGGGCGGGCAGGAATTCATATTGACTGAAAAGGGATACAAAGGAACTTTATGGAATGGCAGAAATATTCTATATTTTGATGTGCGTGATGGCCTCATAGGTATGTACATATATAAAGAGTCAATAAACTGTACATTTAGAGGTTGTATATTTTAATGCATGTAAATTATATCTCAAGAAATACTGAAAAATTATAAAGGGGATTTATTGACTCATGTAACTGGATGTCGATAGACATAGAGGGCATTAGATAGGTTTGATTCATCTGTTCAAGAATGACATCAGTAATCCAGTTATTTTCTATGTTTCTCATAAGCCTTCTGGTGTATCACCTTCAAGTGAAGCCTGGCTTACCCTTGTATTCATCGCATACTATCAGCAATGTCCTTTTCTATGTCAGAGCACTCAGAGAGTTACTCCCACAAGCTCTTTGAAGAGAGTGAGAACATTTCTTTCCTGGAAGTTGCCAGCAAACCACATCTCATTGATTGGCCTAGTGGGTTATGCCCATTCCTGAACCAATCCCCAGTGCAAGGGAAATGCCATACATTGACTGACTTACACTTGCCTATCCCTGAACGAATCACTTTAGAATGGGGTGGGGGATTACTGCAATCCATCGGACAAGCTGGGGCTTACCCGTGGAGCTAAATCACTCTAATTTTATGGTTTTTCTTTACTGGAAGAAATATGGTAGAGTTGGGTAATAGGGCCAATCAATTCAATTTTTAAAATAATTTTATTTATTTATTTATATTTATTTTTGGCTGTGCTGGGTCTTTGTTGCTTTGCAACAGGCTTTTTCTAATTGTGGCTAGCAGGGGCTACCCTTTAGTTGTGATGCATGGGCTTCTCATTGTGGTGGCTTCTCTTGTTGTGGAGCACAGGCACATGGGCTTCAGTAGTTGTGGCACATGGGCCTAGCTGCTCCACCACATGTGGAATCTTCCTAGACCAGGGATCAAACCTCTGTCCCCTGCATTGGCAGGCAGATTCCTATCCACTGTGCCACCAGCAAAGTCCTCAATATTGTTTTAATCATGATTTTCCTTTCATTTCTCAAATATCTTTCCCTATCCCCAATTTATCAGTATTTCATATATATTCAAAGTTAGCATCTGCTTTCCTGGTAGCTCAGCTGGTAAAGAATCTGCCTGCAAGGAAGGAGACCCCGGTTCGATTCCTGGGTCAGAAAGATTGATTGGAGAAGGGATAGACTACCCACTCCAGTATTCTTGGGCTTCTGATGGTTCAGCTGGTAAAGAATCCGCCTGCAATGTGAGAGACCTGGCTTCAATCCTTGGGTTGGGAAGGGAAAGGCTACCCACTCCAGTATTCTGGCCTGGAGAATTCTATGGACTGTATAGTCCATGGGGTCACAAAGAGTCAGACACAACTGAGTGACTTTCACTTTTGCTTTCAAAGTTAGCATTATCGAGCATAGGTGTCTGTCATTACATTTTGAGACTGAAACCAGAATAAAGTCCATTATCACATAAATTACTCTGGATTGCATACAGTTTATTTCTCAAATGATGCCTAAATCCCCATTTCTGAGCCTGACTCTATCCCTCACCTATGATTTTTGTTCCATTCCTAAAGGGTTGAGGATGTTCCACAAATGCAATTTTGAAGATTTGTTTTTAAGATTGGCTCAAAATTTTCCTGACATTAAAAGAACTGTCATAAAATGTCATGTATTCTTCCTGGTCATTGATTTTGGTATTTGTGTTTTCACCCTGGACATTGCAATGGTATAAAAGAAGTATCTTTAGACTTTGGTCTCTTTGAAATGGGTCAGTTCTCTCACCAGAGGAGAAGCGATAAAACAGGGTAATACAGGCCTAGGGTTACTACCCAAATGGTTCCTTCGTGAGAATTTGAAAGGCACCCAGATTGCAACCCTTTAGGTGCAGGGCTGGGTGAATGGAGTGCAGGCTAGAATTCAGCCTTGATGTCTAGATGTTGTGTGTTCTCTACAGGAATTTACTACCTCCTTCTCATATGTTGCCATAGCCTTCTAACTTATCCTCTGCCTCCATTTCTCCTTCCTATTGATCCCACAGACATTTGTCTGATTAATCTCCCCCAAACAGGCCTTTTTTTCATGCTACTCTCCTGCTCAAAACACCTTCACCGGCTTCCCTCTGCCAAGCAAAGAGAACTCCTTAAGTTAGCAGTCTAAAGCTTTCCCCAATGTTTCTCAAGTCTCTTTAATGTTTCTCAAAGATTGGAACACACAATCTTTGTGTTCCAATTAATCTTCAGTACTTGCTATTCCCAGCCACGTTTTACATATATCCCAAAATCTTATATGCCATGTTTTTACCATCTGTATTTATATATTTATATGCTTATTTTTTTTGTCTGTTTCCTAAACTAGACAGACTATAAGCCCCACATTGTATGTTGACTTTTGTATTTAAAGTGTTAGAACAATAACGCTAACATCAACAAACTGGTATTATTTTAATCTGAACCAATGTTTAGGCTAATCTTGAAAAGAGCTGGCAGATGTCAACAGTGACCTCACATAGCTCTCAGGGACACTGACCTCCATATTTACTCCACACAAACCACAGATAAACAAGACCTGATTTGGGGTCTCATTATTATTCCACCTGCTGATATTTCCAGTGTGTTATGGTCTCTTTCTTACTACAAGTCACTGCTGCTTTTCCTTTTCATCTTTCTTCTTCTCCTTCACCTTCCTCCTGTTCTTATCCTCTTTTTCCTTCTTATTTCCTAAAGTTTAATTATTTAAGTATAGTCTATGGAATAGTTCTCATGCATTACTGAGAAATCTCATTGCTTGTTCCCTTCTAAGTTAATCAATCTGATAGCCCCCTTCAGGCCAAATTTGAGTCCTTATCCAGGAGAGAATATATGGTCACTTTAATTCTATCCTTATAAAATACTTTGGCTCTTGGGTGAGACAACTATGGTATAGAAAGGAAACTTCACTGGACTCAGAATTCAACAAGGTGGATTTGAGTTCTGGATCTGTCACTCGCTTACTAGTGACCTTGATTAAGACACAATATTTCTGAGCCTTTCTACAAAGATAAAATGGGAATAAAAATGCTAGTCAATTGGAGATGAATAACAGGGTTACCAAGCAGCAATTTAGGGCCCACATGGAATTAGAATAAAATTAATATTCCTGGTCAGCATCAATTTTCTTCAGGAATGCTTTATTTTCTAGCTGAAAACTGTAAAACATTGTATCAATTTTAAGTATCATCATTATTAGATGTTCTTTCCTCCTTCCTATAACCTCCTCTGTACCAATTCTAGGTTTCCCTGGTTCCAGCTCAGGGTCACATATGGTTTCTTTCATTCTTCTTTTCTTTTGGAAGTTTTTTTGTTTTTATTTTTTGGTTGTGCCTTTGTGGCATGTAAGATCATAGTTCCCCAATCAGGGATCGATCCCGCACCCTCTGTGTTGGAAGCGTGGAGTCTTAACCACTGCCAAGGAAATCCCAATTTCTTTTGTTCTTAACGTCCAGGCTATCTTAAGCAATCTACTATCCTTCACTATTGGTTGTTGTTTAATTGCTAAGCATGTCCGACTCTTTTGTGATCCCATGGACTGTAGCCCATCAGGCTCCTTTGTCCATAGGCTTCCCCAGGCAAGAATACTGGAGTGGGCAGCCATTTCCTTCTCCAAGGAAATCTTGATCCAGGGATTGAACCCATGTCTCCTGCATTGGCAGGCTGATTGTTTACCACTGACGCACCTCCTCACAAATAGTAGCTTATTTATTTATATTTGTTTAAAAATGGCAAATATATCAGAAAACACAGAATGTAGTTTCATGAGCTATCAGGAAAAAAAAGTCACCCTGCTACTCTAAGGTACAATGTCATTATATCATTATTTTTTAGAAACAATAGGGCAGACGCGGTTTATTCAGAGAAATTTCTCTTTTCCTACTGTCACCTGAATTGAGGCCACTACAATTCATGACCAGATTATTGGAATAGGTACCTAAAAGGTTTCTATGTCTCTTTTTTTCCCCTTTGAATAGGTTCACCACATCACAGCCAGACAATTCATTCATTCATGGAACATTTATTGAAGGTCTATTATGTGCTAAGTACAACGCACACTGGGGCTCCCCTCACAGCTCAGATGGTAAAGAATCCTCTGACAATGCAGGAGACCTGGGGCTGATCCCTGGGTCGGGAAGATCCCCTGGGGAAGGGAATGGCTACCCACTCCAGTATTCTCACCTGGAGAATTCCATGGACAGAGGAGCCTGGTGGGCTACAGTCCATGGGATTGAAAAGAGTTGGACACGACGGAGTGAGTAACACACAAAGCATACTAACGAGGGGAGAGATGTGAAAAACATAGGTTACATTCAGTGCTATCATGCTATATAGATGTCTAACAACCTTCACTATCTTGGTTCCCTGTTGCCCATACTATATACTTAACTTCGTGTTCCTTAACCTGGCATTTAATATTACCCATAATTTGGCTTTAAAAGGTATTTCTAATCTTTATTTCCCATTTTTATATACAAATATTTATTTTTAACTGTTCCATGAATGTTCTGTACTTTTCAGTTTTTGGGCTTTTGCTGAAGTTATTCAACATAATTGAAATCCCTTACCTAAGCTTCTGGGCATATTTGAATCCTATTCATTCTCCAAGACCTAGATGAAATAAGACTACAGTAGAGCACAAGTTTTACCCAAACTGATCTTTCTTCTGATTCCCAAAATAATCAGTGCTTGTTCAAATCACCTGACAATCTTCTGAAGCTATTACTTTTTTGGTATCATTACAGTCTTTTACTGTTAGTTAACTTTGCACATGTTTTTATCATATCTCATTAACTTGATGTTAAGCTGCCAGAGATGAGATTATTTCTTGTTTAATGATATTTTGGAAAAGATCTATCAATCACTAGGGTCACAAAATAAATATAAGAGTAATAATAAAATAGTTCATTTAAAAAAATTGGCAAGGAGCACTCATATAAATGCAAAGATACATTATATTTATGAAAACAGTTATAGTTGACCCCAAATTAATCTATAAATTTAATGTAATTCCAAGAAGAACTCCTGAAGGAATTTTGGAAACAGAGTAGATTATAAGATTTATATAGAAGGTTTAAAAAGTACACAGAGAGCTAAGAAAAAAATTGGAAAACAAAAACAAAGAAGGAAAATTCATCTTACCCATCATCTAAATATTTACAAATTCAATTACATATTACCAAATTTAATTGGTAACTAAACAGTATGCACTGGAAGAAGAAAGTTACCAATGTGACAGTAGGCAGCTGTGATATCATTTAATTAAATGAAATATACACAAAACAATGTTACATATGCACACACACATAATTTAAAAATGGACTCCAAACTCAAGTTGTACTTGCTCCTGGGGATGCTATATGGAGGCAGTTAAAGTGGATTTCTGCTATATTAAGTAATAATTATTAATTCTGAGTGGAGAATATATGGGTATAGATTATGCTATTCTTTGTACTTTTCTATAAATTTTGATGTCCTCCAGATAAGGAAAAACACCTAGTTAAACTTGTAAGAAACAAACTTGACTCTTAATAAATGTTTAAGTAATATATCTTCTTATGTCCCAACCTCTATTAACCATATTTTCCAGCTGTTGAGTAAATCAGATATTTACTCAAACATATTCATTGATTCAGAAAGCAAATTTTTTTTTGAGCAGCATGCTGAAGAAGACTCTTGAGAATCCCTTGGACTGCAAGTAGATCAAACCAGTCAATCCTAAAGGATATCAACCCTAAATTTTCATTGGCAGGATTGATACTGAAGCTGAAACTCCAATACTTTGGCCACTTGATGCAAAGAGCCAACTCACTGGAAAAGACCCTGATGAGGGAAAGACTGAAGGCAAAAGGTGAAGGGGTCGGCAGAGGATGAGGTGGTTAGCTAGCATCTCTGACTCAGTGGACATGAATTTCAGCAAACTTCAGGAGACAGTGAAGGACAGGGGAGCCTGGTGTGCTGCAGTCGATGGGGTCGCAGAGTCTTATGCGACTTTATTGACTGATCAACAATAATAATATATGTAGCATTACAGTGAGTGTTAGAGATAGGCCTTTACATAGAAATATTTCCTGCTCTTACATTAGCTCATAATCTAGTTAGGGAGAAAGGCATTAAAGAAATACTCACCCTCAAAATAAACTCTGATAAGTTCTAGGAAGGAAAAGAATGGGTGCCATGAAAGTCTGTAATTGTGGTACCAGATTTAAGGGGGTTGAGGGATTATGCTGGGCTTCTCTGGTGGCTCAGCTGGTAAAGAATCTGCCTGCAATGCGGGAGATGTGGATTTGATACCTGGGTTGGGAAGATCCGCTGGAGGAGGATGGCATGGCAACCCACTCTAGTATTCTTGCCTGAGAATTCCCATGGACAGAGGAGCCTGGGGGGCTACAGTCCCTGGGGTCACAAAGAGTCGGACACGACTGAGCAACCAAGCACAGCACAGCAAGGGACTATGCTGGCGTCCACGGTAGCTCAACAGTAAAGAATCCCCCTGCTGAGAGGAGGCTTGGCTTCTATCCCTGGGTCAGCAAGACCCCCTGGAGAAGGAAATGGCAATCCACTCCAGTATTCTTGTCTGGGAAATCTCATGGACAGAGGAGCCTGGCAGGCTACAGTCTGTGGGGTGGCAAAGAGTCAGACATGATTTAGTGACTAAACAACAAGGGTTTATGCTACTTCACAATAATTCATTTAGATATTTGCAGATATAAATCCATTTACAGATATAAACATGTTATCTACTACACCGAATAAACACTAGATTTGAATTACTTCTAGTAAATTTTATGTGTAAGTTATCATTTATCATTACTACCTCCCTTTTACAAATAACATGATTAGCATCATACAAGTAGCAAGTGTGATTTACACTGTAATTCTGTAATTCTATAGCTATACTTTTTAAATTCTGAAGTGAAGTGAAAATCGCTCAGTTGTGTCTGACTCTTTGCAACCCCATGGACTATACAGTCCATGGAATTCTCTAGGACAGAAGGACAGGGTAGCCTTCCCCTTCTCCAGCGGATCTTCCCAACCTGGGGATCAAACCCAGATCTCCCGCATTGCAGGCAGAATCTTTACCAGCTGAACCACAAGGGAAGCCCCTTTAAATTCTGAGATTATAGCAAAATCAAACTACTTTGGTCCCTGTCCATCTCCAGTCATTTACTCTTTTCTAATCCTTATTTTATACTACACTCTAGAACTCGTTCATTTTGGAGGGAGAACACAATTGAAGGAACTCTCAGTACAGTTTTTGGAACATTTTAATGTTTTAGAGATTAATTTGTCTGCAACCTGAAATAAGTTTTCTTGACTGACCAACATACCGTCACTTACAACTTAGTATTGTTTATGGAGGGGTTAGTGGTAAAGTTGCTGTGTCAGAGTATAAATTATCAAGAAGAAAACAGACATGATCTTTGCTCTCATGGAGGGCACAGGCAGTTGGACATCACAGTTCAGTTCAGTGGCTCAGTCATAGCCGACTCTTTGCTACCCCATGGACTACAGCACGCCAGGCTTCCCTGTCCATCACCAACTCCCTGAGCTTACTCAAACTCATGTCCATCCAGTCGGTGATGCCATCCAACCATCTCATCCTCTGTCGTCCCCCTTCCCTACTGCCTTCAATCTTTCCCAGCACCAGGGTCTTTTCAAATGAGGCAGATCTCTCCAGGTGGCCAAAGTATTGGAGTTTCAGCTTTAGCATCCGTCCTTCCAGTGAATATTCAGGACTGATTTCCTTCAGAATGGACAGGTTGGATCTCCTTGCTGTCCAAGGGACTCTCAAGAGTCTCCTCCAACACCACAGTTCAAAAGCATCAATTCTTTGGCGCTCAGCTTTCTTTATAGTCCAACTCTCACACCCATACATGACTACTAGAAAAAAGATAGCTTTGACTTGACGGACCATTACACAAATATATAAAAATATGTGTGTTACTTGTTATAATTAATATGAATGTGCAGAAGACTGAGCCAAGTGAGGAATATATAAAGCCCTAATTGAGACTGGACTCAGGTGATTAAGGAATTGTACTAAAAACCGCACGAAAGTGTTTTGTTCCCTAGGATGCAAGGTTCTAAAACCCTTCAAAACTCACGGAGGGTGTAGCTGCCGTGGCGGTGAGATCTTGGCACCCCATTGTCCAGTCAGGGGCTGACGCGACTTTGCCTGGCTCTGGAGCGGACCGCTGACTATTCTACATTGCTGTGGTGTGAGGCGAGTTTTCATCAATGGAACTTTCCGATTTTCCCCCCTAGCGTCTTCCTAGCGTCTTTCTGCCAGATCATTCGCTCCTCTGTGGCCGTCGCCCATCTGGTCCATCTACCAGAGGACCCTTGATTTTGAGTTCTCTTCCTCCGCCCCGCAAGCCTAGCACTTTGCTTGCGGCTTCGCGCAATACTCGTTCCGGGCCGTTGCACTTGGCCGCACAGTCCACTCCTTTCCCTCCAGGCTGCAGGTGGGTCGGAGGCGCGCGGGCTGGCTAGGGTGCCGGGCGCTCCTCGTCCCTGGGTGTCCCCTAGGTGGAAGTCGGCCCGGCGCGAGCGCTCGGTGCGCGTTCTGGGCCGTCTGCGCCTGGCGCGCGCCGCCAGCCCGCGCTCGCTCCCGTTCCTCCTCGCGCTCGCGGCGGCCCGGACAGCGCGCGCCGCCTCCCGCTCGTCCTCAGGCAGCCCCTGCCGGCCCTCGCGGCGCGCGCACCGGACCGGCCCAGGCTCCCCACTCGGGCCGGCCGGCTCGCGGGTTTGCTCGCCCCGCCCCCCGGTGCCGCAGCTGGGCGCTTGCGCGGGGCGCGTGGCCGTGGCCGGGGTCTCCGCCGCAGCCGGTGCCGCCGCCGCCTCCTCAGTCAGTCAGTCAGTCCCCAGCAATGGCGGAAGGAGGTGAGCGAGAGGAACTGCTCTCGCCGTCGCCGGTGTCTCCGGCCAAGCGCCTGTGCTCGTGGCCCAGTCCGCAGGCTCACCACCCTCGCGGTTCGCCCGGGGCGGCCGGCGGCGGGGTGGGGGGCGTCGGCGGCAGCTGCCTACCCCCGGGGGCCCGCCCCCACCTGCAGCCCGAGTCCTTGCTGGACTGCGCCGCCAAGACGGTAGCAGAAAAGTGGGCGTACGAACGGGTGGAGGAGCGCTTTGAGCGGATCCCGGAGCCCGTGCAGCGCCGCATCGTCTACTGGTCCTTCCCGCGGAATGAGCGGGAGATCTGCATGTACTCCAGCTTCCAGTACCGCGGCGGCCCTGGCGCCGGCGCGGCTGGCGGCGCCGCGGGGGCTTCGCCGGCCGAGGAGGGGCCGCCGCCACCCCCCGGGGCCGCCGCTCCGGCCGGCTCCGCCCCCGGGGCCGCCGTGGCGGGGGCGTCCCCCGGACTGGGCTCTGGGGCTGGAGTGGCCGGCGGCGTTGGCGGCGAGGGGCTACCATTCCGCCGGGGCATCCGTCTGCTGGACAGCGGCTCCGTGGAGAATGTGCTGCAAGTCGGTAGGTGCTCGCTCGGCTTCTCTCCGGTCCCCGGCCTCCTCTTCCGCAGGTGCCTTCTCCTTGCACAAGCCCTGAGCCAGGACCCCGGCTTTTTGCCCAACTCACTATCCTCTGCCAAAGGACAAACTAGTCACATAAAAAACTTTTCTCAACATTTCGTCAGGTCCACTGCTGCTCTTTCCCCCACTACCCCCATTTCTTTTTGTTTGAAGAGCGAATAGATCTCTTTTTTATTCCTCGTTCTGCACCCCACGCCAAAGCAAAAAGGATGGGGAAGTATGGCTTTCTGGACGTAATCATTTCTGAATGCGTTTTTCTAATTTAAGTTTAGAGAGGAGCGAACTGTTAGTGAATCTGGAGCAAGCGGTCTTACAGGGAACGTTTGAGGGACAGGCTGTCAAAGGCAATCTAGTCTTTGCAGATTGACGCTGAGTATAATTAACTTTAAAAATGGGGAAAAAGCCTCAGCAAAATACTGTGCATTTCAGACAGTTTTAATTATCTGCTTTAATGTTTTTTTCCCCTGGACCAGTGATACTTGGGAATCTAGGCTGTGGACTTAACAATACCCGAAGATGGAAATGTGACAGCTTCTTCTCCACACCCCCACCCAAGGAAAAAAAAAGGCACAATCTGGAGTGGGGGTGGGGTCTGTCTTCCTTGTCAGAATGGGGTAAATCAAAAGCTGGTCACGTTGGGTTTTTCAAATTAACAAATCTTCATATTTGCTTTTGTTTTATCTTTTTGTTTGTGGGGAAATAAAAAGGATTTCTTTTTCTTTTATTGCTCCAGAGCTTCTAGTCAGTTTGTTCATCTTATTAAATATACAAATTCAGTAGTCCTGATTTGTGGAATGGATCGGGAGAAAGGGGAAAAAATGACATTGTTTAACATTGACTTGCTATGTAGGGAAATTTAAACACTGATTTTTTTTTAAAATTTGGACTGTTGTAGCACTTTGGAAGTACACATTATCTTTATGCCTTTTATTATACAGTATATGCTCATATTTACTGAAAAAATATTGATTTTTGAAAGGAGTTGGAGAGAGGCTGTTTTTAGAATTAAACAGACCCAGGAACACACATAAACAGGAAACCCAAACATCTAGCTCTCTTCTCCCCAGGTAAAACTGACATATTTGAATTTTTTTTTTTTTCATTTGAAGAGTAGCACATTGTGGTGTTTCATATAAAGCAACCTACTTTTGATTATCGAGAATCACTGAATCCTGTTTCTTTTTAAAGCAACATATACCACAATTTGTTTTGCAAATGTGAAATGTAAATTTATCTAAGTTTATCCTGTGTCAGAATACAGAAACAGTAGATTTGAGAAAGTTTTGTTTATTTGAGGATATTCCTTTGTGTGTTTCTGTACATATTTGTAATAATGAGTTGAATAACAGGTAATTAAGGTGTGCAACTTTAATTCTGAAAACATGAAAATGAATATAGGCATTTCTTTATTCATCTGTAGATCATATTCTTTTTATGAGTTTATATAAATTTTTAAGTTTCTTGTTTAAATATTTTGAATTGAAAAGTTTCAATTTAAGTAGTCAGTTTATAGTAAGAGATACTGTATTTGAAAGAATTTTCAAACTTTGAAGGGGCAATTGAGAGAGAAGAGTTTTAAAGAAATATGTATTTTGAAAGTGACTATAATGTCAAGTTCTAAATGAAATCAGATGTTGTGAGTGATCCAGGTCATGTTTAAATTAGATCTTTTTCTTCTACAGTATGAGAGTTGGCATGCTTCTTAGGATGATGAGCTCTTGTATGATAGTTTTAGGGACTGGAGAAAGAATATATTTAAGCATATTTTCTGATTCTTACATTGGATTTCATAGATGAAGGTAGGATAAGGAATTAATCATTTTTAAGTAATGCTGTTTGAGAAACATGAGTTGTGTAATCTTTATTTTTCTGATTTTAATTTATGCTAGTGAGGGTGAAAGAGAAGAATATTCCATTCTTTATCATTCTGAGTTTTGTATCTTGCCATGAACCACTGTTAATTTTTTTGGCTGCATCATGCATTATCTTCCCCCACCAGAGATCAGACACGTGTGCCCTGTGTTGGGAGCACAGAGTTTTAACCACTGGACCACTAGGGAAGTCCTAAACCATCATTTAGTATGTAAAGTTAGAGAACCATTCCTCACCTCTTAAACCTAAAATGTGAGAATGTGACGATCTAGATGATAGGTTTTATAAAACTATTACCAAGAGATAAGCAAAAAAATGATTTGTATATAGCAAGACAGTAATCATGTTCTTCACTTTATAATTTCACTTCAAATTCAATATAGGGGCTTCACTGGTGGATCAGTGGGAAAGAATCTGCCTGCCAGTGCAGGAGACATGGGTTCGGTCCCTGATCCTGGAAGGTACCACATGCCTTGGAGCAACTAAGCGCATGCGCCATAACTACTGCGCCTGTGCTCTAGAGCCTGGGAGCCGCAGCTACTGAGCCCATGTGTCCTAGAGCCGGTGCTCTGCAGCAAGAGATGCCAGTGCAATGAGAAGTTCATGCTCCGCAGGTTGCCAGTAGCCCTCGCTCACCACAGCTGGAGAAGAGCCTGAGCAGCAAGGGATGTCCAGCACAGCCAAAAATAGTAAATAAATAAAATTACTTTTAAAAGCCCTCAATATAATTACTCAGTGCTACTATTAAAAATTCTTATTTATTTCCTTACTACATCCAAGCCATAGTTAAAACTTCAGAATTGGAAAGTTACTGAAGGCCGATGCTTTAGGAAGTAAGGGAAGTTAGGGTATTTCTTTTAAACATTCTTTTAAAGAAAAGATTCATAAACGGATTTAAACAAGGTAAACATGAAGTATTTTAAATATTTTATTACTTATATAAGTAAATTTAAAAATAAAGAAAACACAACATAAAAGAAAAAAATTGAAAGAAAATAAACAACAAAGACTTTGTACAAAGAGTGTTTATATTCAGTGACTTCTGATTACTTTCCACATGGAACCTGGTAATGGGAAGTCATGGACTGGTTAAAACACAGATGCTCTGTAGAAAACATCTGACTTTGAATTAGAACTAAAAGTTTCCCAGCTTGATGTAAAGAAATGGGAGGACTGTAGCTTGTTATGCTCAAAGGATACATTTCTTTTACAAGACAGTACTGAATCAGAGGTATTGCTCCTTTTAAAGGGGAAAATTATAAATTAGTCTTTTCATGGACATCTGTAAGTTTGAAGCTCTGTGAATAGACTTTTCTGTTCTCTCAGTATTATGAAGGTAATAGAGTTCAGATGTTTTAAGCATCTGCATTTTAACCTGTCTAAGGAGCCCATGGAAATAGTGGTAGTATAAACCTTGGGAAAATACTTACTCAGGAATCTGCAGATGGTATAAGAATGGTACAACTATAATTTACTAATAATTTTAAGATGTTGACCCATCATCATATTTTAAATTCATGTCTCTGTCTGGTAGAACTTAAAGGAGGATTGTGTCTTCTCAGGGAAATCTGACTTGATTGATGGAAAAGAAGCATTGATAGTTTTTCTCTTGTATGTAGAAATATTATATTTATTTGAATATTTAGATTTTCAAAAATTGGATAAAGTCTTATAGGGTCCTTCAGTGTTGGTATATCTTAATTATACAAATGTTTACCCAGAAATTATCATAGATTCTGACAGTTGAGCCCCATAGTTTTAGCCTACACATTTTCTAATAAATGCATAATTTGTGTGTAGATAGTCTTCAAGACTACAGTCACCATCCTAAGTACTACTTTATGTGAAAGAAATGAAATTACAAAGTCAATAATAATAAAAAGATCCATTTCAGGAAGTTATTCATAGCTTACACATTAAGTAGTTAAGTTTATAATTATGAACATGTATATATTATCAATAAACATCTGTGTAATTTTTCTGTGGTACAGCTTTTGTGAAGTGCAGCAGTAATAAGTATTGCTGGTGTTGATTTCTACAGGTAATTTATTTTTAATCTATATTATTTAGAGGAACAAAAGATAGCCTCACCTAAAAAGCTGTATAGCACTGTAAGTTAGAATAGATATAAAATCATAATAAAATTTCTACATGGGGAAAAATGACTTAATTTATATGTGAGATATTCCAGCAGGGAAAGCAGCTGCATACCTTTAAGGGATAAGTGGTAACATTTTTTAGAGTAGAAACTTACCAGGTTTTAAAATCACATTGCTCTTTTTCTTGCTTAAGCAATGAATTTTCTCCTTCCTCCTCCACCACAGTACCTCACACACATATCTTAATATTCAAGGGTTTGTTAATTTCCAAAATATACAAACAGCTCCTATAGTTTAATATGAAAAAAGCAAATGGTCTAATAAAAAAAAAATAGGCAGAAGACCTAAATAAACATTTCTCCAAAGAAGACATGAAGATGAACAACAGGCACATGAAAAGATGCTCAGTATTGCTAATTATTAGAGAAATGCAGATCAAAACGACCATGAAATATCACCTTACACCAGTCAGAATGGCCATCATCAAAACATCTATAAACAATAAGTGCTATAGAGGCTGTGAAGAGAAATGGACCCTCTTACTCTGTTGGTGGAAATGTAAATTGGTTCAGCCTCTGTGGAGAAGAGTATGGAGGTTCCTTAAAAGACTAAAAATAGATCTATCATATGATCCAGCAGTCTTACTCCTGGGCATCAGTGTTCATAGCAGCACTATTTACAATTGCCAAGACATGGGCCGTAAATGCCTAGTGGAAGATGAATAGATTAGGAAGATGTGGTACATATATTCAGTGGAATATTACTCAGCCATAAAAAGTATGAAATAATATAATTTGCAGCAACACGGATGGACCTAGAGATTATCACACTAAATGAAATTAGTCAAAGACAGATATCATATAACTTATATGTGGAATCTGAAAAGTGATACAAATGAATTATTTACAAAATGGAAATAGAGTCACAGACATAGAAAACAAACATGGTTACCAAAGGGGATAGTGGGAGTTGGGGGCGAGATAAATTAGAAATTTGGGGTTAACCTGTATAGACTACTACATATAAAATAGGCAAACAATGAGTATCTTCTGTATAGCACAGGAGAACTATACTCAATGTCTTGTAATAACCTATAATGGAAAAGAATTTGAAGAAGAATATATATATGTGTGTATGTAACTGAATCTCTTTGCTTTACACTTGAAACTAACATAACTTTGTAAATTACACTGCAATAAAAAAAATCTGTTGAATAATGAATGTTTAGAAGTTTAAAACAGACTTCTCAGTTAAGGGAGAGAGAGAGGAGATTTTTATAATATGTGGTGCTAGAAGATAAAGGGAAAACTCCATACTTGTGGGTATAATAAGCTGATGGCAGTAAGTGGTAGGAGTGTTGCAGCAGTGTGTATCTTTTATGTTGACTGACTGTTTGGTGTGAAGAATGGTGATGTATCAGTTTTTCTCCAAAACTTTAGATGAGTTCTTATGGAAGGCAACCTTCTTAATGATAGAGCTTTAAAGATAATGAATAAACTAAAGGTAGTAGACTTTTAAAGGTTATTTTTATTTAAGGAATTAAAAGTATATTACTGAAGTGTGAATACAAAGTCTAAATTTTGAAGTGAAAGGACTAGAAATTTACTTAAGCCTGTGTGAAACAGTTTCATTGCACTTGTTTCAATAACAGCTGTTAAAAATCAAGACATTAACAGTATCTTAGAGTTGATGGTTATATGGATATACATATGTATCTATCTACCTATCTGTATACATGTTAAAATGTATAGAACTATTCTCCAAGAAGTAAAATTTACTGTTATTTTAGAAAATAATTTTAAAAATAAAGGCATTAATATTAGTAAGTTAACATACAAGAGAGATACTGAAAATGCTGTATTAGTTTCCTATGGCTACTGTAACAAACTTCCACAAATTGGGTGGCTTAAAACAACAGAAATTTACTGTCTCATAGTTCTGGAGGAGAGAAGTCTGAAATCAAGGTATCAGCAGAGTCATGCTCCCTCTGAAACTAGTAAGGAAATCCTTCCTGCCTCTTCCTAGCTTCTGGTGGTTTGCCAGGAGTCTTTGACATTTCTTGACATACAACTGCATAACTCCAGTCTTTTTGTCACCTGGCATTCTTCCTATGTGTCTGTATTTTCACATGACCATTTTGGAAGGACAGCAGTCATACTGGGTTAGGGGCCTACCCTGCTCCAGTATGACCTCAGTTTAACTAATTACATGTGCAATGACCCTGTTTCCAAATAAGGTCACATTCTGAGGTGCTGGAGGTTAGGACTTCAACATATCTGTCTTGCTCAGTTGCTCAGTTGTGTCCGACTCTTTTGCAACCCTGTGGACTGTAGCTCACCAGGCTCCTCTGTCTGTGGAATTTTGCAGGCAAGAATACTGGAGTGGGTTGCCATTTCCCCCTCCAGGGGATCTTCCCAGCCCAGGGATCGAACCTGCATCTCCTGCTTCTCCCGTACTGCAAATTCTTTACCTTCTGAGCCGTTGGGGAAGCCTGTCAATCTTGAGAGAACACAATTCAACTCATAACAGCTTCTCATGCTTATTTCTTGTTGCATAACATAGTTTCATGTGAATTTTAAGCTTTTATATGTTGAATATGGCTTAAATTAGATATCACCACATCTATTTTATTAGATAAGCATTATTTCAGTTTAACTGATTCAGTTTGCATGATTGATTATTTAATATTTTTAATACATGTGGAACTTTTTTGATAGATAAGTGGTCATTTAAAGGTTAAACCTGTCATCATTCTTTATAAAAAATGACGACTATGCAATACAGCACTCAGGGCATACACGCATGGATGAACAGATTACTGTCAGATTTTTCTTCATGAATACCATTTATAACTCATTTATAGAAATAGGTAACCCTCAGTTGTCCAGAGCCTTTTCAGCATCTCCTTCAGTCAGATCACCAGTGGCTTGAGTGTTCTGCCAGTTCGGCACAATACACTGTACATGAAAGTATGAGACCTCATTGATAGTTTAAGGGCATAGAGATTGCAGTGCATGAGGTTTATCATGGAGAAACAGGAGGGCAAGATGGAGATGCTGTTCAAGCTCATCCTGATGGGACATAAGAGCCTGAGCTGGAGGGCACCTTGTATGGACTTTCTCTGTTATATGCATAAGGAAGTTTTGCAGCTATTGACCTAGAGCAAGTGAGCAAACAGAACAGAATCCTAGGCCAGCTTGCAGAAAGAACCCTAGGAGAGCAGAGAAATAAGTACAGTTGGATATCTTGTAAGTCTTGTATGCTGACCTCAGTCTCTTTGCTGGGAGGGAGAGGTTTAAGGAGGCACTTTCTTTCTGAGATTAAGAATTCTACCACTCTGTAATGTCCTACTGATACCCCTATCTGTATCACTGTACCTTCTTTTTCCTGCTAATTCTGTGCTAATGAATGTAGCTTCTGAGTTTACTTTGTATGATTCATTGTTGGGGCATTTGGAGGTACCAAGACCCTGGCAATTTTATGTGGCCTTTTGGACTGTCCTCTAAGAAGAAAGGGGCAGGCAGGAAGAAGTGGGGATCCCAGAATTAGTACAGGAGGAGGGGCTGCTAAGTTAGCTTACTGTTAGCAACAGCTTCCTATATTAGGGATAAAACATACACATGCATTAGAGCTGGGATATAGACCATAGGCGGTGAAGAGAAAAATGGTCAGTTCTCTTTTGGGTCTAGAAGTCAGCTGCGATGTCAGTTACTTAGGGTGGTCAATTAGCTTTCTCGTTCTGCTTTCACTATTCTTTTTGTCTCCTGCAATGGTTGGTGATCACCCAATGGATAGAGGCACATTGTCAGAGATGACTAAGCCTGGTAACTGACTTGCAAAATAAATTAAGACCTGGGAGAGGTGCCATCCTTCTTTCCAGCTGGAGAGACCCCAACACCAAATAGTTCTGTAGGGAGCCTGATTGTCAACTTCCAGTTCCTCACAGAGCCAGCCCATGTCCCACTCTGAACTCCCACTGGATATTCTGCTTCTCTAAGCTGGGAGTTCTTGAGGAGTTGGCAGAAGTGGCTGGAGCTGACTCTCCTACGGGGACATCACTTGGGCTTTGATATAGCAGAGTGGCTGACAGTTATCTTCCAACTCAGACTGGCTGGGACAGGACAAGGGCTATGCTTGATCATGACCAGGCTTGCCTGCTCCCATCTTGGAATGCCCCTGCTCTGGACCTCTCATTTCTTTTTATTGGTTTATTTTTCAGTGCATCTTTAATTTGTACAGAAATAAAATAAATTAAAATGTAAACAAAAAAGGAAATAGGTAATCCTGAAAGCATATGACCATGTCCTAACTTTTTCCAAAGTGTTAGTTGCTCAGTTGTGTCCAACTCTTTGCAACCCCATGGACTGTAGCCTGCCAAACTCCCCTGTCCATGGAATTCTCCAGATGAGAATACTGGAGTGGTGAATAGCCAAAGCAAGCTTGAGAAAGAAGAATGGAACTGGAGGAATCAACCTGTCTGACTTCAGACTACACTACAAAGCTACAGTCATCAAGACAGCATGGTACTGGCACAGAGACAGAAATATAGATCAATGGAACAAAATAGAAAGCCCAGAGATAAATCCACGCACCTATGGACACCTTATCTTTGACCAAGGAGGCAAGAATATACAGTGGAGAAAAGACAATCTCTTTAACAAGTGATGCTGGGAAAACTGGTCAACCACTTGTAAAAGAATGAAACTAGAACACTTTATAATACCATACACAAAAATAAACTCAAAATGGATTAGAGATCTAAATGTAAGACCAGAAACTATGAAACTCCTAGAGGAAAACATAGGCAACACACTCTCTGACATAAATCACAGCAGGATCCTCTATGACCCACCCCCCAGAGCAATGGAAATAAAAGCAAAAATAAACAAATGGAACCTAGTTAAACTTAAAAGCTTTTGCATGACAAAGGAAACTATAAGCAAGATGAAAAGAATGGGAGAAAATAATAGCAAATGAAGCAACTGACAAAGAATTAATCTCAAAAATATACAAGCAGCGCATCTAGCTCAATACCAGAAAAAATAAACGACTCAGTCAAAAAACTGGGCCAAAGAACTAAACAGACATTTCTCCAAAGAAGATATACAGATGGCTAACAAACACATGAAAAGATACTAAACAACCTTCATTATCTGAGAAATGAAAAACCACAATGAGGTACCATCTTACGCTGGTCAGAATGGCTGCTATCGAAAAGTCTACAAACAATAAATGCTGGAGAGGGTGCAGAGAAAAGGGAACCCTCTTACACTGTTGGTGGGAATGCAAACTGGTACAGCCACTATGGAGAACAGTGTGGAGATTCCTGAAAAAACTGGAAATAGAACTGCCATATGACCCAGCAATCCCACTGCTGGGCATACATACCAAGGAAACCAGAATTGAAAGAGACACGTGTACCCCAATGTTCATTGCAGCATTGTTTGCAATAGCCAGGACATGGAAGCAACCTAGATGTCCATCAGCAGACAAATGGATAAGAAAGCCATGGTACATATACACAATGGAATATTACTCAGCTATTAAAAAGAACGCATTTGAATCAGTTCTAATGAGGTGGATGAAACTGGAGCCTGTTATACAGAGTGAAGTAAGTCAGAAAGAAAAACACCAATACAGTATATTAACGCATATACATGGAATTTAGAAAGATGGTAATGATGACTCTGTATGCGAGACAGCAAAAGAGACACAGATACAAAGAAGAGACTTTTGGATTCTGTGGGAGAAGGTGAGGGCGGGATGATTTGAGAGAACAGCATTGAAACATCTGTATTACCATTTTTGAAATAGATTGCCAGTCCAGGTTCAATGCATGAGACAGGGCACTCAGGGCTGGTGCACTGGGATGATCCTGAGGGATGGGATGGGGAGGGAGGTGGAGGGGTGTTCAGGATGGGGTACATATGTATATCCATGGCTGATTCATGTCAATGTATGGCAAAACCACTACAATATTGTAAAGTAATTAGCCTCCAAGTAAAAAACAAAATACTGGAGTGGGTAGCCATTCCCTTCTTGAGGGAATCTTCCTCACCCAGGGATCAAACCTGGGTCTCCTGCATTGCAGGTGGATCATTTCCATCTGAGCCACCAGGGAAGCCCAACTGTTTTCAAACCCCAAGTTAATATGGTTTGGAATTGTGATAGTAGAAATATATTACAGTCCATTCCAGATTACTATTATGTAAATTTTCTACTGTGTGGTTTATATATAGGCTTATTTCTTTCCTCATATAGGCAGCATGCTTCTTGGCCACTTTTAACCTGTCATGGAGCTGGTATACTGAAGAAGTCACACTCATTTTAATATTAGCTTTAGCATTATATTATCACATGATGAATTTCTCTGATACTTTTCATAACCCCATATAGCCAACTGATTAATTTTTGGTTCTCAGTATTGAGAAAAATTGTTCTCCCTCTTAGAATATATAATGTGATATACCTTAAATTGGTACTCAGTAAATGTTTATTGAATGAATGAACAAGCTGTTATATAATTTAAAAATATTTAGACAGTATGAAAATATCTCTTTATTGATTTGTATGTAATGGGAGCCTAGGAGATATACTGGGAAAATGTAATTTCTGCATGTTTTTTATTTTGAAAACATTATATAGATTTAAAAATCCCAATGAGGCTTATTAACTAGTTTCTAATTCTTTTCATTAGATATTTGGTCACTTGTTTTGTGTAAAACTCAGTAAATAATTGTTTACTTACTCTGGGTGGAAATCATTCCAAAATACTTTGTGTTTTCCTACCTTAGACTACAAACCCCAGTTGGATACCAAAGCCTATGCTTCTGAGAACTACATTATGTTGCCATCTTTATGTAGGTGGGAGATTGTAAACTGAGTGAGTACTTGACCCTGAGAGATTCTCTGAAACCTAATATAGCTGATTTACTTTGTTGTACAGCAGAAACGAACACAACATTGTAAAACAATTATACTACAAAAAAATTAGTGAATTTTATTGAATGTAAATTTTGCCTCAGAAATTGGTTTTAAAGGAAAGAATGATAGGTCCCAATCGTTGATTTCACATTAAAATCGCTGGGGAGATTTTAAAGAAAGTGCCAAGGACTCACCCTAAATTAATTAAAAATCTGTTGAGAATGAGGACTGATCCTCAGAATTTTTAAAGAGCTCCTAGATGTTTTATGTGCAACCAGGGTTGAAAGACACTGTTCTAGAAAAATAATCACCTTTATTAGCATTTTCAGTGTTTTTAAACTTACTGTAGACAATCAAAATATTATATAATATTTACCACACAAATGCTTTGGACTCTGTCAACTTTTTTTTTCTATTTCAGCCTGTTTTTTTCTGTCTATCTTTAGGTTTATTAATGGATCTCAAAGGAAATTATTCTCTTTCACTTAAAAAATGTGTGTCTGTGTTTTGAAAAGGTCCTATGCAAAAGTGTATAAATTCTTACCATCAAAAGGCACTTGTATAAATGTAACACCAACATATAACTTTATTCATGCTTGTTCACTCCTTCACTCATTTGTAAAACTTACATTTAACATTCTGAAGTACTCAGTGCAAAATAGAACATAAATTCTGTATTTAAGGAGTGTGTAGTTTAGTATAGGATACATATTAAAATAGCATTTAGCACAATGTTCTCTAATAATAGAGGTAGTTACTGTTGAGGTAAAGAGTAGAAAGAGATTAACTAGAGAAATGGGTCTAGCTGGATAAATTAACTCTATTTTAATATAACTTCAATTATAGAAATATTAAAATTATGTTTAATAGTATAATAGAGATTGAAAACATTATTTATTGCTTACTGTTTAGATTGACCCTTCATGAAGTTCTTTCTGTGTTAACATTTTTCTTCCCTATAGTACTCTAGTTCATAGTGGACTCAAAGGATTGACATTAGCAAGCAGGAAGATGACAGAAATATTGCCAGATTTTTTTTTTCCCTCAGTATAAATTTTACAGATTTCTGTCTTTAGAATAACTTTATTATATCTTCATAGGATCTTTTTTAAAAAAATTATTGCTTTTTTAAGATACAAATATATGATAGAGCTAATCAGTAAAATAGATTTTGCTCTATCCATCCATTCATTAGCCTGCATTCTGTAATCAGGGGGAAAATGTATTATGCCTTTAAAAGCACTTGGAGATAATTGCATCTCTTCCCTACTGATTCATGGTCTTATTGAATGGAAGCTGGTAGCATTAATACATTCAGGAAAAGTCATCCTGTTTTTATTTTGCTTAAATCTATCAATACCTGGTAAACTGACAGGACTGTCAAGAATCACCAACATACACTGATGTTAGTGGTATAAAAACCTTCTCCATGTTATGGTTTCCTCTTGTGAAGAAATAATTTTGCTGATCTTTTTTCTCATTCAGTATTACATTATTATTTTTATTTTTAATTAAAGTATAGTTAATTTACAATTTTGTATTAGTTTCAGGTATACAACATAGTGATTCAGTTTTCTATAGATTAAACTCTCAATATTATTGCACTGTTTACTGGTATGTATATTTGCATGTTCTATCATATATATTATCACATATATGCAGAGACCATACAGCAGGTAGCCTCAGAATTCTGGCTCCTCACTACATCTCAGTTTCCCCAACCGTGGTGGTAGTGGTACATGCTCAATCTTGTCCGACTCTTTGTGGCCTCATGGACTGTAGCCCATTAGGCTCTTCTGTCCTTGGGATTTCCTCAACAAGAATACTGGAGTGGGTTGCCATTTCCTCCTCTAGGACCAACAGTTGTTTTGAGGATAAATCAATATGGTAGGTATTTAGAACAGAGCCTAACTCCTATTAGGTATTATGAAAATGTTCATTCACTATTATTATTGTACCAAAATTGTTGAGGTATTCCATGTTTGTTACCTTTCCTTTAACCTTCATGCCACCTCTGAAGCCTTTTCAATCTGACTTCTGCTTTCACTCACTATGTTAAAATTGATCTCTTAAAGGTTACCAGTGACCTCATGATTGCCAGACATAGTATCCTCTTCTCAGTCCTCATCCTTTATGACCTCTATATAGAATTTTCTATAGTCTTTTAAAATACTTTTCCCTAGATTTTTGTTTTACTTCATCATTCTGGTTTTCTTTCTACCTTTCTTCTTTATTCTCTTACTCCACAAAAGTAGGATTACCATCTTGCCCCAAGTTTTCTAATTAACCAATCTTGTTTATTTCTGTATCTTCAATGACTAGTTGAAGTTAGTTAGCTGGAATTGATGCTTTTGAATTGTGGTGCTGGAGAAGACTCTGGACACTCCCTTGGACTGCAAGGAGATCAAACCTGCTAGTCCTAAAGGAAATCAACCCTGAATACCATTGGAAGGGATGATGCTGAAACTGAAGCTTCAGTAGTTTGGTTAACTGATGCAAAGAACCAACTCATTGCAAAAGACCCTGATGCTGGGAAAGATTGAAGGCAAAAGGAGAAGAGAGCAACAGAAGATAAGATGGTTAGATAGCATCACTGACTCAATGGACATGAATTTGAGCAAACTCCAGGATAGAGGAGCCTGGTATTCTGCAGTCCACGGGGTCTCAGAGTCAGACATAATGTAGTGGTCTCAAATAAAATCTTAGATGATATTCCAGTTTTTGCAGCAGGAAAATTTGAGCTGTTTTGGGACTGGGACAGGGCCCAGAACTCAGTTTGGCCTGCTTTTTCCTTTTGATCCCTGAAACACTTCCAAATAATCTTGGGATTTGTAGTCAGGAGATCTGCCTGAGATTTCTCATCTGTAAAAGTATCAGAATTTTTGTGAGATTCTAAATAAACTCATATACATGAAAATACTTTATTACAAATAATTTGACTATTAAGTCTATATCATTGTTTCTCCCTCTTGAATTCAAGATCAGCTTGTATATTTGCCCACTAGATATTTCTACATGGATACCCTACTAGCCACTCAAAATCAATGTGTCTGATAAGGGATTAATGTCCAAAATATATAAAGAACTCCTACAACTCAACAACAAAAAACAAACAACCTGATTGAAAAATGGGCAAAGGACTTGAACAAACACTTCTTCAGAGAAGGTATGCAAATGACCAATAAGCACATAAAAAAATGCTCAGCATCACTAATCATAGGAAAATGTAAAAACCACAATGGGCCATCACTTTATATCCATTAGGATGCATATTATAAAGAGAAAAAAAATGAGAAGTGTTGGTGAGGATATAGAGAAATTGGAAACTTGTGCATCACTAGTGGGAATATAAAATGGTACAGCTTCTGTGGAAAATGATATGGTAGTTCTTCAGAAAACTAAACATAAAATTATTGGCTCTAGCAGTTTCACTTCTGGGTATATAACCAAAATAATTGAAAGAAGGAACTCTAACGGATGTTTGTACACCCCCTTATGGCAGCAGTAGTCACAATTGGCATAAGGTATAAGCAACTCAGTTGTCCAACAACAGATGAATGGGTAAACAAAATTTGGTATAAACATACAGCTTGCTATTATCCAGCCTTGACAGGGAAGAAAATTCTAATGAATGCTACACGGATGAACCTTGAAGTTACTGTTGTTCATTTGCTAAGTCATGTCTGACTCTTTGCAACCCCATGGATTGCAGCATGCCAGGCTTCTCTGACCTTCACTATCTCCTGGAGTTTCCTCAAACTCCGGTCCCTTGAGTTGGTGATACCATCCTACCATCTCATCCTCTGTCGCCCCTTCTCCTTTGCCTTCAGTCTTTCCCAGCATCAGGGTCTTTTCTAATGAGTTGGATCTTCACATCAGATGTCCAAAGCATTGGAGCTTCAGCTTCAGCATTCCTTACCATCTGAGCTACCAGGGTACCCCTGAAGACATTATCCTAAGTGAAATAAGCCAAACACAATAGGGCAAAATTAATATGATTCCACTTACATAAGCTACCTAAAATAGGCAAATTCATAGAGATAGAAAGTAAAAGAAGTTATGAGAGGCTGGGGGCAGAGGGGAGAGGGGAATGGAAAGTTTTATTTATTTATTTATTTATTGAAGGATAATTGCTTTACAGAATTTTGTTGTTTTCTGTCAGACCTCAACATGAATAGGTGTACTTATAGCCCCCCTGTTGAACCTCCCCCATTCCCTCCCCATCCCACCCCTCTAGGTTGATACAGAGCCCCTGTTTTGAGTTTCCTGAGTCGTACAGCAAATTCCTGTTGGCTATCTATTTTACATACAGTAATGTAAGTTTCCATGTTACACTTTCCATACATCTTACCCTCTCCTCCCCTCTCCCCATGTCCGTAAGTGTATTCTCTTATGTCTGTTTCTCCATTGCTGCCTTGTAAATAGATTCTTCAGTACCATTTTCTAGATTCCATATATGTGCGTTAGAATACAGTATTTATTTGACTCACTTCATTCTGTATAATAAGTTCTAGGTTCATCCACCTCATCTGAACTGACTCAAATATGTTCCTTTTTATGGCCAAGTAATATTCCATTATGTATGTGTACCACAATTTCTTTATCCATTCATCTGTCAATGGACATCTAGGTTGCTTCCATGTTCTAGCTATTGTAAATAGTGCTGCAATGAACAATGGGATACATGTGTCTTTTTCAACCCTGGTTTCCTCAGGGTATATGCCTAGGAGTGGGATTGCTGGGTCATATTATGGTTTTATTCCTAGTTTTGTAAGGAATTTCCATACTGTCTTCCATAGTGGCCATATCAATTTACATTCCCACCAACAGTGCAAGAGTATTCCCTTTTCTCCACACTCTCCATCATTTATTGTTTGTAGACTTATTGATAATGGCCATTCTGACGAGTGTGAGGTGATACCTCATTGTGGTTTTGATTTGCAGTTCTCTAATAATGAGCGATATTGAGCATCTTTTCATGTGTTTGTTAGCCATTTGTATGTCTCCTTTGGAGAAATGTCTGTTTAGGTCTATTTCCCACTTTTTGATTGGGTTTTGTTTTTCTAGCATTAAGTTGTATGAGCTGCTTGTATGTTTTGGAAACTAATCCTTTGTCAGTTGTTTCATTTGCTATTATTTTCTCCCATTCTGAAGGCTGTCTTTTCACCTTGCTTATAGTTTCCTTTGCTGTGCAAAAGCTCTTAAGTTTATCAGGTCCCACTTGTTTACTTTTGTTTTTATTTCCATTATTCTAAGAGGTGGGTCATAGAGGATCTTGCATTGATTTATGTCATCTAGTGTTCTGTCTATGTTTTCCTCTAAGAGTTTTATGGTTTCTGGTCTTATATTTAGGTGTTTAATCCATTTTGAGTTTATCTTTGTGTGTGGTGTTAGGAAGTGTTCTAATTTCATTCTTTTACATGGTAGCTGTCCAGTTTTCCTGGCACCATTTATTAAAGAGGCTATCTTTGCCCCGTTTTATATTCCTGCCGCCTTTGTCAATAATAAGGTACCCATAGGTGCATGGGTTTATTTCTGGGCTTTCTATCTTGTTCCATTGATCTATATTTCTGTTTTTGTGCCAGTACCATACTGTCTTGATGACTGTAGCTTTGTAGTATAGTCTGAAGTCAGGAAGGTTGTTTCCTCCAGTTCTATTCTTCTTTCTCAAGACTGCTTTGGCCATTCAGGGTCTTTGTGTTTCCATATGAATTGTGAAATTTTTTGTTCTAGTTCTGTGGAAAATGCCATTGGTAATTTGCTAGGGGTCTCATTGAATCTGTAGATTGCATTTGGTAGTATAGTCATTTTCACAATATTGATTCTTCCTACCCAGGAATATGGAATATCTCTCCATCTGTTTATGTTGTCTTTTATTTCTTTCATCAGTGTCTTATTTTCTGCGTACAGTTCTTTTGTGTCCTTAGGTAAGTTTATTCCTAGATATTTAATTCTTTTTGTTGCAGTGGTGAATGGGATTGATTCCTTAATTTCTCTTTCTGATTTTTCATTGTTAGTATATAGAAATGCAAGTGATTTCTGTGTATTGATTTTGTATCCTGCAACTTTGCTAAATTCACTGATTAGTAACTTTTTGATGCTATCTTTAGGGTTTTCTATGTACAGTATCATGTCATCTGAGAACAGTGAGAGCTTTACTTCTTCTTTTCTGATCTGGAAAGTTATTTTTTAATGAGTGTACAGTTTTATTGTAGGATGATGAAAAAGTTCTAGAGGTGGATAATGGTGATGGTTGCACAGCAGTGAGAATATATTTAATGTCACTGAACTGTAACCTTAAAATGGGTAAAGGGTACACCTTATTTGTATTTTACTGCAAGAAAAAAAGTTGTGAAAAATTTGAATGATATGATTCAATTTATATGAAATGTTCAGAATAGGCAAGTCCTAAGGATAGAAAGTAGATTCATGATTTCAGGGACCTGGAAGTAGGGAAAGTAATTGCTGATGGGTATGGGATTTCCTTTGGGGTGATGAAATGTTCTAACATTAGATAATGGTTGTGACTGCACAAATCTGTAAATATACTAAATACCACTGAATTGTATATTTTAAGCATAAGTTTTTTGTGTTATATGAATTATGTCACAATAAAGCTGTTATTAAAAAAGCAAGTATTCCAATGTGGGGAGAGAAACTTCAAAGACATTTTGTTTCTTAAGAAACGAGGTCTAAATTCTTAAGCCTTATTTTTAGATATTATTTTAGCCTTATTTTAGCGAGGTTCAAATCTCAGTTCTGCTGCTTTCTAGCTGGATAACCTTGGATGACGTGTTATTATACTTAACCCTTCCGTGCCTCGGTTTCTTTATCTCTAAAATGGGCATATAATACTGTTTCAGAATGTTTTTATTATAGTTAAATGAGATAATGTATTCAAAGTCAACTTAGAATTTCTAACACATACATTGTAGGGATACTGTGACTTTTAGTTCTCTTTCTTTTAACCTTCTATACCTCTTAGTGGTCTTTATATTTCCATTTTTAAAAGTAACATTTCCATAACTAGAGAAGCTGGTGCACTGCAAAGATGACCAAGCACAGCCTCCCTCCCCTCCCCGCCAAAGGGCCATTTCCTTATCTACTTAGTTGAAATTAAACCTTTCTTTCATTTTAGTCCTATGCATTATTCATCAATTGTTTATTGAGTACCTGTTATGTTTTAGGCTCTGGTCCAGACGCTGGAGATGCAGCAGTGAATAAAACAAAGTTTCTGCTTTTGTGGAGCATACATTTTAGTGAGGGGACCCACTCACTAAGGCACTTTCTCCTTTCAGCTTGTGTTATGCTTATTTATAATTAGGTATTATTTTCTGTTCCAGTCTGTAAGGACTTCTAGGCCAAGGACTGTATCCTACAATATTTTCAGCATCCAGCACAATACCTAGCTGATTTCATAATGGACTTTTAAGAAGCTTTGTGGAAATGAGTCAAAAACATCTTATTAATTTCTTTGACTGTCACAGTAGTAATTTTCAGTGCTGCTGCTTTATACTTAAGTCACTTGAGAAACTTCAGTAAAATACTTTCTGGGGCGCCACCCATGTAAATCCTAATTAAGATTGGAATGGGACTGAGGAATCTCCATGTCTTATAAGCTCTCCAGGTTTAAATGCTTGGGATCTACTATTCTATAGCACTTAACACAGTGATGTACATGGAATGTGCTTAGTAGATGTTGGATGAATTGATTTATTGGTTGATTTATACACTAGCTTTTTCCAAACCAGATTCGAAACTTGTGGGTCAAATTGAAAAGAAAAAAAAAAACAATGAAAAAGTCATCTCAGCAACACTATAATTTGCTGTTCCGAAAATCACTAGTATCCATCCTTTTTTCTTTTTAAGTGCTAATTCTTAATGTGCTTTATCCAAAATAATTCTCCACATTTTAATAGGTACATGCATTTTTGAAAAAGCATTGGAAAAGTCTGAAAGGATTTATATCTAACTGATAAATAATATTTATGAAGAGAAAGGGAAATAGGTGGTAACCAAGAGGAAATTTAGTTTAATCTGAATTTTTTGAATTATTTTATGGCAAGAATCTATTATATATTCCTTGTATAATAATGTAATTAAAATAAGTTAAGACTTCCTGGTAGCTCAGTGGTAAAGAATCTGCCTGCCAGTGCAGGGGACCCAGGTTTGATTCCTGATCTGGAAAGATCCCACATGCTGTGGAACAACTAAGCCCATGCACCACAACTACTGAGCCTGTACTCTGGAGCCTGAGAGTTGCAACTGATGAGCCCATGCTCTGCAACAAGAGAAGCCACCACAATGAGAAGCCTGCCCACCTCAGCTAGAGAGTAACCCTGCCACTCAGTGCAGTTAAAGACTGTGACTTATTCAACTGCATTTTGGTCAGTGACTTTTGTCTCTTAAATTAACATGGGTGGACAGATGTCATTTTACCTTTATAAATATGACTTAGGTAAGGAATTCTTAACCTAGCACCTGTAAATGGCTTTCAAGGATCCAGGAACTCCTGAAATATTTTCAGACTTTACAACTAAGTATGGACATTTTTCAGAGAAGACAGTCCATAGCTTTCATTTGATACTCAAAGGGATCCATAACTCACATAAGTCCAGGAACCACTATTATGCAAAAGACTTTGTTTTATTTCATAAAAATCCTGCAGTAAATTCCTCTATTACCTTTGAGCCTTATGAATAGAATAGTTACTTTATTTTCTTAAAGGTTAACACAGCTCTGTTGCTTGCTGTTTCTAATAAATATTTCAGTTTTGTCATCTTTCATATATTGATTCTGTTTTGCTACTTATCTAAGTGCTGCTAAGTTCCTATTTTTTTTTTTTTTTGTTATTAACGAATGATGGCTTGACATTATTGTGCCATAGACAGCTAAGTTTTAATGATTTGCACTAGCTGAAATAAAATAATATCCTATGAGGTTAATGAATAGAGTAGGTCATAGCTACTTCTTTATTGAATTTTCCTATGGAATCAAATTTTTTAGGTTATGTTCCCTGGGAAATAAACTCTAAAATGGAGATTTGCTTGCAGGTTTATTGAGGAACAATACTTGTAATGGAGTGAGGGAAGCAAGATTAGAAGGGCAGAAGGATTGAACTGATGCAGTTGAAACAGAGATGTTAGTCCATATTTTGAGGAATTCTGGAGCTTGGATGACACTTCAGAGCTGTCTGGAATTGTTGTTATTCAGTTGCTGAGTTGTGTCCAACTCTTTGCAACCCCATGGACTGCTGAACACCAGGCTTCCCTGTCCTTCATTATTTCCTGGAGTTTGCTCAAACTCATGTCCAATGAGTCAGTGATGGCATCCAACCATCTTAGCTCCTAATTCCCCCTACTCCTCCATTCCTCAGTCTTTCCCAGCATCCGGTCTATGTGGCTGACCTGAGGGCATAGGGGTATAACCTTGGGTGGAGCAGTTTCTTTCTATGGTAGAAATAGAACTACCCAGTTTTCCTTCCCAGCTGCAGGAAGTGCTTTAAGCAGATGGTTTCCAGTTATCAGCTGGTTCAGGATCTGTCTCACCTACAGAGAGCTGCTTCACCTTAGGTCACAGTCTTCCAGGAGCAGTTTTCAAATGGCTGAGCAAGATGGGGGTATAAAAGTCCAGCTATTTTGGCCCAAGATGAAACTGTTTGACAGGTAGTACTTGTTCAGAGAACCTTTCCTGCTCGTCAGGCCTGCATTACAGTTTGACTTCTTCCTCTTCCTGCTTCTGCTGCCTTTCCATCACAGGTATTGATTTCTAATAACCATCTTGTATCCCAAGCTCCCTCTTAGTTTCTGCTTTCAAAGAATGCAACCCATGGTACTTTCGTTGAGGGTAGTTTGTGGAGGAGGCCTTGGTTGTGAGCTGCTAGCATAAATGCAAAAAGGCAAAATGGCTGTCTGAAGAGGCCTTACAAATAGCTGTGAAAAGAAGAGAAGTGAAAAGCAAAGGAGAAAAGGAAAGATATTCCCACTTGAATTCAGAGTTCCAAAGAATAGCCAGGAGAGATAAGAAAGCCTTCCTCAGCGATCAGTGCAAAGAAATAGAGGAAAACAAAGAATGGGAAAGGCTAGAGATCTCTTCAAGAAAATTAGAGATACCAAGGGAATATTTCATGCAAAGATGGGTTCAATAAAGGACAGAAATGGTATGGACTTAACAGAAGCAGAAGATATTGAGAATAGGTGGCAAGAATACACAGAAGAACTGTACAAAAAAGATCTTCATGATCCAGATAATCACGATGGTGTGATCACTCACCTAGAGCCAGACATCCTGGAATGTGAAGTCAAGTAGGCCTTAGAATGCATCACTATGAACAAAGCTACTGGAGGTGGTAGAATTGAGCTATTTCAAATCCTGAGAGATGATGCTGTGAAAATGCTGCACTCAATATGCCAGCAGATTTGGAAAACTCAGTAGTGGTCAGAGGACTGGAAAAGGTCAGTTTTCATTCCAGTCCCTAAGAAATGCAGTCGCAAAGAATGCTCAAACTACCGCACAATTGCACTCATCTCACACGCTAGTAATGCTCAAATTTCTCCAAGCCAGGCGCAGGCTTCAGCAATACGTGAACCGTGAACTTCCAGATGTTCAAGCTGGTTTTAGAAAAGGCAGAGGAATCAGAGATCAAATTGCCAACATCTGCTGGATCATCGAAAAAGCAAGAGAGTTCCAGAAAAACATTTATTGACTATGCCAAAGCCTTTGACTGTGTGAATCACAATAAACTGTGGAAAATTCTGAAAGAGATGGGAATACCAGACCACCTGACCTGCCTCTTGAGAAACCTATATGCAGGTCAGGAAGCACCAGTTAGAACTGAACATGGAACAACAGACTGGTTCCAAATAGGAAAAGGAGTACGTCAAGGCTGTATATTGTCTCCCTGCTTATTTAACTTATATGCAGAGTATATCATGAGAAATGCTGGGTTGGAAGAAGCACAAGCTAGAATCAGGATTTCTGGGAGAAATATCAATAACCTCAGATATGCAGATGACACCACCCTTATGGCAGAAAGTGAAGATGAACTTAAAAGCCCCTTGATGAAAGTGAAAGAGGAGAGTGAAAAAGTTGGTTTAAAGCTCTACATTCAGAAAACTAAGATCATGGCATCTGGTCCCATCACTTCATGGGAAATAGATGGGGAGACAGTGGAAAGAGTGTCAGACTTTATTTTTTTGAGCTCCAAAACCACTGCAGGTGGTGATTGCAGCCATGAAATTAAAAGACAGTTATTCCTTGAAAGGAAAGTTATGACCAGCCTAGATAGCTTATTTATCTATTTATTTATTTATTTTTATTTTTTTAGACAGCATTTTTAAAACTAGAGACATTACTTTGCCAACAAAGGTCCATCTGCTCAAGGCTATGGTTTTTCCAGTGGTCATGTATGGATGTGAGAGTTGGACTGTAAAGAAAGCTGAGCACCAAAAAATTCATGCTTTTGAACTATGGTGTTGGAGAAGACTCTAGAGAGTCCCTTGGACTGCAAGGAGATCCAACCCGTCCATCCTAAAGGAGATCAGTCCTGGGTGTTCATTGGAAGGACTGATGCTGAAACTGAAACTCCAGTACTTTGGCCACCTCATGCGAAGAGTTGACTCATTGGAAAAGACTCTGATGCTGGGAGGGATGGGGGCAGGAGAAGGGGACGACACAGGGTGAGATGGCTGGATGGCATCACTGACTCAATGGACATGGGTTTGAGTAAACTCCAGGAGTTGGTGATGGACAGGGAGGCCTGGCATGCTGCAATTCATGGGGTCGCAAAGAGTCTGACACGACTGAGTGACTGAACTGAACTGAGCATCCAACTCTCCTGGCAATTAGAGGAATAAGTGCCTTGGTCTTGACTGGAGTGTCTGAGCACTGTATTCCTTGTGCTTCTTGAGTTAATTTCAGATAGTAATTTCACCCCCATGTGTGAACAACTTCTCCAGTATTCTGTTTGATCTCTTTTAAAATGTTGGGAATTTACAAATGTGAGATTAGTGGACCAGTTACAACCTCTTTCACTCAGCTAGTCTTCAGATGACAACTGAGTAGTCTGTCTCCCTCCACTAATCTCTAGATTCTTGTCCAGAATCTCTTCCTGTCTAAATGACTTACCAGATGGGATGTCGGTCATGACTGAGGGGTCTGAGCCTAGTTACCGTGCCCTTTTTAGGTCTTGGCACTGTACTTGTTTATTTACCGTCAACATTGGACAAGGAAGTTATTAAGAGATGCTCCAGTGGTAACCTCCATGCTAAATGTCATCTACTTCCTGATGTTACTTTTCTTTGTGTTGGTAAATCTGCTTAATTTCATTTACACCATATGTTGCTAAGATAGTATGCTACGTGACATTAAAATCAGATCTATTATGTGGGTTTTAAAGATCAAACAGAACCTTGTTGAATCTGTTTCATTAATGTTTGTTTGATACATGATGGGGACACTAATTGCAGAGTTTTGTAGATTGTCATCTCTTGTGTTGTCTCTTGCAAATATTATTAATATATTGTCAGGATAATTAGCAACAAAAGAAGTTACTTAAAATATTATGGTTTTATTTGTAGTATTTTGGTATAGTTTTATTTAGAACTTTAGTTAGTAATGAGTGGTTGTTTAGCACCCACTTCCCATTACCTATTAGAGATTAGAATTGAAAAATTGAGAAGCTGGATCTTAACTTAATGCAGTTATATAGCCATGTGATAATTATGTCATTTAGCAAACCATCAAGACATGTTAACATTGCTGAAGGTTTTAGTGAGGAACCTTCCTTCTGCTCTGAAGCCAAGCCTGCTCGATGAGGTTTTGAAGATGAGAATATCAGCAGTGTCCCTGAAGAGACTTAATATTTTGAACCTGGAGGCTCTCTTGGCAGACACTCTTTCCTTTCCTTCTTTCCTCCCTCCTCCCTCTATCCTTTCTTCTCCCTCCCTTCCTTCCTTCCCACTTTTGGCAAGATATAACTCACAAACCACACAACTCACCCACTTGAAGTGTACAGTTAAATGTTTTTTAGGATAGTCACAGATATGGGCAGCCATCACCACAGTCCATTTTAGAACATTTTTATCATCTTAAAGGAAACCCTATACTACCCTTTGATATCACTCCCTAATCCTATCATCCCCTCTAACAACCCCTCTAAGCAACCACTAATTTTTATCTTTATGCCTATTATCTGATTCAGAAATTGGATTCATATGCTATGTAATCTTCTGTGACTGACTTTTTTCATTTAGCATAATTTTTCAAGGTTCATCTGTGTTGTTACATGCATCAGTACGCCATTCCTTGTTTTGACTGAATAATATTTCACTGTGTGGATATACTGCATTTTGTTTATCTTTTACTTAATTCTTGAACTTTTACATTGTTTCCCTTTTGGTTATCAGTAATGTTGCCATGAACATTCATGTACAAACTTTTGTGTGGACATATCTTTTCATCTCTTTTGGGAATAGAATTGTTGAGTCATATGGTAGCTCTGTGGTAGTTTTTGAGGAACTGCCAAACTATTTTCCAAAGTATCTACACCATTTTACACCCCCCTGCCTTCACAATATATGAGGATTTCAATTTCTCTGCATCCTTGTCAAAGCTTACTATTATCTATCTTTTTTATTATTACCATCCTAGTTGGAATGAAGCAGGATTTCATTGTGGTTAATTTTGATTTGCATTTCTCTGATGACTAATGATGCTGAGCATCTTTCCAGTTGTTTATTGGCCATTTGTATATCCTCTTTGGAGAAATGGCTCTTCAGATCCTTTGCCCATGTTTAAGTTGGGTTGTGTTTTTATTGTTGAGTTGTAAGAGTTATTTATTTTTTCTGGATAGTAGTTTTTTGTCACATATGTGATTTATAAACATATTCTTCTACTTTGTGGGTTGTCTCTTCACTTCATTGGTAATATCCTTTGAAGCACAGAAGTTTTTAGTTCTAATGAAGTACAGTTTATTTTTTTCTTTGTTGCTTGCTTTATTGATAACATTTCTAAGAAACCACAGAGTCAAAGGCTTTGGTGTAATCAGTAAAGCAGAAGTAGATGTTTTTCTGGAATTCTTTTGCTTTTTCGATGATCCAGTGGATGTTGGCAACTTGATCTCCACTTTCTCTGCCTTTTCTAAATACAGCTTGAACATCTGGAAGTTCGCGTTTCACATAGTGCCTAGCACAAGAACATGAAGATTTACTTCTGTGATTTCTTCTGTGGCTTTTATAATTTTAGCTCTTCTACTTCTGTCTGTGTTCCATTTTGAGTTGATTTTTGTATATGGTGTCAGAAAGGTCTTCAGCTTCATTCTTTGGCATGTGGCTACTCAGTTGTCCCAACATTATTTGTTTAAATTATGGTTCTTTTCCCAATGAATAGTTTTGGCACTCTTGTTGAAAGTTAATTGAAAATTAATTAAACTTATTTCTGGATTCTCAGTTCTGTTCCATTGATCTATGTCTTTCCTTCTGTTAATATCACACTATTTTGATTTGTGTTGCTCTGTAGTATTGAAATTGGAAAGTGAGTTTTGAACTTTGTTCTTTTATTTCTTTCTTTTTCCAGCTTTATTGAGATAATTGACATGTAACATTATGCACGTTTAAGGGATATGATGTGATGATTTGATATATGTATATATTATGAAATGTTTACCACAGTAAGGTTAGTTAACACATTCTTCACCTCACATACCATTTTCTTGTTTTTCTGGTGAGAATATTAAATATCTATTCTCATAACAACTTTCAAGTATATAGTACATTAATGTTAGCTGTAGTCATCATGCTGTACATTAGGTTCCTGGAACTTACTCATGTTATTGCACTCATCTCACACACTAGCAAAGTAATGCTCAAAATTCTCCAAGTCAGGCTTCAACAGTGTGTGAAACATGAACTTCCAGATGTTCAAGCTGGATTTAGAAAAAACAGAGGAACCAGAGATCAAATCGCCAACATCCATTGGATCATTGAAAAAGCAAGAGAATTCCAGAAAAGCATCTACTTCTGCTTTACTGATTACGCCAAAGTCTTTGATTCTGTGGACCACAACAAACTCTGGAAAATGTTTAAAAGGATGGGAATACCTGACCACCTGACCTGCCTCTTGAGAAATCTGTATGCAGGTCAGGAAGCAACAGTTAGAACTGGACACAGAACAACAGAGTGGTTCCAAATAGGGAAAGGAGTACGTCAAGGCTGTATATTGTCACCCTGCTTATTTAACTTATATGCAGAGTACATCATGAGAAACGCTGGGGTGCATGAAGCACAACTGAAACCAAGATTGCTGGGAGAAATATCAACAACTTCAGATATGCAGATGATACAACCCTTATGGCATAAAGTGAAGAAGAACTAAAGAGCCTCTTGATGAAAGTGAAAGAGGAGAGTGAAAAAGTTGGCTTAAAACTCAGCATTCAGAAAACTAAAATCATGGCGTCTGGTCCCATCACTTTATGGCAAATAGATGGGGAAATGGTGGAAACAGTGAGAGACTTTATTTTGGGGGGCTCCAGAATCACTGCAGATGGTGACTGCTGCCATAAAATTAAAAGACGCTTGCTCCTTGGAAGAAAAGTTATGACCAACCTAGACGGCATATTAAAAAGCAGAGACATTACTTTGCCAACAAAGGTTTGTCCTAGTCAAAGCTATAGTTTTTCCAGTAGTCGTGTATGGATGTGAGAGTTGGACTATAAAGAAAGCTGAGTGCTGAAGAATTGATGCTTTTGAATTGTGGTGTTGGAGAAGACTCTTGAGAGTCCCCTGGACTGCAAGGAGATCCAACCAGTCCATCCTAAAGGAAGTTGGTCCTGAATATTCATTTCGAAGGACTGGTGCTGAAGCTGAAACTCCAGTACTTTGGCCACCTGATTTGAAGAACTGACTCATTGGAAAAGACCCTGATGGTGGGAAAGGTTGAAGGCAGGAGGAGAAGGGGCTGACAGAGGATGAGATGGTTGGATAGTGTCTCCTACTCAGTGGATGTGAGTTTGGGTAAACTCCTGGAGTTGGTGATGGACAGCGAAGCCTGGCGTGCTGCAGTCCATGGAGTTGTAAAGAGTCGGACACGATTGAGTGACTGAACTGAACTAACTCATCTTATAACTGTAAGTTTGACTAACATATCCTGTTCTCCCCTCAGCCCTTGGCAACTACCATTCTATTCTCTGTTCTATGAGTTTGGTGTTTTTAGATTACAGATATAAATGACATTATACAGTATTTTTTTTTTTTCTGGATGACTTATTTCATGTAGCTTAATGCTCTCAAGGTCCACATGTGTTGTCACAAATGGGAAAATATCCTTCTTTTTTATAACTGAATAATACACACACATACACGCACACACACACACACACACACACACTACATTTTCTTTATCTGTTCATCCCTTGATTGACAGTTAGGTTGTTTCCATGTCTTGGCTATTGTAAATAATGCTACAGTAAACATGGGAGTGCTCATATCTCTTTGAGATAGTGATTTCATTCTTTTGATATATAACTGAAAGTGGGATTGCTGGATCATACAGTAGTTCGGTTTTTTAATTTCTGAGGAACTTTCACAATGTTTTCCCATAGTGGGCGTACTAGTTTACATTCCTGCCAACAGTGCACCAAGATTTCCTTTTTCTCTTCATCCTGGACAGCATTTGTTATCTCTCTCTCTTTTTTTTTTTGTAATAGTCATTCTAAGAGGTGGGAGATGGTATCTCATTATGGTTTTGACTTTCATTTCCCTCAAGAAGTTGACAGAGAGGCTGGTGGGCTACAATCCATAGGGTCAAAAAGAGTCAGATACAACTAAAGCAACTTAGCATATGCACACAAAGACATTGAACACCTTTTCATTTGCATATCTTCTTTAGAAAACTATTTATTCAAATCCTCCACCCATTTTTTAATCGGATTCTTTATGTTTTTGCTATTGAGTTATATTAGTTCCTTACACATTTTGGATATTAACCCCTTATGCGCTGTATGGTTTGCAAATGTTTTCTCCCATTCCATAGGTTGCCTTTTCATTTTGTTAGTTATTTCTTTTGCTGTGCAGGAAGTTTTTAGCTTGATGTAGTCCCACTTGTTTATTTTTGCTTTTGTTGCTTGTGCTTCTGTTGTCAAAAACTCATTGCCAAGACCCAGATGATGGAACCCTTCCCCTATATTTTCTTCTAGGTGTTTTGTAGTTTTAGGTCTTAAATTTAATTCTTTTTGAGTTAATATTTTGTGAGTGGTAAGAAAAAGGTCCAAATTTTCTTTTATATGTGTATATACAGTTTCCCCAACACCATTTATTAAAGAAACTATCCTTTTCCCATTGAATTTTCTTGGCCCTTCTCAAATATTAGTTGACCATTTATGCATGGGGTTATTCCTGGATTTTCATATGGTTCCACTGGTCTATATGTCTGTTTTTATGCCAGTACCATATTGTTTTGATTACTAGTGTTATTTTTCAAGATTGTTTTGGCTATCCTGGTTCTCTTGAGTTTCTGTATGAATTTTAGGATTAGCTTGTCAATTTCTGCAAAAAAACCAGCTGGGATTTTGATAGGGATTGCATTGAATCTGTAGGTCAATTTGTATAAATCAATGTTGCCGTTTGTGTTAGTGTTCTATTACTGCTGTAACAGGTACCACAGACTTCGAAGCTTAAAACAGCACATATTAGTACTTTATAGTTCTGGAAATCAGAAATCTGAATGGGTCTTTCTGGGCAAAAACCAGCTTGTCAGCAGAGTTTTGTTATGTCTGGTCACCCTAGGGGAAAGTCTCTTTCCATGCCTTTTTCTACCTTCTAGAAGCCACATTAGCATTTTGTGGCTCGTGGATCTTTCTTCCATTTTCATAGCCTGTCATTCCAACCTCTGCTTCTGTTGTCACATTTTCTCTCTCTGACTTTAAGCCTTTTGGAAGCGTCAGTTGTTCATTTGAGTCCAACTCTTTGTGACCCCATGGACTGTGACCCACCAGGCTCCTCTGTCCATGAAATTCTCCAGGCCAGAATACTGGAATGAGTTGCCATCCCCTTCTCCAGGGGATCTTCCTAACCCAGGGATCACACCAGGTTTCCTGCATTGCAGGCAGATTCTTTACTCTCTGAGTCACAAAGGAAGCCCAAAAGTGAAGGTTGTGTTGGTTGGGAATCAAACCCAGGTCAGCTGATTGGAAGGCAGCTATGTTCACCACTATACCACCAACCCCTGAACCTTATCAGTTCAGTTCAGTTCAGTCACTCAATCATGTCTTGACTCTTTGCAACCCCATGGACTGCAGCACTCCAGGCTTCGCTGTCCATCACCAACTCCCAGAGGTTGCTCAAATTCATGTCCATTGAGTTGGTGATGCCATACAACCATCTCATCCTCTGTCGTCCCCTTTTCCTCCTGCCTTCAATCTTTCCCAGCATCAGGGTCTTTTCCAATGAGTCAGTTCTTCGCATCAGGTGGCCAAAGTATTGGAGTTTCAGCTTCAGCATCAGTCCTTCCAAATGAATGTTCAGGACCGACTTCCTTTAGGATGGACTGGTTAGATCTCCTTGCAGTCCAGGGGACTCTAAAGAGTCTCCTCCAACATCATAGTTCAAAAGTATCAATTCTTTGGTGCTCAGCTTTCTTTATAGTCCAATTCTCACATCCTTACATGACTACTGGAAAAATCATAGCTTTGACTAGGTGAACCTTTGCTTTTTAATATGCTGTCTAGGTTGGTGATAGCTTTTGTTCCAGAGAGCAAACATCTTTTAATTTCATGGCAGCAGTCACTATCTGCAATGATTTTGGAGCCCCCAAAAATAAAGCCTCTCACTGTTTCCATTTTTTCCCCATCTATTTGCCATAAAGTCATGGAACTGGATGCCATGATCTTCATTTTTTGAATGTTGAGTTTTAAGCCAACTTTTTCACTCTCCTCTTCACTTTGATCAAGAGGCTCTTTAGTTCTTTTCCACTTTCTGTCATAAGGGTGATGTCATCTGCTTATCTGAGGTTACTGATATTTCTCCAGGCAATCTTGATTCCAGCTTGTGCTTCATCCAGCCCCGCATTTCGCATGGTGTACTCTGTGCAGAAGTTATAAGCAGGGTGACAATATACAGCCTTGACTTACTCCTTTTCCTATTTGGAACCAGTCTGTTGTTCCATGTTCAGTTCTAACTGTTGCTTCTTGACCTGCATATAGGTTTCTCAGGAGGCAGGTCAGGTGGTCTGATATTCCCATCTCTTTAAGAATTTCCAGTTTATTGTGGTCTACACAGTCAGTGACTGACTTTATTTTTTGGGGCTCCAAAATCACTGCAGATGGTGACTCCAGCCTTGAAATTAAAAGGCGCTTACTCCTTGGAAGGAAAGTTAGGACCAACCTAGATAGTATATTAAAAAGCAGAGACATTACTTTGCCAACAAAGGTCCGTCTGGTCAAGGCTGTGGTTTTTCCAGTGGTCATGTAAGGATGTGAGAGTTGGACTGTGAAGAAAGCTGAGCACCGAAAAACTGATGCCTTTAAACTATGGTGTTGGAGAAGACTCTTGAGAGTCCCTTGGACTGCAAGGAGATCCAACCCGTCCATCCTAAAGGAGATCAGTCCTGGGTGTTCATTGGAAGGACTGATGCTGAAGCTGAAACTCCAGTACTTTGGCCACCTCATGCGAAGAGTTGACTCATTGGAAGTTGACTCCTGATGCTTGGAAGGACTGAGGGTGGGAGGAGAAGGGGACGACAGAGGATGAGATGTCTGAATGGCATCACTGACTCGTTGGGCATGGGTTTGGGTGGACTCCAGGAGTTGGTGATGGACAGGGAGGCCTGGTGTGCTGCGTTTCATTGGTCGCAAAGAGTTGGACGCGACTGAGCGACTGAACTGAACTGAACTGAACACAGTCAAAGGCTTTAGTGTAATCAATAAAGCAGAAGTAGGTGTTTTTCTGAAATCTCTTGCTTTTTCAATGATCCAGTGGATGTTGGCTATGTGTCCAACATCACATAACTAGTTGAGTGGCAGAGCTGAGGTTAGAACCAAGACAGTCTGGTACCTGTGTCCAAAATCTTAATCATTATGCTGTTTTCAGTTATGCATAGTGAAAAATAAAATGAACAGCTTAATCCAAAAGAGTGATTGAGAAGGGCAAAACAAATCAGTTATGTGAACACATTATATGCTGAAATTATTCCTTTCCTGTTCATAACTAAGAAAATTCAGACATAGATTTTGTATATAGACTATGACTAATCTTTATTGCCTTTAATAACACTCATTCTTACCTTACAGATCATGTCACATCTTTAGTGCACAGACTTAAAAAAAAACTATGTAACTGATGCCGTACTGGAACACTAAATCTATTGTTGAGCCTAGTATATTAAATTAATATATCATGGACCTATTATGTATTCTTACAATATGAACTTTTTCTCCAGTAGTATAAAATGGTTGACCTTAGTGATAGTTATAATTTAAATCAAGGAAATAATTCATTTTGCAGTATAGATAGAAAAGCAGAACAGGTGACTTCATGAATGAAGAATATATTGTTGATTTTATTCACCTTCTTTTTTAATTGCCTTTATGATTTACCAATAGCAATTTAGGTAATTTCACTTTTCATTATATTATAGAATTTTTTAGAAAGCAATACAAGGAAGAAAACAGGCAGAACATTTAGAAGTTTTACTGATGAGTGGTTTATAAAACTCATTTTAAGAGTGAATTCACAGGAATTCCCTGGTAGTTCAGTGGTTAAGATTCAGCACTTTCACTACAGGAGTGGGGTGTGATCTCTGGTCGGGGAACTTAAAAAAAAAGGTGATTTACATGATAGCTGTAATCTAAATATGTGGTTTGTTTGCTAACTGCTCTAAACCCTGTGATCCTAGAGGTTCTGGGAAGATTATAAGGACATTTTGTGGTGAAAAAAAGCATGCCACAATCTTCCTAGCTCCTTTTTGACAGAATGTTTTCCTCTAGAGTTCAGCTACAGAAGATAATATATCTGAAGTGCTTGCTGCAATATAAAGTTCTGTATTGATATTAGTTGTGACTTGTCTAAAATCATGTGTGGTAAGTTTGCTACAGAACTGTAAATTAGAATTTTTTCCAGTTTTCTGCATAATAAAATATTTCATTTTTTTTTTTTTTTTTATTTTTTTTTTTTTTTTAAATTTAAAAAAAAAATTTTTTTAAACTGAAACAGAACTGGCACAGATAACAGGGTGCGTTAGAGATTCAAGGGCCAGGTCTTGGTGCCCATCATAGACCCCGAAGTGCTGCTGATGGGCAACAGACCTCACGGTGCTCAAGACTGCTCACAGCTCCTCCAAGAACTGCCAAGCTGTTGTGGAGACCGCAGCCCAGCTGGTCATCAATCCCCAAGCCAGGCTCCGCACCAAAGAAAACGAACAGACAGCTTCTGTGCACACTGTGTGCCTGTTACTAAAACCATGAAATTTGGCCAAAAGAAAAAAGAAACCAGTATTAAGTGGCTAAGGCATTGGGCACTAATGACCAGGCATTCTTCTAAGACACTGTTCCAGTTTACAAACAAAGCTGAGAAACAGAGAAGTTACTGTCCAAGGTCACACAGCTAGAGTGAGGGGCAGAGCCAGGATTGAACATGAGCTGCCAAGCTCCAGGTTGTACTCCTAAGGATCAGTGAGAGCCAGTCCAGGCCCCTTCAAGGCAGTCTTTTCCATTCTGATAAGTGTAAGCTTATGTTTTACACCAAGAAATCCAGGTCAAATGGGTTGTCTGTCATTTCTTGGCTCAGAGTTGGTCGGTGGTGAGGGTATGGGTGGTCAGTTCTCTGGGTCTTCCTGTTGAATTTTTAAGTACAAGTTAATGTCAACTGACAGTTTAATCTTCTCATCCAGTAATGAACCTAGTGCCAGACTCAGCCGCTGAGGATGCAAAGCTGTCTTTAGTTCTTTGTCCCCTGCTAGTCAAACTGTGGTCTGTGAATAAGCATCATTGAGGAGGTTGCTCAGTGTAGAGTGTCTCCTGCCATCATCTCAGAGCCTGCTTCCTTCCAGTTTAAGATCTTCAAGAGACCACATTGCTTCATTTCTTTATCCTCAGTCTGGAAACTACCTGGCCCACAGCAAGCTTGTGAAGAAGCTGTTGCTGCTGCTAAGTCACTTCAGTCGTGTTCGACTCTGTCTGACCCCATAGACGGCAGCCCACCAGGCTCCCCCATCCCTGGGATTCTCCAGGCAAGAACAATGGAGTGGGTTGCCATTTCCTTCTCCAAAAATATTTCATTTTTTAAAGAACATATTTGTTCATTTTATCTCACTCTGCTAAGAATATATTTGTAGTACGAATTTGGTACTAGGTTCTTCAGTTATTATAATGTTGCTAAATGAACATATATGCTCTTTATTACAAATGAAGTTGACATTTTATCTCCTTTTGGGGAACAGATTAATTTTTTTGAGCGGAAAGTACAACTATTAATATTTACTCGACAATGTTTTGTTTTTATTTACTCTCAACAATTTATTTTATTTACTCTTAACAAATACAGATTCCTGGGTTGGGAAATGCTAAAGAAAGTATTGGGGCTTCTTCCCATGTGACACAAGTGGTAAAGAACCAGCCTGCCAGTGCAGGAGACACAGGAGACATGGGTTCAGTCCCTGGGTCAAGAAGATCCCCTGCAAGAGGGCACAGCAACCCACTCTAGTATTCTTGCCTGAAGAATCTGATGGACAGCGGAGCCTGGCGGTCTATGGTCCATAGGATTGCAGCGAGTCAGACATGACTGAGGCGACCTCACATGCACGCACACACAAAGAAAGTATTAAGATCCTATCATCTACTACAGATTATCAGTACAGTTGAAGGTTTCTCATCTATTTATTCATTCATTCATTCAATAATGTGAGTAGAATTAGTTGAGACTATATATTAAACTTGTATTGTGAGTTAAACTGCGATAGGCAGTTAGGAGTATAAAAGTAGAATGATTTGGATTTGTTGACAGTAGGGAACTGTTGGAGATACCTGATTAGAAAGCTGATATGATGAAATATATTAGGAAAGTTAATTTGACAGTTCTATATCATTTGAGTCAAATAAAAAGAGATAGTATAGTCTGGTGATAAATAGTACGGACCTTAGAGAGATTAAGGTTCAAATTCCAACTGTGTTGAATAGAGAACCCAGAAGTCAGTCCACAAACCTATGGTCAATTAATCTTTGACAAAGGAGGTGAGAATATACAATGGAGAAAAGACAGTCTCTCGAGCAAGTGGTATTGAGGAAACTGGACAGCTGCATGTAAATCGACGAAGTTATAACACTCCCTCATACCGTACACACAAAAAAAACCTCAAAATGGCTTAAAGACTTAAGATATGACACCGTAAACCTTCTAGAACTGAACATAAACAAAACGTTCTCTGACGAAAACCGTAGTAGTGTTTTCCTAGGTCAGTCTCCCAATGCAGTAGATATAAGAGCAAAATATTAATAAACAAATGGGACCTAATCAAACTTACTGGCTGTCGCACAGCAAAGGAGACCATAAACAAAATGAAAAGATAACATATGGGATGGGAAAAAATATTTGCAAAGGATACGACTGACAAGTGCTTTATTTTCAAAATACAAACAGCTCATACGGCTAAATAACAGAAAAACAAACAACCTAATCAGAAAATGGGCAGATGGCCTAAATAAACATTTCTCCAAAGAAGACATACAGTTGGCCAGTGGGCACATGAAAAGATGCTCAACAGTGCTTAATTATTAGAGAAATGCAAATCAAAACTACACTGAGGTACACTGGTCAGAATGGCCAATAAAGCCTAGAAAGAACAAATGCTGCAGAGGCTATGAAAAAAATGGAACACTCCTACACTGTTAGTAGAAATGTAAGTTGGTGCGGCCACTATGGAAAACAGCAAGGAAGTTCCTCAAAAAACTAAAATGAGAGTTACTGTATGATCCAGCAATCCCAATCCTGGGCATATATCCACAGAAAACTAATTTTAAAAGATCCAAGTACCTGAATGTTCATAGTAGCACTGTTTACAATAGCCAGGACATGGAAGTCACCTATATGTCCATCGACAGATTAATGGATAAGATGTGGTATACATTATCAGAGAGACAGAGCAGAGAGGCCAGAGATAATTAAGATGGCTGTTTCAGGAACCCAAATCTGAGATATGAAGAGCTTAGGATCCTCTTCTTGGATGGCCTAAGGCTTTGAATGAGTTGCTCATTTGGGGTTATTCAAAACTGATTGAAATGTCAATACAGTTTCAAGAAGGCTTCTAATAATAGAATGTAAAACTATTTCTGATTGCAGATAAGGATCGACCCAATAAAGGAACTGGTTGAATATCTGGGGGTAAGAAAAGAATATGGAATACTACTTCTCAGCCATAAAAAATGAAATAATGCCATTTGTAGCAACATGGATGGACCTAGAGATTATAATACTAAGTGAAATAAGTCAGAAAGAGAGGGGCAAATACCATATGATACCACTTATATGTGGAGACTAAGATATTGACACAAATGGATTTACCTACGAAACAGAAACAGACTCACAGACATAGAGAACAAAACTGTGGTTGCCAGGGGGAAGGTGGAAGGAGGCATAGATTAGGATATGGGATTAAAGACACAAGCTACTATATGTAAAATAGATGAACAACAAGGTCCTACTGTATAGCACTAGGAATTATATTCACTAACCTATGATAATCCATAATGGAAAAGAATATGAGGAAGAATACATGTATATATATATAACTGAATTACTCTGCTATAGACTAGAAACCAACACAGCATTGTAAATCAACTGTACTTCAATTAAAAAAAATAGGATAATAAAATACTACCAACAGTGAAAAAAGAGAAATTCCAAATCTGTCACTAACTCCTTGGTCTTGCTTAAGTCATTTATGCAGCAACAAAGGAGAAAAGGAAAGATATACTCATCTGAATGCAGAGTTCCAAAGAAGAGCAAGGAGAGATAAGAAAGCCTTCCTAAGTGAAAAACGCACAGAAATAGAGAAAAACAGTAGAATGGGAAAACCTAGAGATCTCTTCAAGAAAATTAGAGATACCAGGGAACATTTCATGCAAAGATGAGCATATTAGAGGACAGAAATAGTTTGGACCTAACAAGCAGAAGAGATTAAGATGAGGTGGCAAGAATACACAGAAGAACTATACAAAAATGATCTTCAGGAGATCTTCAGGAGACCTCCTGAAGGTCAAAAAGATCTTCATTACCCAGATAACCACGATGGTGTAATCACTGATCTAAAGCCCAGCACCTTGCAGTGCGAAGTCAAGTGGGCCTTAGGAAGCATCACTACAAAAAAAGTTACTGGAGGTGATAGAATTCCAGCTGAGCTATTTCAAATCCTAAAAGATGATGCTGTGAAAGTGTCACACTCAATATGCCAGCAAGTTTGGAAAACTCAACAGTGGCCACAGGACTGGAAAAGGTCAGTTTTCATTCCAGTCCCTAAGAAAGGCAATGCCAAAGAATGCTCAAACTCCTGCACAGTTGCACTCATCTCACACTCTAGTAAAGTAATGCTCAAAATTCTCCAAGTCAGGCTTCAGCAATACGTGAACCGTGAATTTCCAGATGTTCAAGCTGGTTTTAGAAAAGGCAGAGGAACCAGAGATCTGCTGGATCATCGAAAAAGCAAGAGAGTTCCAGAAAAACATCTATTTCTGCTTTATTGACTACATCGAAGCCTTTGACTGTGTGGATCACAATAAACTGTGGAAAATTCTGAAAGAGATGGGAATACCAGACCACCTGACCTGCCTCTTGAGAAACCTGTATGCAGGTCAGGAAGCACCAGTTAGAACTGAACATGGAACAACAGACTGGTTCCAAATAGGAAAAGGAGTACGTCAAGGCTGTATATTGTCACCCTGCTTATTTAACTTCTTTGCAGAGTACATCATGAGAAACGCTGGTCTGGAAGAAGCACAAGCTGGAATCAGGATTGCTGGGAGAAATATCAATAACCTCAGATATGAAGATGACACCACCATAATGGCAGAAAATGAAGAAGAACTAAAGAGCCTCTTGATGAAAGTGAAAGAAGAGAGTGAAAAAGTTGGCATAAATGTCAACATTCAGAAAACTAAGATCATGGCATCCAGTCCCATCACTTCATGGCGAATAGATGGGGAAACAATGGAAAAGTGGCTGACTATTTTTCTGGGCTCCAAAATCACTGCAGATGGTGATTGCAGCCATGAAATTAAGATGCTTACTCCTTGGAAGGAAAGTTATGACCAACCTAGACAGCATATTAAAAAGCAGAGACATTATTTTGTCAACAAAGCCCTGTCTAGTCCAACTGGGTTGCAAAAAGAGTCAGACACTACTTAGCGACTAAACAACAACAAACTGGAAGTCACAAATCACATGTGCCTTGTCTTACCTACATGTCCTTTCTTCTGCTCCAGCACAGTTTTCTATGTGGAAATTTGCACCCAGTGTTGCCAAATTTTCTGATTTTTACAAGTGAAGTTATATATCGATATTTTTAATGTGAAATCATGTTTCCCAAGGACCCATGTGTGTGTGGGGGGGGTGGGGAGGTGGAATCTTTTACTTTTATTTTTTACTTAACCTGTGGGTTGTTTATGTCCTCTGCTGTAGATAGTTGGGAAGCCATACACACTTTTTAATAGCAAGGGTAGTGACATGGCCAGATTCGATTTTGAGATAGATCATTCTCATCTCAGTGTGGAGAATGGGTTGGTGAGAATAAAGAGTGAACATAGAAGACTGTTGTAATAGAAAAAAGTGAGAGAAGTGACTAGCTTAAGGCAGTGGCATGGGGTGTGAAAGTGGGAGTGGGAGGTGAAGAGCTGATTTCAGTGCCATGCTTCCCAATATTTTCATTTTCATGCCCCACTGTGGGTTTACTGTTTGGAAAGATTTGTGTCTTGCAAATAAGCTGTGTTTATTAATAATCATACTCCAGTATTTTTGCCTGAAGCATTCCATGGACAGAGGAGCCTGATGGGCTACAGTCCATGAGGTTGCAAAGAGTCGGATACAATTGAGCAACTGACACTTGCACTTTTTTTCTCTTAGTAATCATATCACCATAAAATTTTAATCACTAGTTATAAGGTCTTATAGGCATAAAGTAACTATGCATACTGCATTAAGTTAATGCAGTTCTAGTTCATAGTAAAAAAAAAGCAATCAAAACATAACTTAGGCCTGAAGCTGTAATTAGCTTTTATAACCTTACTGTAAATATAACTACAATAGGGAAAAGTGAATATGTACAGTTCTTAATTACTGCTCAAATTAAATCCAGCCAAAGAAAGGGAATATAAATTACTCAGAAATTTGACTATAATATACTTTGAATCAGGAGAATTCCAACTAACATTTTCTAATCAGTTCATTATATTCAGTTCAGTTCAGTCGCTCAGTTGTGTCCGACTCTTTGCGACCCCATGAATG